>NC_044569.1:73449499-73754799 GCF_007565055.1 Rhinopithecus roxellana | reverse complement strand
CTATATAGGCAGTGAAATTTTATTGGAATATCTGCCTTTTACTCTGCTTTTTATTTTTGTATGGAATAGAGGGAAAGATTGTGAAAGTAAAACCCTCCTTCCTCTTTGTACTGTTAACTCTGCTATACAAGAGAAAACCTTCTTTGTCAGAATAAACATATATGACACATTCCAGTCCCATTGTTCAGAGAGCCTCCTTTTACTATAGTACTTCAATGCTACCTAAACTGAACTCTATAACGCTAAAGAATATGGGTAAGAAAAGGAAAAATATACCCAGCTAATGTGGTAAAATTCAGAAGCCTCTGTTAGATATATGTGAAAATGGGAAAACCAAATAAGACAACACTGTTGATTCAAATGAAGAATGTGATACTTGTCCATTAATTTCAGTACCAAGAAGCCCAAAATTCCACTTAGTTTTGTGGTCATTTCTATTGCTTTCTTTTTTTTTTTTTTCTTTTCACAGATGGAATTAAAATGGTGACCTATAGGTCCTGCTTACTTTAAGCAAATATAGTCTGTAAGGATTTAGATAAAATAATGATGTTCATTATATACTTTAATGAATACATTTTAAAATTAAATCGGCACAGTTTTAAAGAAATGATCATCTAAATTAATTTAGTTTTTTTACAGGATTCTTTGACAGTAGATTAGAAGGAAGGTAATTTTTCCCCCAAAAGATCGATTTCTCAGGTTATTTAAAAAAATGCTTAGGTGTTAGTGACATTTTTTGGACAAAAAGCAGTAAATATCAACACCCTTTTACCTTCTAACATTTGTACTCTATTTTCAATTAGGAATTTTTATTATCAGAGAATGAGATTTTATTACTCCAGCAGGGCTGGCATTCAGCTGGATGCACTGGTACAGTCTTACTGGTTATTTGTAGCTGGAGTCCAAATTGTGCTGATTGTTAAATAATTTAAATACTAATCCGCCTCTTGCGTGATCACTTTTGTAACTTCAGCCTATAAATACACCACTTGCTACTTGCTAAAAGTCGAGCAAATTCATTTTTTCAGATTTTGCAGATCAGGGAATTAGAACAGCATTTAGAATAGAAATGAATTTAAAAGTCACTGAAATCCCAGGTGCCAGAGCTTGTTCATCTAATACCTCAGACCTTTGATTCACCTTGGGGTTTCTCAACATACATATACCAAGTACTATCCAGTAAGAATGCCATGAGATTATTGATATATATTTAATGCAGAGCATTCTATAAAACAATCACAGCTCAGAAAGTCCCTCTACATTGCCCACTTGTAGATACAGCTCATATACCTGGCATTTCTTCTCGTCTATCTTAAAGAAACATGAAATGAAACATGTCAAAATCAAACTCCTGATCTCTGTTCATCTCACCTCAAAGGAGCAGGGTTCCCATAGTCCGATCTGCTTTTAATCTTGATATTACTTCTCCTTCAATTCCATTACCAAGGCTTTGATTTTGACTTCCAAAATTTATTACAAAAATCTACCTCTGCCATCACACAAGTGTAAGGTTTCACCATCCTTTGTGTAGAAAACAACAATGTCTCCATGACTGATCTCCTGGCATTGTTCCCCACCCCAAATTCATCCTCCAATGGGATACCAGATACTATATTTGCATTCAAAATGCAAATATGATAACTGTCACCTTCCAACCACGGAACCACTTAAATAACTACTATTGCTTTGCTTAAGATAAAGACCAACGCTCATCACCTGATTTTTGCAGCCCATCAAGGACAGCCTCCTCCACTTTTATCTCTTTGGATGCTCCCATTCTTCCCTCAGCTTCAGCTGGCTGGCTTTCTTCAAGCTGCCTTAACATTCTAGCTCTCTCCCATCCCCCCATCCCCTAAAACCACAATCTCAGGCATTCCCTAGTTAACTCTTAGTTAACACTTTGAAAATATCAACTCAAATGTCACTTCCTCAAATGAACCATCTCTTATCCCTAAATTGAATTAAATCCCTTTATAAAATACATATAAGTATATACACATTTATGTATCTGTATCCATTGCACTTAGAAGAGTGGCAAATTCATATTTATTTGTATAATTATTTAACTAACCACTAAGATAGGGATCCATCTGGTTTTGATGGTCCTTGTATTCCTAACAAATACTACAATGCCTACTTCAGAGAGGAAGTATAATAAATATTTGTTGAATAAATGTTGAGTGAACATCTCTATCTTTAACTCTCCATGTACAAAGTTATACACATATACCACATGCAAACACACACACATATCCACCCTCACATTCCAATAAAAAATACGTAAATAAGTAAATGAAAGAAAGTTTGTAAGCTATGATGCCCCCACTTTTTTCTTTGTGACCTCTTCAAATATCATACTCCTCGTTCTTCTATTTCTCTTTCCTCTCCATAATTTAGATGTGCTTTGGGTGGTGCTACGTTTACTTAGAAAGTATGGCAGGTCTGTTGAATTTCTTACACCCCCCAAAATAAATAAATGTCCAGGCATGTCTTTATATTATTTCCTCTGACTTGTGAAATCCCTTGATAATTTCAGGAATTTTGAAAGGCTTCACTTTATGGGGGTTTTATGCCCTGCTGTTTGTATACATTCTGGCATTAAGAAGTGGTCTAGGATTTTACCATACTGAAGAAAATGAAAATCCTCTGAAAGTTACCTATTCATATGGCCCCCATATGAAAATCAGGAAGTTTATCTTATTATCAAAAATTAAAATAAGAAAAATGTGAAATTGAAAAAGTAATATAAAAATCTATGTTATAAATTAATGGTTTATATTTTTAAGAATTGCACAAAAGATTCAAACAAGGTATCAAATAGCTAAGGAAGACATGTATCATACTGACGGGTACTTACTATGTTTTAGATACTATGCTAACGTTTCTGACTAAATTCAAAATGTTGCATTAAAACTGAGTTGGGTTAGTACCGTTTTTATTTAAAGCCTTCTAGCTTCAACTGGTTTAGGGGAAACTCTTGAACATTTTGTCTCAGAAAGCAAGGAATTGCTCAAAAACAAATGAGGGCACATTAGAAGGACATAGCCAGATTTAAAAGACTCTCCCTGGTCAAATTTGGAATCTTTTGTACATAAGGGTAATAATGGATGTAATGGATTAGAGCACATTGAGTAAGAAAAGTATCCATGAACCCAGAGTGTGTGAATGCACAGATTGGGTGGAGAGAAGGAAAAGCTCTGTTTCACTGAAGAATACAAGCTGATAATGAAAAGAAAGAATAGAATAATAGAGCCAGATTTTTGCAACCAGCACGACAAGAATAAAAAAAAATCGTCCGCCATTGGGTGAATGGTTGGTGGGGACAGGATATTCACATTATCTTTATGTGTCACCCCACAGATTGCTTATTAATTGTAAAGGGGAGACGTCCCTTTATAGTTGGTGTCTGACAGATGCCAGCTAATCAAATAATCAGACTTCACATTACTAGAAGTAGTACAAACTGAAATCATGTATTTTTTTTTATGATACATAAAGAATGACACAAGTCTCTTCTGAAGTAATCTGCTAAAAATGTTAAACCTGAGTCTAATCACAAGGAAACAATCAGGCAAATCCAAACTGGTAGATTTTCTTCACTACAACTAACATGGACACTTCAAAAATGTCAAAAATGTCAGTGTGATTAACAAATAAAGCCTGAAATATTGTTCAAGATGAAAGGAGACTAGGAGACCTGGCAACTAATTGTAAGACATCCATCCTTCTTGATTAGATTCTGGATGAAAAAAAAAATCTATAAAGGATAATATTGGGACAATGGAAGGCATGTGAATTTGGGCTATAGCTCATATAACAGTATTACATCCCTGTTCAATTTCTTGAGTGTGATCATCATATTGAGGTTATATAGAAGGATGTGTCTTTAGGGACAGGATATATTTGAAAGTATTTAGAAGTGAAATCTCATATCTGCAACTTTCAAATGGTTCAGCAAAAAGAAATGTTTTAAGTGTAGGAAAGGGAGAAATAGGCAAATAATTATGACAAAATGTTAATTTTTACATCTAGATAAAGATTATATACCATTTGTTATATTGTTAATTTTCTGTAGGCTAGACATTTTTCAAAATAAAAATTAGAAAAAATATCCTATGATTTTAAGTTAACTATCCAAAGGATGAAATAATTTTTATATATTCAAGTGAACTTAAATGTTTGAAAGTTGATTAATTAACAGTGTCTTCTCTAAAGTATCTAAATATCTTCATTCAACATTCTATAATTCCATAATTTATATTTAAACACTAAAGAAAAAGTTATCCTTAGAAGAAGATGTTTCAGGCAATATAGGAGGCAATACGTAATATGATAATATTAGTATATATTAGATAAAATAATTTTTTTCATTTTTCCAGTTATATATGAGAACTTTTCAACATGAGAAATTTTAAAGGGAAATGAGTCCTCTATGGCAATATGTGTTTTATTCTTCCATGTCTTTCCTAAACGTTGGTGCTCGCCTACAAAGTATGAGATTACTGATGATTTTCACTAAGATGTCTACAACCTAGCAGATAGATCTGGCCAGGGCCACAGTGAGATTTCGGATCCTGTGTGATTCTCAACTCTGCAACTTCAGGAAGACTGGCAAGCACCATTAGTGCTAATGTATTAGAAGCAGATACTTACAGCCCAATAACACAGGTATACAAATATCAGAAGACAAAGCTCTCGATTTAGTCAAAAAATATCCATTGAGTTCAGGTTCTATGAGAGGCACAAAGTAAATGAGGTTAAATAAAAATATTTATAAATTTGTAAATAAAAGTTTATTTCTTCAGGAAAATTTTAACTTCAAACTAAATGTTTTAAATATTCCTCATACTGTAAAAGCTTATGATATAATATTTCTAATCAGGTCCCTGTAGGAATACTTTGCGTGGTGCTAAGATAATATTTAAGGCTCCTTCAGATATGTATGGTAACTTGATCAGAGTAAGTGGAGTGGTGCCTTTTGGTATATGATAAAAAGAAAACATGTAGATCTTCTTATATCTTAACATATATCATGTATCTTAATGTACAATATAATAAACCAAAGATAAGAATATGGATAGTTATTTCCCCTCATATTTCATATAGTAAGTTGATAAGTTATTATAAATAATAGCAAAGAGGGAGAGTTTCTTGTTTCTGAAAAATCAGAAAGAACTGGTCTCTTGATACCGCCAGCCTACACTATCCTGAGGTTAAAATTCACTATGATGGAATCTTCTTATTAAAAAAATTACAGGTCATCTTCAGCTTATATTGAGACAAATATTTGTAATCAGTTTAAACTTGATATTGTTTTAATAAGAAGAAAATAGTAACAAATTGTTGTGGAGATGGAGCATGTTCTTAAGAAGTACTGATTATCTTAAAGGTAATAATATAAGAGCTTTGCTCTTACACCCTTATCCCCCTCCCACTCCCATGCTACTCATATTTATATCAGTGGTAAGACAAAGGACACTCATACTGCTAAGAAATTCAACACCCAAGAAAACTGGGTAAAATCGCATTTAGTTATCTTATTAAACTGTTAATACATTCTAATTTCACATATTTTTAAAAAGTTCCAAGACCATGAATAACATAAGTTAAAAGTTGTTTGAATTTATAGCAGTATGAAAGGTGGACTTCCATACAGAATTTGACATTAAAAGAAAACAGCTATGCAAACAATTTGTGTAGGTAATTATTAGCTGGAAGCTATTTGTACTCTAAGTTTATTGAATATACAAATATGATAATAAGACTCTGCACAAAAAGAACCTTTTGATAATAAATCCATATAAAAGACTGTGCCTTGGGGAATAAGTCTAGATGCTATATTTGAATTCCCTGCAAACAGAATGCAGACCTCTAGACCAAGTACATAACCATTTTTCATTCATGATATTTAATAGGTCATTTTACCTAAAGTCTCAGAAAGGACAAGTAAAACAATAGAGAATGAAGCTGTTTTATTTGTGCATGTATTAAAACATTGCAATCACAGAAGAAACAGCAAAGTAGAACTATAAAACTTGTCTTCAGAAATAAGCAAAATTACACTGAAAATCATAATTATTGGAAATAAATAAATACCTAATCATTACCTGACAAGTATTCCTGATATTGCATATAGAACTCAATGATTAACTGTTTGTTTTGTTTTGTGTTTTGCCTTTTGTGGTATTTACTGATCAGTTTAGAAAAAACACTTTCATGGTAAAATGTAAAACAACCACGTTCTCTTTATGAACCTTGTACATTTACAATACTTCATAGGACTGTACGCTCCCCACTAAGTCAGTTTTACTAAGAAAATAAAAATGAAATATAGAATCTTTCAATTTCCTTTCCTCATTTTAGATTTTGGTTACATTTTTATTATGTTTCGTATTTTCGCATTTAAATGTAATCAGTGCACAAAACCAGTCTTTTCACTCCTCTTTCTCCAAGTTATTTTAGTTTATTTTGTGAATAAATAGATTTCATGGAAGGAGTTTCTTCTAGGAAGACTCATATAATGCTACCTCCTGCGTTCTTTTGTGCCTAATCCATGTCCTCCCCATGCCCACCCTTTCCTCTTGCCTGAGCCTCTAGTCCATAAGCCATTTTTTTATTGTTTTCCATTCTTGAAGGGGGCTAATGATGTGGAGGTGTTGTACACAGGGAGCCTGCAGCTCCAGTGTGGGTCTTGTTTAGAATATCCTCGGTCACCAAGTTAATTTCACTTAC
This sequence comes from Rhinopithecus roxellana, assembly GCF_007565055.1. Taxonomy (NCBI): domain Eukaryota; kingdom Metazoa; phylum Chordata; class Mammalia; order Primates; family Cercopithecidae; genus Rhinopithecus; species Rhinopithecus roxellana. Next base: position 73,748,067 of record NC_044569.1, on the reverse strand, counting down.
CCTCAAGTTGGAAACATGCAAAGCCCTTAACACTGTGTTGTGATTTCGTAGTCATGGCCTTTTTTCTGTTTTCTCCCACAGTATCCTCATCTGGGAGACCACTACATAGCTAATAAAAATGGTAGGAGAGTGTGCTATTTTCTTCAGCCTGACGTCCCCATTTATTCTTAGTTTCAGCAGGAAAACATACACCTTCCTTCTAACCTATTTATGTCCCAGTGTTCGGTAAGATTTGCTGGACAGCCTTTTGGGACTACAATGTTATTTGTACAAAAATCTATATCCAGCTCAAGATTTGAGGGTAGATGTGTGGATTCTTGTTCTCTTCTCTTTTCCCTCCAGATTTTACACAATTTAGCAGGTATGCTTGACAGTTGGTTGTTTTTATACTTTGTATTTTTGTTTTCTTTTTTTTTTTTCAAAAAAAGGAGATAGAGTAAAAAAGCCTTTACTTCATCAATAGCAGAAGTTTCAGAGTTCTGGTTGCCACTTTTTTGCATTAAATATTTTATTTAATGTTTAAAGTAAAATCACATATATTGATAATTTAAAGAATAATAAATGATAAATAGCCATGTATTCACTATCACACTAAAGGGAAAGAATTTTTCTAGTATCTTTGAAGTGTCCTACTTTTGTCAGGGGAGATTCACTGCTTAATCAGGGGAGATTTGACTAACCAAATATTTCAGGCATTTAATACAATAAAGGCCTGTTTCACATTCATGACACAATTCCGTGAGGATCAGTGGAGAAATTCTGCTCCATGAAGTCATTCAGGGATCTGGGTTACTTCCGTTTAGCAGTTCTGCCACCTTCCACTGCCTCAAAGTCAAGCCCTGGTTCCTTTCCAGATGAAATAAAGAGAGATAATGTGAGAATTTTATAGGCTGTTTTAAGGGACCAGGCCTTGAAGACATGTGTATGACTTCTGCTCATATCCCACCTATTGCAAGGGGAAATCGAATAAGGAAAATAAAAGGGAATTTATCATTGTCTCAGCATACCTCTGTGTTCTCCTCTCATTCTCTCTCTTCAAGAGGTAACCAGCCTCCTGATTTTTGTGTTAAGGGTTCCCTTGTTTTGCATATGTACCTGCCTCAAGCAAATCATATTTAGTTTTACCTGTCTTTGACTTTTATAAAAATGGACTCATACTGCTGATATATGTTGCTTGGGTTTGTTTTGCTTCTTGCTGCTTAAAAGAATATATGTTTTCTACATTTTGGAAATAGTATACTATGTGTGTCCATTACATAAAGTTTTTAAGTCTGTTATTCAAATATTCTTATTTTCTTGCTAATTTTGTCTGAATGCTCTATCAAATACTGAAAGAAGTACATTTTTAAAATGTTGATGGATTTATCCATTTCTTATAGTTCTATCAATTTTTGCCTTATACTTTTTGATGCCATGTTATTAGGTGCATATAAGTTTAGAATTATATTTCTAGTAAATTTAATTTTGCAATCAAAGTGTAGTGATCATCTATATGCTTATGACTCCTAAATTTATATATTCAGCCTAGACCTCTCCTTTGAGCTTGCATTAGTTTTCTGTTGCTGTGTGATAAATTACTGTAAATTTAGCAACTTAAAACAACATGTGTATATCATGTCGGTTTCTATGAGTTAAGAGTATGGGAACAACCTAAGTGGATTCTCTGCTGAGAATATCATAAGCCTACGATCAAACTGTTGACTGGGTTTTATTCTTATCAGAAACTCAGAGTTATATTCCATGCTTGAACTTGTGGGCAGAATTTTGTGTTTTGCGACTGTAGAACTGAGGGCCTCAATTCCTAGAGGACACCCCTCTCCATAGGAAGTTCAAAATGTAGTTTTCTGCTTCTTCAAGACCAGCAGGAGATCATTTCTAACTTCAGGGAAGTCCTGGCCCCTCTGTGAAAGGGCTAAACTGATTAGGCCAACCTCACCCAGGGTAATCTCCCTTTACATTGACTCAGAGTCAACTTATTAAGAACATTAATTATTTCTGCAAAATTTCTTTACCTTTTTTATGTGCTATTCATTAGAAGTGAATTACAGGTCTTGTTTGCATTCAAGAGGTAGGGATTATAGAGGGCTATTGAGGTTTCTCTCATAATTCTATCTACCACAAAGACATGGTCTTACATATTCAACTCCCTGCGTGATACCTCTACTTGGTTTTCTCATTAATATCTAAAATTCAACAAGATCAAAACTGAACTCTTGATTTACTCCTTCAAAAATTTACCTATATTGTAAATGTCATCTCAAAAAATAATTTCAAATTCTGTCACTTCTCTTTATCTCTGCTGGTATTACCCTGGCCAGGTCATCATCATTATCTGTATTTGTAGATTATAACAGCCTCCTTCCTAATTAGCTTCTTTATTTCTCAGTGTATTCCTCCTACAGCAACAGAAATGACCATAAAACACAGGTATAGGCCAGGCACGGTGGCTCATGCTTCTAATCCCAGCACTTTGTGAGGCCAAGGCAGACAGACCACAAGGTCAGGAGACTGAGACCATCCTGGCTAACACAGTGAAACCTCGTTTCTACTAAAAATACAAAAAAAAAAAAAAAAAAAAAATTAGCTGGGCGTGATGGCGGGCGCCTGTAGTCCCAGCTACCTGGGAGGCTGAGGCAGTGAGACTCCCACTCAAAAAAAAAAACCAAACAAACAAACAAAAAACACATAGGTATAATCTTTTCACTCCTCTGATTATAACCATTCAACACCAACGCCTGTTTCCCTTTAGAATTGCCCTCACAGACTTGATAGACTTTTTGCCTATCTTTCTAAGCTCATTCTAGACAACTCTGCTTTCATTCATGAAGCTCCAGCCGTACTGTCTTACTGTCTTATTTCAGTTCTTAGGATGCATTAAGTTCTCTTCTGTTTCAGAGCATTTTCTTTTCTTTTTTCTTTCTTTCTTTCTTTTTTTTTTTTTTTTTAGACGGATTCTAGCTCTGTCACCCAGGCTGGAGGGCAGTGGGGCGATCTCAGCTCACTGCAAGCTCTGTCTCCCGGGTTCACCCCATTCTTCTGCCTCAGCCTCCTGAGTAGATGGGACTACAGGTGCCCGCCACCACGCCCGGCTAATTTTTTATATTTTTAGTAGAGAAGGGGTTTTGCTATGTTAGCCAGGATGGTCTCGATCTCCTGACCTCATGATCTGCCCGCCTCGGCCTCCCAAAGTGCTGGGATTACAGGTGTGAGCCACCACGCCCGGCCTCAGAGCATTTTCATAGGGGATTCACTATTTGGAAAACTCTCTTCCTTCACTACAGCTTTGCACATGATTAGATCCTTCCCATACTTCAGATCGCAGCTTAGATATCACCTTCTTAAAGATAATTCCTCTGACCAAAATGTCCAAAGAAGTCTCCTGTGCCCTTTACCCAATATTCTCTACCTTACTTCTTGATTTTAGCACTTGTCACACTTTATAATCATATGTTCAATTTGTTATAACTTCTTTCTTTTCTCCTACTCACTTTTGTATCCCAATACATAAACACTGCCTGTGTAATAGGTCCTCAAAATATATTTGATGAATGACAACTACAGTATTGCTGTTATCATCAGACTCCCAGAAGACTTTCTGGGGACATCGGCCTTGAGCCATTTGTTTTAGGACTGAGAATCAGAAAGGAAGAAAGTTTTATGACAGATGTAGTGGAGAGCAAAAACAAATTGATGGATATGGAGATGGGCATCAAGGGCCCAGGAGTCAGTACACCAGAAGGAGGCTTTATGTCAGGGCAGTTGGACATAGGTTGCAGAGGTATAGTGACCACTTTATGAAGAACCTAGAAAGGCAGACATATTAGAGTTTTCCACTTTGAATAAGGATCTTGATGGCTTTTTAGGTAAAGAGTTAAAAATAAGCCATTCTGACAAATTGACTATGGTGAGTTAAAAGCATCTGAAAAGCAGCAGGTGCAAAAAGATCACTCTGACCTTTCTTCTGTTTCTCAAAAGCAGGAGATGAAATTCCTAAGAGAAAGATGTCCTTCCTTTACCAGAAGGAAAGCGTCACTCTTACCATCATCAAGAACAAGAAGTTGAGGCCCAGGAAAATCTGTGCAAACAAACTTAGATTAATCCTTATGCTCCTAGCCATTTCTCCATTGAATTAAGGAATCTACCCCTAGCTCCTTTGCCTTGTCACATTTTCCTGATGTCCTACTCTTTGTCTAATTCAGTACATATGTTCATCACTGACTACATCTTTGGGTCTTCATTTCCCTATGAAGGCTCCTGTGCCACATAAAACTTATATTAAATAAATGTGTATGTTTTTCTCCTGTTGATCTGTCTTAGGCCAATTTAATTATTAGGTGCATCTAAAAAAAAAAGCCCTAAAACAGTAGAGGAAAAAATTTTTCCTCCCCTACATAGGCAAATGAAAAATAGTTAAAAAGCAATGTTTAAGAAAGATTAATGAAGCACCATTATTTGTGTTGAACTGAAGAAACTATCTAGAGATAGATCATCTACCCGAGAGTCTTTTTGTTTTTTTATTCAATAAATATTTCTGTTCCACTCACTATATCTAAGGCACTGTCCTTGTCATGGAGGATTCTATGAGCATCATTTCAAACATAAGTTCTAAAGAACAAACAGAGATCAGCCCAAGGTTGGTGTAGGATCTTAAAAAGAAAGGAGAGAGTATTCATGTGTCCAGAGACAAAAAAAAGAATGCAGATAGTTCTTAAGAATTTAAATAGTTTAGTTTTGCTGGAGAGTAGAGTTTGAGGGAGAGGTATGAATGATAAAATTGACGAAGTGATCAACAGCTAGATCAGGAAGAACGTTGTTTGTGATCATAAGAAATTTGGACAAATTAAGAAGTGTGAGAAATGGTGGAATATACAAATGCAAATAGTAGGCATTTAGAAATATGAGACCAGAACAGATGAGTTATTGGAACTGGAAATATAGATTGAGATTTCCTGTTTGCGAAGTTAGATCATTTTTTTGGAGGACTAAACAGAGAAGAGAAAGAAGGGTAGAACTCCAAGACAGAAGAAAAAGGGATGAGATTGTTAAAGGTTGAAAAAGCAAAGATCACCACTATGGAAGCCAGGATTGTGAAACCTTTCACAATAGTCGGCAGGTAAAATGTCACAAAGGGATCAGAAATTCAGAAGATATATTTTGTGATAGCAAGGACTTGTAGCTAGCCATTGAAAAAGGAAGTTCTATGTGGCTGTGGTATTTCAGTGTGGATATCCACTTTTGTGAGTACTTAGATGTGGGTTAATGATGTAAAACTATTTGCCAGTGTTAGAAAATACAATGTTTTCTCAAGATAGTAGCACTAGGTTACTTAGGTTATCATTTATTTAATCAACCCCTTTTGTAACTAATAACAAGTTAGCTCATTTAAAACTAATTTTTGATACATTTCATAATTTTGGCATCACTACAGAAGTTTTATTAGCAGAGGACACAAACAATGTAATTTGGAGACAGACATGCCTATGTTTGGATTCTGGCTCTGCTGGTTATGAGTCATGTGAACTTTTATATGTGGTGCTTGCTTTTATCTCTCAACAATATCTGTATTGGAACTTGATATTTTAGTTTTAGGCTTTATCTACTGACTTCCCACCATGGGAGGAGAGGATTTAGTCATTTTTCCTTCTTCATTCAGCCATACATGTATCTCCTGGTCCGTCCAACACTCCTATTCTTCCATTATAGTGATGTCATTTTTTTTAGAGTCAGTGCTTTCATTATCATGACTGTGTAAACGTTATCCATGATTTATCTGTGCAGCTTCATCTAATTTTTTTTCCTTTTCTGCATTTTCTATTTTCCCTGAAGTTAATAGCATCTTACTCATTCATATGCTCAAAGTTCTAAGTTTGTATCACTTATCCAAGCAAGCTCTTCATCATTGTCTAAATATTCTGTCTAGATTTTAAGACAAACCATCTTGTCTGCCAGTTTTATCTTTCTAAACAGTCTCCCAAGCATCTGTTCTGCTCCAATTTGAAATGCTTGCCCTCTACACCTGTTACACAGCTGTCATCCTTCCAACCAATCAAAATGTTCTTTTCTCTCACCTTTTTCAGATCAGGTTTCTGCATCCCATTTCTTCCTCTCATCTAACTCCCTTGCTTTGTTGTGTCCTGGTAGCTTTCCAAAAGGTATGTATTTTGAGAACTTGTCCGAAAATGTTTGCTTTACACACACAACCTTGATTGACACATTGATAGGATTTGGTAGCATTTAATAGAATTTTAAGTGACACTTGTTTTCCTTGAGAATTTTGAAAGCATTCTTGCTCCATTGCCTTATTCTAGATTCCAGTGTTGCTAGTGACAAGTCTAACACCATTTTGATTCTTGATCCTCCCCATGTGATCTGTTTGTTTTTCTCCGACAACATATAGAACCTTTTCTTTATTACCAGTGTTCTGAAATGTCAAGACAATGTCCCGTGGTGTATTTATTTATTTTTATCCATTTTGCTAAGTACTCAGAGTGATCTCTTTAGATCTGGAAACTCATGTCCTTCAATTCCCTGAAATTTTCTTGAATTATATCATTAATGGTCTTCTTCATTTTGTTTTCTCACTTCTGTCTGAAATTCCTATTACTTAGATGTCGAATCTCTTATATTAATCCCATTTCCTGGCTTTTGTTTCTCTTCAATTTTCCATCTTTTTGTTCTTTTGCTCTGCTTTCTAAGAATCACCTTAACTTATCTTCCAACTCATATACGGAGTTTTTCATTTGGTTACATTTTTCATTTGCAAAAGCGTTTGTTTGTTTGTTTTTCTGATTTCTTGTCTTGTTATTAAATATAGGGCCTTTCCTCTTTTGGTGGAACCAAATTTTCTCTTATCTTTCTGAGGCTCTAACATATAGTTATTTTAACTTTTTGGTTTTACTTTGCTTTGTTTTGTTTTTTCCCCACGTTCTTTGCCTTGCTTCTGTTCTGATAATCTATTGCCTTCTCTCTTGCCTTCCCTCTTCTGAGTCTACCTTTCCTGGATTTTATAGCAAACAACATCTTGCTTCTTGTTGGTATCTATGAAAAAACTTTCATTTCAGCTTTTATGATCTTTAAAGTTAGTTATCACTCCTTTGTCTGCATTCCATATTTATAAAACTTTGTGATGTCTCTCTTGTAAAATTCTGTCTTCCCTTATATATATGTTTTGTAACTGTATTTCTTTTCTAATTCCTTTCCTTTCATTTTAGAGGGGTTTGATGAGGGAGTAGAGATCAATGCATGAGTCCAATATGCCCCCATTTCACTAGAAATTCTCTTCATTGATTAGTTAACTAAACTAACTAAAATTAACCAGCATATTGATAACACTAAAATTATCACTAATTATTTATAATTTTATAGTATCCTTAAAGTTTCACAATGCAGTTTTGTTTGTTTGTTTTTGCATGTTTTGTATTTTAAGGTTGTTTTTCTGGAATGTTAATTTTCAGAGCTATATATTATTTCTGCTTTGATTTGCTGGCATTATTCTAGGCTTCTCTATATGTCTGTATTTATTTCAGTGACTACCTTAGGCAGTTACTTTGAAATTTTAATATGAGCACTGTTCGGTGTGGCTTTTGAAAATGACTTAAGAGCTTCCTATAGGTTTCTTGTCAGTAGATATTTTTGTAGATTTAATTTGGTTTTCTTTTCTAAACCAAGATTTCTGGATTAGGACCTCTGCTGTTTTAGTCCACGCTATTTCTCTATTAAATGGTTGCAGGCTAACCACACATGGGCTAGAATGTGAAACGAGAGGAAAGACAGGGAGCATATAGTAGAACTTAATAAATATTTGCAGTGATTGCTTGAAGCTAACAAGGAGTTCATGGCTCACAAACTTTATCTATAAGAAACATATCATATTAATTTCAGAATATACACAGACTTCTAGTGTTTATAGAGTTTTATGTTAGTCATTGAATTTTACTGTTGTATGGAAAGCAGTATTATTCTTTCTATAAAAGACACGCTATAATAACAACACATCAGATGCCTAGATAACATATGATGAAGGAAAAAAATCAATCTTCCAAATAGGTATTGATTGCTAATCATTAACAGAAATAGCTATGTCACATATCTGGCATAAGGAAGGAGGATTCTCTATGAATATAATACTTCTAGAAGGATTTTATTGTTATGTGATGAGCAGAAGGGGGAATTTAGAATAATGTAATATATAGGTGACAACATGTAAACACATTTTATCTAGATAATAACCAAAACAATTATATTTATCTATATTTTATTGTCTCACCATAAAAATATTTGAAAATATATCTAGACACTGTTTAATATTGAGCAATACCAAACATTTTGTATAAATTATTTGTCACAATAATTTGTTGCATAGATGTAGCCTTAACTATTTGACATTAAGTGCAGAAGTTGCTATTTTACTGTAAATATTTATATTTCAAAACCAGCTTGATCCATTCTGCTTTGTATTGTGGCTAATAGTCTAATTTGAACTACTTTTTACTCATATGAAGTATGTGGAGAGATCAAAATGACTTTCTATCATTCTGTTGCCTATTAACTCTTAAATGCTGCTTGGCTGCTCATTTTTGTTTACTTGGTTTTTTTTTTTTTTAGATCTTTTGAAAATATATGTAATGCTATGAAGCTTTTAAAAATCTTTGTCTCTCTTTCTCCTGTATTATCCTGTTTTTGGAATATCTCACTGTTTTCAGTCACAACACCCCACCAAACTCACTCAATTTTATGTATAATACTACATCCCCCTGAAAGGCAATTTCTTCTGTTTAATCAACATGAAAAACTCATGTACTGTCATCATTGAAACAGAAAATGAAAATTTAAATTAGTATTGATTATATACATAGTACGCAAAATACCTTATTTTTATTTAAGGTTAAAGGGCATATCTCACATATACTTTTTCTTTTCTGGCATTTCAAACTAATGGGAGGGATACTAAATTTCTCATCTTTCAGTTCCTTTCTTCAGAATCCTTTGGTCCTTTTTGATTTTCTCTCAGTATTTTCAACACTGGCAAAATCAACTTTTCAGGATCATCTTTCTTCACTTTTATTTTTGGCCATATTTCATAGTTAACCCTCATTCTTACTGTTCCTTAAATCCTTTCCTTGTACTTCTTTATTACTGTATATTAAAACTTTGTTTTCATGGATATTGTGTGATAATATCCTATCTTGGTTTCTTAATCATATGTTTTTTTATAATATGTTTCCTGCTTCATGATCTTTTCCTTTGAATTATTTTTTATATATCTTGTATTTTCATGTCATGTGAACTGAAAGAATCCCCCAAGGTTCTAACGTTTAACCTGCTTTATTCTCCCATTTTACCTGTGGATGCATTCAAGTTTAGCCACCATTTATATGGTGCTGATTCTCATAACACTATTTGTCCATTTAATCATGCTTGGATTATTGTATCTATTTCTGAGCCCTAGATTTACAAAAAGGCATTAACAAACTAGAATATATCTGGGGAGGATGATTAAACTGATTGAATGCTCCTAAACCATGTCCCATACGAAATGGCTGAAGGAATTGTGTATATTTATTGTTTATCCTGGAGTAAAAAAAAATTAAGTGTAGACAGGATAATTGTTTTCAATAATTGAAAAGTCTTTCATGTAAAGAAGAAAACAGATTTGTTATGAGTTGTTCCAGAAAGCTCAACTAGAGCAACCTGTACAAATTATAATCAGATAGGTTCAAATATTCCCTAATGAAGATCAGGTATTACATCTTACTCATTTTGGCTTTGCAACATTGTCTAGCACAGGACCTTAGTCATATTTGGGCCTAATAGGTGTTTATTGATTGATTTGAATTGGCATGAATTAAAAGACTAAATCTCTCTACCAGTAAAAATAGACTGTCTCTTGAAGTAAAAGTATCCAATCTTTCCACAAAGAATTATTGATTAGCTGCAATGTAGCTGTCCCTGTGCTAAGCATCTGGAATATAAAGATATTAACATCTTAATATTGTAGATCATTTCTATGGGCAAAGCATTCTTCTAAATATTTTACATGTACTAACTTATTTTGCAGCAGCCTCATATGGTAGGGGCTTTTATTATCCCCAATTTAGATGTAACTGAAGCACATAGAGGTTACTTTTTTTTTTCTTTTAAGACAGAGTCTCACTCTGTTACCCAAGTTGAAGTGCAATGCTGTGACCTTGGCTCACTGAAACCTCTGCCTCCCAGGCTCAAGGGATTCTCGTGCTTCAGCCTCCCGAGTAGCTGGAATTACAGGAGCGCACTACCACGCCAGCTAATTTTTGTGTTTTCAGTAGAGACAGGGTTTCACCATGTTGGCCAGGCTGGTCTCAAACCCCTGACCTGAAGTGATCCATCCGCCTCAGCCTCCCAAAGTGCTGGAATTACAGGCATGAGCCACCACACCCGACCACATAGAGGTTACTTAATGAGCTGTGTCACAGAGCTAGTGAGTGGTCAAGTTGTGATTTGAATTCAGGCAGTCAGGCTCCAGAATCTGCATAGAACCGCTGTAATAAACCTCCTCCGAGAACAAGGCAAGATGTGCATATAAACCAAGGGACAGAAATATTTTTATATTGTACTATAATCTAGTATAGTTCTTTTCTGGTGATTCCCTGGCCAATGGCTAATTGTCAACTTGAATGCCTGTGGCCTTCTTTATTTTCAGTCAGCTTGCACACCGTGTCCGGGTGATCTTCCCCAAAAGCAAAGCTGATCATTCCACTCCTTTGTCCACAGCACAAATGTATTCATTCTTCTTGTCCACAGAACAAATGTAATCACCATAATTTAGACACCAAGGCCCTCTGTGGTCTGTCTCCATCCGTACCTCTTACCTTATCTCTCCCTGAACCCTGAATTTGACCATGTGCTTAAATGAGATTTCTTGTCGGAAAAGAAAACAAGGTTATTGTGAAAATTAAGTTAAATAATCGATATAAAATGCTTAGAGTAGTAGCACCAAGAATATAATAACTGCTTAAGAAATGTTCGCATATTTATTTTCATTTATTTCTGATTCTGCAAAAATTGCTGTACCCTAACTAGAGCTTATTTTTAGTTCCATCACTATACCTTAAAATTGCTTCATAATAAAATTGAGAAATAAAAATGTATTGGCTTGCCTAATTTACAAATTCAGAGGCAGGGTGGTTCTAGTTGGGATCCAGTGAGAGCTTTTCCTCTGTTTCTCTGCAGGTTTCTCAGCTTAGCCTCCTCTGTGTTGGCTTATTTTTCAGACTGGCTTTCATCAAGGCAGTCAGAGGGCTGCCAGCAACAGCAGGAACTACATGCTTTCTTATTCACATTCACTAGGAGATAAAATATTACTTCCCATAACCATCCAACTGAGGCTCTGAGCTTCATTCTCAGATCACCTGCAAAACAATCACTGCAGCCTGGGAAGCCCTGAGTCACCTGGTGTAGTGGGTTGAATGGTGACCCCAAAAGGATATGTCCACATTCTAACACCCAGAACCTGTGATTTTATTTGGCAAAAGAGTCTTTGCTGATGTAATTAAGTTAAGGATCTCAGAATGAGATCATGCTGGATTAGCTGGATGGGCCCTAAATCTAAGGACAAGTATCTTTATAAGATACAGGGCAGAAGAGAAGGCACACACACACACAGAGAGAGAGAGAGAGAGAGAGAGACGAGACACAGGGAAAGCAAGAGAGAAGAAAAGGCCATGTGAAGTGGGAGGCAGAGACTAGATCTATGCAACCACATGCCTGGAGTCACCAGAAACCTAAAGAGGCAAGCAAGATTCTGTCCTTGCCTCCAAGGGGAGTGTGACCCTAATCACACCTTGATTTCAGACATCTGGCCTCCAGAACTGTAAGATAATACATTTCTGTTGTTTTAAGCCACTGTATTTGTGGTAATTTACGTCTGCCACAGGAAACTAATGTAAGTTGTCATTCCTGAACCAACTCTTTTGACAAGCAGCATAGGATTACACTGTTGGGATTACACTATTTCAGGCCCATTGCTGGAGCTGGAGGTGGGGGCAATCCATTCTAAACTGTGTAACTTCCACACAGAGGAGCAGAATGGATATTAGAGCAGCAACACAGCATCCACTTCGGTATCCTTTAATTCCACTTCCTGCTTGTAACCTGCTCATTTCTATTGGTTACAACATGATGGATCCCAGTCATGGTCTTTATTCAAGAGCTTTATTCAGCACTTCTTAGTTTACATGATTAATTATGACATAACTAAAACTTGATCATTTCATCTGAGTTGCTAACTGACTTACCCAATCCATAGTTATCTTAGCTCATCAGACCCATCCCTCACTAACTCCTTCAAGTCATCTTAGATATGACCACACATATTACCATTTTTTTTGTACCACCACAGACAAATCCCAGGGCTCCAAAAAGTTTTTAAAGGGCTCCCTTTAAAATCTTCTATTCTATTTTCATTGTTTTCTTTAATAAAACATAATTTGAGTCCAGAGGTACCTTACATGTTACTTAATGCAATGATGATTCTCAACATATGTTGGTTAACATTGATCCTGTTGATGCTTAACTGGCATGTAAGTGCATGCTACATATTCTTGTGACTGTGTTTAAACAAATGTCAAATAATGTTTTTCTTTCACCCAAATTTAATGCTTTGAAATTATTTAAAACTTTGAAATCTTTAGAATGGGGAACAAGCAGACTTGAGGGATGGGATGAACAAATCATTTGACAATAACCTCTATGTTTCTCCAGTCTCTAATGCAGATGTGTACAACAGCCTTTGGTTTTAGCTTGTGCTGTCTTTAAAGATAGACTATTGTTGCTTAAAAAGAGAAAAAAAAAAGACTCTACACTGAATACTAGAATGTAAAATATGAGTTTAAATCTTTTTCTTCTAAAACAAAGAATATAAAGGCAAAGGCTTGTCTTGTTAAAAATTTTAATTATAATTAAATCTTAATCACAACAGCTAAAAGTAGAAGATACCTGTTAAATAAATTATAGAGAAAATCCAAGCAACAAGATATATAAGGAAGCACCTATAAATTAGTGTCTAGAAAAAGGATATATTTCTGTGTTCTGTATGACAAAACACAGTGAATAGTTGAGTTATTACAGGAATAGCCCATGAAACACTGTATCTGAGAAACCATTTGAAAAATATAGGAAAAAATCCCAGCAGGATTTAACCCATTCAAAGTGATTTTACTACTGTCTTCTTTCAGAATGATACTTTACAAATGGCATTGTACTGTGTTCATTTTCTTTGCTGCTATAGCAGATTATCACAAATTTGGTGGCTTAAAACAATGCAAATGCATTATCTTACAGTTCCGTAGGTCAGAAGTCTGACAGGGGCTAAAATTAAGGTGTCAGCAGGACTGCAGTCCCTTCTATAGCTCTGGGTAGAATTTGTTTCCTTGTCTTTTTTAGCTGCTAGAGGCCACCTACATTCCCTGGCTCATGGTTCCCTTTCTTTATCCCCCAAATGAACAAAAGTGAGTCCAGTCCTTCTTAATATCACATCACTCTGACTTCCTCCTCTGCCCACTCTTCCATTCTTCAAGACTCTGTGATTACATGGTGTCTACCCAGATGACTTCCTCCTCTGCCCACTCTTCCGTTCTTCAAGACTCTGTGATTACATGGGGTCTACCCAGATGATCCAGCATGATCTCCCTATGTTAAGGTTGGCCTATTAGCAAACTTTATTCCATCTGCAAACTTAATTCTCCATTGCCATGTAATGTCACATGTTCAATTTCCAGTGATTAGGAACTTTTGGGGGACTCATTATTTTGCATGCCACATGTACCATTGCCTAATTCCTGGTCTTGGTAACTGTACTGTGCTTATGTGAGGTGTTATCCTTCGAGGAAAATGGATAAAAGGTATGCAGGGACTCTGCACTATTTTTACAACGTCTGTGTAAGTCTAAAATTATCTCAAAATCAAAGTTTAAACAATCCCACTTTTTTGGAGAATTGAGTGAATGTATAGAAATGATTATAAAATTTCAGGAATTATACAATATTAAAATAGATTAAAATGGGGTTATTTAACTTCTAAGCTAGCAAATGAAATAATGATAAAGGTTACATTCTTTATATAGTAAATATTTACTATTTATGGTTGTTACACATTTTACAAAGACCTATGTGAGTATTATCTCAGTTTCTTTCCCTTTAAATAAACCAATGCCCACAATTGACTAAATATCATTAAACTACATACCACAGTTTAATTTTACTATGGTTGATAGAAACAATACATTTTCAAAACATTTATGTGCCTACCAAGCCTATCAAATGAAAATCTAAACCCCTTAAGCCAATGTATACTAAGGTGCTTTATAATAAATTTCATACTGTTTTTATAGTTTTCTAAAAGACTATCACATTCTGTTTTACTTAATATTTTGTAAAGCTGTTGGAAACATAGGGCAGATTTTATTGATCTGTTTTTACAGACAAAGAAAACTAGGATTGAAAAATTACATGAAGGTTTCTGGTCAAGAAAGACAAGTGTATTTATATTTGGGTATTCTAGAGTGCTCCCTAAACAAACCAAAGGCAGATCAAATTTAAAAATGAAAAAACAGGAAGACATAACCAGACTCAAAGTCAAGAACAGAAGTAAACTAACAAAAATGGTGAAATGGGTTGAAATTGTAAGCCTGTTAGACTTTAAATTTGGAAGCTGCTGGAACAACTAGAAGATTAACTCCTAAGTTAGAGCTGGGAGGCAGGCTCACTGATTGAAGACAAAGACAGGGACTAAGGTACCAATCTATGCCCCAATGAGAAAGAAAATGGAAGTAAAAGAATGGTAGCAATCTCCACCTGGAGCTGCAGTGTTTAGAATGTGCTAGGCTTAGAGAAGCAGACACAGACACAGAAGCACTGGAAAACTACAAGTAAAATTTAACTATTATATTGCAGTCTGACAAAAACTTAGAAATATATTTTAAATATGCAAAGAGATAAAAGATAATTTTCAATTAAAGGGTATATAACCTGAAAGGAAAGAAAAATGAAACTTGAACAAGTGAATACGAAATAAGTAGGAATAGAATATTAGAAATAAAAAATATGGCATCAGGAAAAATACAACAGGCAAAATAAACACTAAGATATAGATTAAGACAGAGAAATTGCTAAGTTGCAAAATGGCTCAGAAGAATTTGCTCAGATTACTGCTTAAGAAAAAGGAACATTTGAAAATAAATGGCAGAGCAGTTGAAAACTTTGTGAGGTATATTGAAAGGCGTCAACATTCAGTAAGAGTTTCAGAAAAATACAATGTAAAAAACAAACCAAAAAAGCTGAAAATAGTTTGTAAAGACAACTTCAGCAATCCCATTACTGGATATGTACCCAGTAATATAAATCATTCTATCATAAAGACACAAGCACATGTTTGTTCATTGCAACACTATTCACAATAGCAAAGACATGGAATTGACCTAAATGCCCATCAGTGATACACTGGATAAAGAAAATGTGGTACGTCTATACCATGGAATACTATGCAACCATAAAAAATAATGAGATCATATCCTTTGTGGAAACGTGGATGGAGCTAGAGGCCATTATCCTTAGCAACCTAACCCAGGAACAGAAAACCAAATACAGCATGTTCTCAGTTATAAGTAGGTGCTCAGTGATGAGAACATGTGGACACAGAGGGGACCAGCAGACACTGGAGCCTATCAGAGGGTGGAGTTTGGGAGGATAGAGAGGGTCAGGAAAAATAACTAATGAGTACTAGGCTTAATACCTGGGTGACAAAATAATCTGTATGACAAACCCCTGTTACATGAGTTTGCTTATTTAACAAACCTGGATTTATACCCCTGAACTTAAAATAAGTTAAAAAAAAAAAAAAAAGAAAGAAATAGTACAGTATTGAATCAATAGAACAGAACAGTGTCCAGATAAATACACACATACGTAGGTGATCGCTGGAGGAGTTTACAGAGGAAGGAGTCACTGGGGAAAGAGGTTGAGGATAAGATCAGACTGGGGAGGTGTTGATGGAGTTGCGTTTCACCGGAACCTGGAAAAGATAGTGGCAAAAGTGAGGACTCTAGCTTTTCAGAGACAGAGGCAAAGATGTGTGGGTGTGGACCGATGAAGGTAAACTTGTAAGGGATGGTAGTAAATGGAGGGAGTTCATCCCTGCTGGTCTCTGTTTACTCCGAGAGTGGGAAGGAGATAGAGGATGGTGCAGCTACTATGGAAGTGGGAGAAGGAGTGGGCTACGAACACTCATCTGGGAACAACAAGCCCCGGACTCCTGGTTTCTTTTCTGCTAAACTGCCTGCATCATTTGGTCCAAACCGATCTTCCCTCAAACCCACCACTCCTTCCCTAAAATCATAAATGTCTGCTAAACTGGGAAACTCATAATTTCCTTTATGTGAATTGCCTGCAGCAAGTAATCTATTGCTATACTTAAGTCCCAAATTACTTCCGTTTGTAGCCACAAGTATTTAAAAAAATAATTTTTAAACTTTTGGAATAGAGATGACAGAATGAAATGATTATATTTCTTAATTGTTAGAGATAAATAAAAAGATATGCAAATGAAAATATTTTTAACAAAGAAACATAGACCCTATCTTTTAGTATTTCTTCATATTTCTTCATTTGGAGGTTAGGACTAAGGATTTACAAATACAACTACAAAAAGTATCAATTACCTGTATTTTCTTATTGGAGCTCCAAATTCCATGCAATGCAACAAGTTGTTAAAGTACCTTTTAGGCTCAAGATATTGTGTTTATGGGAAGGGAGAAGAAGGAGTTGTACAAAATACAGGAAGCCTTTGGCTGTAGAAATGTATAGTGCTCATACATAAAGCAGCATTATTCCAAGTAATTTCAATCTCCAGTAGTCTGCACTTTTTCCGCAGGCTTGGAGATAGATATATGATTTCCAAATAGGTGTGTTTTCCCATCACAGCTGACCTTCAGATTTGCTTAAAGCAATCCTGCTGCTCCTACCACCTCACCTTTGTTTAATGAGAGCCATTTCCTAACGCCAACGTTGGGTTAATGGACTGAGATGGGAGAAAATCAAACATATCTCTCCATTTTACACCAGATTGTCTTTCCGCCTTGTGGTTTTAATCACTCAATCCTACTCACATCTGCCATAATAACATTATGGGTTTTCTACTGCTTTCTCACCCAGGAGGATATGTCAGAGGATAGCAACATCTCCTAAAGAAAGGAAGGGCAAATTCTTAATCTTTTTCCAGCGTCGTAGGTAATAATTTTCTTCTGCAAACCCCCAAGGAGTACTCCTTTTGGCTCTTACACCCACCATTCCCACAGGTTCATGGCTCTGCTTTGATTTACGAGTTTTCTTCTAGCCTTTTCTCTTCTGAGATAAGTTTTAATTACGTAGACAGATTGTAAAAGTCTCTTTCTTCTTGTAAACAACTATTTCTTTGTTAGTACTAGATTTTGTTTAACTGGTTTCCTCCTATCTGAATCTTCTTATGTACCCAGAAATTATGTCTGTTCATTGTTTAATGGCAGCATCAAGAGAAGAGAAAGCTGGCTTCATTTCATAGCTTCCCTTGAGGGATTCAATTTGGAACACCTCAAATTGCAAATCTCCCTTAGGAACTGTTCTTTGTTACATATGTTTGGAAACCCCTAATATTTTAGTTTAGATTCAATATAAGAGCAAAGTATCACCCATCAAATAAGCAGCATGATAATACTCTCTACTCTTCTACTTATTTAAAAACTTTCTTTACTACCTGAATCAAGGAAATGCCTGAAATCCTCAAAAGCACTAGTGAAGTGTTAAACAGTTGCCCGTTCCTCAGAGAACTGGATTTGAGAAAGCATCTTAGGCAGCGCTGACAAATAACTCTTACCCTGGCCCCTTCCAGGTCAGAGCTAAAATATAAAGAAAATAAGTATTCAGACCAGGGGCAGTGGCTCACGCCTGTAATCCCAGCACTTTGGGAGGCTGAGGCAGGCGGATTGCCTGAGGTCAGGAGTTCAAGACCAGCCTGGCCAACGTGGTGAAACTGAGTCTGTACTGAAAATACAAAAATTAGCTGGGCATGGCTCGCAGCTGTAGTCCCAGCTACTCGGGAGGCTGAGGCAGGAAAATCGCTTGAACCTGGGAGGTGGAGGTTGCAGTGAGCCAAGATTGCAGCACTGCACTCCAGCCAGGGTGACAGAGCGAGACTCCATCTCAAAAACAAAAACAAAAAACAGAAGAGAAGTATTCACGACATGACATTTTTCTCATTCTGCATAAAAACTTTTAACTGTTGGGTGGTTTTTTTTTTCTAATCAAGAAATCATTCTAATTACTTAGTACATTCACTTCCAGTTCTGGCTTCTTATATTGTCTTTGAAGCCCATTTGTGTGAGAATTGGTTTTTTATTTTGTATTTTTTTTTTTTTGAGACAGGATCTTGCTGTGTTGCCCAGGGTGGAGTACAGTGGCACAGTCACAGCTCACTGAGGCCACAGCCTTTCAGGCTCAAGGGAAATGCCAGCCCCAAGGACTATAGAAACTCAGGGTTGACAGGAGGGCTCACATTGAGTCATCGCATGTTTTGATTTCTGAGGTCACTTTTTGAACTCCTTTAAGAGATAAGGAATTCTATCACCACAAAGTTAAATGTGGTATCATGGATATCAGCTATAGTTTGGTTTTTGGTTTGTTTGTTTGTTGGTTTATTTTTTGAGACAGAGTCTCACTCTGTTGCCTAGGCTGAAGTGCAGTGGCCTGATCATGGTTCACTGTAGCCTCCACCATCCTGGGCTCAAGTGATCCTCCCACCTGAGGCTCTCCAGTAGCTGCGACTATAGGCACATGGCACCACGCTGGGTTAATTTTAAAATCTATTTTATTTTTTGTAGAGACAGGGTGTCACCATGCTACCCAGGCTAGTCTTGAACTCTTGAGGTCAAGCAATCCTCCTGCCTCAGCCTTCCAAAGTGTTAGGATTATAGGCATGAGCCACCTCGCCAGCCCTGAAAATTGGTTTTGCCAAGAATACCTAAATATTATCCTTTAACCAGACAAGCAATTTCCCACAGCAGTTTTTAACTTTTAACGGGCACCCCATAAAACACCTCTTAAACAGGCAAAATCAATATTTTCCCTCAAAGACTCTCCTTAAAGATTTTGAGGCAATGGAATAGAAGAGATAACTTTTTGATGCAGCAATGTGCATGGTATCTTCACACTGAAGAAACATTTATTCAGCTCACCCAGAGGGGTTGTGTTCTGTGGCCAAGGAACAGAGCCAGGGTTTCTGGCCGGCGTTAGATACAAAGCCATGACCTTGGTCCCATTAGCCACGCTGCTAACCAGGTGAGCTCACCAGGCAGGTTACTGCATACTTGTGTGGCAGTTCACTGGGAACAGGGAGTCTTTTTGTTTGTTTGTTTTTTCTATGTTTATTTTTATTTTATTTTACTTTAAGTTCCGGGATACTTGTGAGGAATGTGCAGGTTTGTTATATAGGTATACCTGTGCCATGGTGGTGTGCTGCATCTATCAACCCATCATCTAGGATTTAAGTACCACATGCATTGGGGATTTGTCCAAATGCTCTCCCTCCTCTTGTCCCCATCCCCTGACAGGCCCTGGTGTGTGATGTTCCCCTCCCTGCATTCATGTGTTCTCACTGGGGAACAGGGATTCTTAATGTAGGTTTCAGTGAAGGTACATGAACACTTTGCCATTTTATGCAAGATTTTGTATGTGATTATACTTTTCTAAAGAGAGGACTCACATTTTCATCAGATTCTCAAAAATGGATGTGATTTTTTTTTAAATAAAAAGTTAAGATTATATTAAACAAGATTGGTCTAAAAGAAAGTCTTTTCAGTATTTTTAAAAAATAAAATAGCTCTTTATTACTGAGGTAGATTTCTGTAATCTGAAGCAGATTTCAGTGATTTCATGTTATTGTGGGAGGGGTCCTTGAACCCTGACATTTTAATATTTTTCTTTTTATTCCTCTGAAGGATTTTAAATATGCCCTTTAAATTGGAGAAATCTGTTACTTTATATGAGAGAAAAATGATGGAGTACACCTTCCATTTTTGAACTTTATATATTCTTAACACAGGAGGTGATTTTTCCTTACATTTTACAAACATGTTTTTCAAAACCCATCCTTTAACAACCCATTCTGTTATTCTTCCTACTCGCAATTATTTTAAGTTATCCCAAACCTTACTTTACACTTTACAATATAGGAGGACTTAAGTCTGGGCAGACTTTGCCTAACTAAATGTTAGGATGTTACTTATAAACTGTAGGATAATACATTCCTTAGATAAGATAAAAGTATGCAATAGAAAATTGCCATTCTAAGAACACCTACTACAGTCCTGTCTGTCTTCAGAGCATTGGTGTGCGCATTAAGTCTTCAGCGTTGTTGAGATACTGCATATTTATACCATATTTGAGAATTAATGTTAGCAGACATGTACAATGTAGATTTCTTTTTAAAATTCTAGGTTACTTTATGGAATGGGCCCTTAGAGAACAAGAAAAGACTGAAGTTTTACAGGAAAACAAATCATGTGGTCTTCAAAATCTGAAATGAGGAGAAATGCAGCCATTTGAAATGGTCATGAACCCCAAACAAGTCTTCCTCTCTGTGCTGATATTTGGAGTAGCTGGGCTACTCCTCTTCATGTATTTGCAAGTCTGGATTGAAGAACAACATACAGGTAACACATGTGCTTTTTCTTCTCTTTTAATTGTAACAATAATAGCTATTTTAAATTAGTTGTGATGCTTATTAATATATTAAGAATCACAATATTTTCAACAACAAAAAATGAATCATAAGCTAAAATTGCCAGCTCCTAAAAGGAAGGAAAATTATACAACTCTGGTAGGCATTTGTTTGGTGGCTTAACAATGGGAATTTTTGTTATCTCAGTGGGGAATAGCAGTGCTCCCATAGTACAGAGAGAACTGCTTGTAGAGAATTTGTCTTCAAAAGTATAGCATTTATCCTACTTCTCGTCTGTCCGTGGAGCATCAGGCATAAGCCTAAAAGGAGGTGAATGTACAGCAGGCTGTCCTTTAATTCCTTCTTAATTTATGTTGATACTCAAAATTGGTATAAATATCATTTAATACCTTTATTATAAACAAGGAGTTGGCAAATCTCTTCTATAAAGGACTAGGTCATAAATATTTTACTCTTAGCAGGCCATACCATCTCTACCACAACTACTTAACTCTGATAATATATCAAGAAACGGCCATAGATTACATGTAAACAAATGGATCAGGCTGTGTTCCAATAAAACTTTATTTACAAAAACAGCTGGTGGGCCAGATTTGGTCCACTGGCAATAGTTTACTGATCCCTGCTGTGCTCATCTTGTACTTTTGTTTTTCAATTTGCAATTGCTGCACACTGGAGGCACTAAATTACTGTTAAAAATGATTATATTTATAATAATATAGTATTATTAAAGTAAAGGACTTAGAATATCATAGAAACTTGTACATACAGTTCTTGTGACGTTCTGATGGTTTCCACTGGTAGAAATAGACTATGGCTTATGACTGTTAAGGATAATAAAGTAAAAAACAGAAGAATGATTTCTTGATTGTCTCCAATTGTGGCCCATTTTCAAGTTATTCTAGATATAAAACCCTTTAGAATCTTCTCCAAAAGACAATGTAATACTGAGTTACAACTATGATTATTTTAAAAATTGTTTCCATTTTTAAATTCCTTTCTTTGGTTTATCCTCATACTTTTTTTTTTTTTTTTTTTTCTTGAGACAAGATTTTACTCCTGTCACCCAGGCTGGAGTGCAATAGCATGATCTTGGCTCACTGCCACCTCCACCTCCCAGGTTCAAATGATTCTTCTGCCTCAGCCTCCTAAGTAGCTGGGTCTACAGGCACACACCACTGGACCCGGCTAATTTTTGAGTTTTTTGTAGAGACAGGGTTTCATCATGTTGACCAGGCTGATCTTGAACTCCTGAGCTCAAGTGATTCACCTGCCCTGGCCTCCCAAAGTTCTGAGATTGGGATTACAGGCATGAGCCACCACCCCTGGCCAACGCTTTTGATGTATTTAATTTATATAGTAACTTTTGTGAAAAGAGATTGCATATAATGATTTTCTGGAGAATATGTAACATATTGTCAAAATATATTCTTAATTCCCTTTACAATTTACATAAACTATTATGCCAACTTTTCTGTATTACTGAAATAATTTATCATAATAACATCATATTTAATGAAATCACCTGTAGTAAAATATATAGGCTAATTCTTCCTGAAATATAACCCTTAGCATAGATCCTGTAACATAGTAAGCCTTCAGTAGGTGTTTGTTGAATGAATGCATGAATGAATTAATGAATTAATGGATTGAAAATTCACTGAAGACTATAGACCGAAATACAGCAAAGGAGGAAGAAAGAAAAAGATCTCATTGTTTCGAGTTTTGCTAATATCATGGTCTCATAACAAATTTCACAAAAAGACTATCACAGCAAGATTTTAAAACTTAAGGGAAAATATATTCATATATATAGACTACTATTTGGCAGAAATGTGTTTAGTCTGTCACTAAGAAATTATATATCTAAGGAAACAGGTTAATAATACCATACATATAAAATGTAGTTTACCAAATGTGTCCATAAGCATTAATAGCTACCATTTATGGAGAGCTTAATAAGTGCCAAATGTTTACATAAATTTTCTGTAATCTTCATATCTTACTAGGTGAGTATCATTCTAAATTTACAGATGAGGAAAATGAGACTTCAGAGGGTTTAGAGGCATATCCAAGGCCTTGCATGTCCTTGGTGCAGAGGGGAAAGCCTGGATTTGAATCCAGGTTGTACTGCTACGAGGTCCACGCCTCTGCTCAATGTATCACCTCCATGAAGAAAAAAGGTGAATATTACTATTTCTCTATAGCACAGATGAAGCAAAGAAGACTCAGAAAGTTTAAATGACTTAACCTGTAGCTGTAAAGTTACACGTTTTTGAAGTGTAACCCATACCTAGGTTTTCCTAATTCTTGGAACCCCTAAAAGAGTCTCCTAACCAAAACACTGGATTATGTAGACATATAATTAAAAATGCAGTAGAATCAGTACAGATGTTTTAAAATCACTGAAATTGGTCAATTAAATGACATACAGATGTGTAAACTCTTCTACAAGCTTGAATCTTGGGTTCATAATTTTCCCAAGTGTTGGAAAATTATTTTCCTTGGTTAAGATTGACTGATAAAACACTTACCACTTATTCTGTTAAATTTTATTTGTAATGTTGCTAGAAGTGCTTTTCCCTGATTCTTGATGTATTTTAAATGAATTATGTAATATTTCATAAGCTACTCATGACAAAAAGCATAAATGTAAAAGTCAAGAGTCCTGTGGATAACTATTTCTCTGAAGAAAAACTGTAATATTCTTCAGGAAGACTTTCATCTGAAGTTCTGCCTTATACTAGGTTAGTGCTGTGGGTTGAAATTCTGCAGTTTTCTAGGTAGGCAGACATTTATGGTTTTTTGTGGGTTTTTTTTTTTTTTTTTTTTTTTGTAAATGTGTTTCAAGTAACATTAGGAGCATTAGGCATTTTTAAAGGCAATCTCTTAATAAATAAATATATGAATATGTGCTTTGATGTTAAGTTTAAAAAAATGGAAAATCTGTCTTTTGGACACTTTAGAACTGTCACTCAAAGAAACTTTCAAAGATGAGCTGGTTTGGTTCCTCGACTTTCTATAAGTAATGCTGGTTTTAAAATCTAAATGGCTTTGATCTCACATATATTTCAGTTATATATGAGAACTCTTAGGTTTTCTTCCTGTCTTTTATTTGAGGCCTTTCAAATCTAAGATATGGACTATTTTCTAAGCCTCCCTGGTTTTCTTGGGTTTTTTGTACTAAAATAAAATACTTTAGAATTGAAAAAATCTGAAATATGCTCTGATATACTGTTAAAGGATTATGAAAACAGATTTTTTGGAAGTAAAGAGAAGCTGTATGACAGAGAAATTAAAATCTATCCAATTATGCAATAGAGTTCCATAATATCAGCTACTTTTTCAATATCACTATCAATTAATTTATCCATTTCCTAGTGCTAATTTGCAGTATGTTGATATGTTATCAGAAATTTTATTTTATTTTATTTTTTTCATAGTTGTTAAAGGTACAAACTTTTCATTCAGAAGGATCTTGAAATCTCAGATCTGTTTGTTAGCTTTGTAACCCTGTAAAATGTCTTTGCCTCTCTAAGCCTCAGTTTCCTTATCTGTAAAATTAGGATAGTCATATTTTCCACATAGGGTTGCAGTGAAGATTAAAGGAGACAATGCTTGCAAAGCACTCAGCATGGTGCCTGGTAAACAGTAATGCACAACGAACATGAGCTGTTATTATTATCCTAGAAATGACGCAGAACATCTGCAAACTTGCTTTTTCTGAGTTGCCAGAATTAAAACTCAGCCACAATTCAGGAAAACTTAATTGTGCCCAAGCTTGTGTCTTGACTGATTAAGGTTAAAAAACAAAAAAAAGAAAATTGAAGGCTTAGATCCAACTTTGGTTAAATTAGTTGGGAGAAGCTAATTGGCACAGAGCCATTCTGGTTCCCAATGTAGAAGCTGGCAGGAGAAGGATAGAATTGAGTGCATAGACAGAGGTCATTGTCCAGGGGCATCTCGTGTCCATACAAGCTGCCTCCACGGGCGGAGGAATCACTCATCCAGCAGTATTTCTTGAAGACTTAACAATTGGATGTGCCGAGCACCATGGTGAATACAGGCATATAATAGCGAGCCAGATATAATCCTTTTCCTCAAGGAGACTACAGTCAAATGAATTGTAAGGGAGAAAATGGTCCTGAGTCCAGGCCAAGCCACTGGGACAAAAGGAGGAGTCCTCTGTGACAGAAAAGGGATAGGCCATCTATTATGGGACAGACTAATGAGTTGGGGGCAGAAGAAGCAGTGTAGTCAGTTGTCAGGGATAGAATTGCTGACCAGATAGAAGCACTAGAAGGAGGGGAGTGGAGGCTGGGCAGATGAGAGCGTGCAGAGGACCAGAGGAGGGCAGAGAGCTGTGGGTATGAGGCAGCAGTGATGAGGGTTGGTTAGGATAAATCACAAGAATGGCTTGTTGTTTATTTTTTCCCCCAGCTACTGTTTAAATTTGCAATGTGGCACTCTTTATCTAGTTAGACTCTCACTGCTAAATGGAACTCATACCAAAAGGCAGAGAGTGTCACTGTTTCGTGTGTGCCATAAGACAGCGTTGAGACCCTCTAACGACAGAGTCACCATCACAGCTTTAGATAAGAATTCAAAGATCCTCTTGAACCCACCTGTTTTTTAAAAATACAAATTGGATTACATCACTCCCACGTTTAAAACTTTTCAGTCATATCTCATTTCCTTTAACAAAAACTTCTCCCCAGGGCCCACAGCTGTGTGAGCTGTAGCCACCGCCTGCCTCCTCAGCGTCATTCTCCATTCACTCATCATGCTTCCGGAGCCACCTCTCTTCCTCTGCTAAACCAAGCCCTTTGCTGACTGGATGTGCTCACAGTTTCAGGAGCCTGGGAGCCCTTCTGTTATCTCACCTGTCAGGGCTTGGCTCAGATGTCACCTTCTTTGATCACCCCCACAGTCAATCAGTGCCCCTCTCTCTCTCTCTCTCTCTCTCTCTCTCTATATATATATATATATACACACACACACACATAAATAAATCAATATATATAGATTATATAATTGTGCATATAAATAAATATAATGAATTATATGAGTCAATATAATTAATAGATAATAAATTATCTATTGATTATATGTATAAATCAATCTGTACATCTTATTCATTTTCTTCAGAGAAATTATCACAATCAGCAATTGCCTCCTTAATTATTTGTTGACTTATTAATTGTCTGTATCCTTTCCTATTTTGTGAACTCTGTATGGACAGAGAGCTTGTCTGACTTCCTTCAGCATCCCCTTTTCATAGCATGAAACCTAATATGTGACAGGTGCTCAACAGTATTGTGTGTGGGTGGATAAATAATACTTTGCTTGGTTTTCCAGTATCCCCGTCTAATGATCACACAGACTGTGTTTGAAGACTCCTGAGGACAAAAAATTCACTCCTTCCCAAGGTATCCACTCATCTTACAGCAACTTCCTCAGAAAGCTCCATATATTCAGCAAGAACTTGCATTTTAACTTCTGCTTAACAACTTGCCCTACCCGTATCCCTGACACTTCATGAGGCTCATCCTCCTTTCATAGCATAATCTGATCATGTTCATGGAGAATGAAACCCCAAATTTTTGAGACACATTTTCGCTCTGTCACCCAGACTTCTTAACCATTTCATGAAGAAGACAATCTAGTCACTCTTGCCTGGACCATGACATTTACTATATAATTCCATTTAAAACATGATGTTACTATTCCCGTGTGTAACTTGTATTAGAAATACGCATGTGTAACAACATTTTCTATCAAGTAATGAAAAGTTATATACACATATTTTAAAATATACAAAGCAGTAAAAATCAATACAGATCCCATCTAATAGTTTACATTATATATTTTCTTGAGATTTTCCAGAGTCAAGTTTAGTTTCAGCCATTCCAAACTGAAATCATTTCCTCAATGTAGCCTACATGACAAAAATCTGTCCAAACAACTTCTAAGCGTTTCTATCTAGGACCAATCATTTTTTAGCTATTTATTGATAACAATTTTACATGTTTACTTAAAACCCAGAAACTTCTTTAAAAACTTCATAAAACTTTTGTTTGAAAACAAGAATGGCAGCCTTATAGTTTCAGCAGTTATTAGGTCCCAGGCAATGCTCTAAACACATCCCACCCATTATCTCATTTAATCCCACAACAAGCCTGAGACAGGTACCATTAGTATTCCCATTTTTCAAGACAAGAAAACTGAGGCTAAGCAAATAAGGAATCAGAAGTCTGATTCAAGCAGCCTCATTCTAGGACTCCAACTAAGCCACCCTGCAGTGTGCAGAGATGGCGAGCATTGTAGTCTTGCTAAGAGAAGGCACTAGAGAAAGACACGGTGCACTGGCCAGGCAATGGGCCGCCTGGGCAGTCACTCCAGATGCAGAATGACTCTCCAGGCTTCCAGACCACACCACGCTCCTGGGATGCCTCGCTGTGCCACAGTAGGTCATCACGTGTATCCTGGTTGGGCAACCTTTCCTGGGTTCCTGTGAAGCCTGATCTCTTATTTCCACAAGTGAGCCTTCTCCATTGCTCTGGATAAACTATGGTATCTCCCTTTCTTGCCCCTCAAAAGCCTAACACTCAAGTAAACTGAAAAATATTATCCAATCCAATAGTGGTTCTCAAACTTTAATGTACATCAGCATCCCCTGAAGGTTTGGTTAGAACAGACTGTTGGGCTCCACCCCCAGAGTTACAGATTCACTAGAACTGGGATGGGGCCCAAGAGTTTGCATTTCCAACAAGATTTCTGTGGACCCTGATGCTGCAGATCCAGGGATTATATTTTGAGAACCCCTGATCCAGAGTCTCTGTACCTAAAATGTGGAAAGCAGCGGAAGCAACAGCGTCACGTGAGAGCTGTTAGAATTGCAGACCCTCAGCACCCACACAGGCCTGCTAAATGGGAATCTGCATTTTAATAAGAATCTCAGGTGCTTGCTGCACATGGTAAAGTGAGAAAAGTACAGTTAGATCATGGTTCTCACCAGCTGCTTGAGAAAGACCAGACGTTTTAAGGAACACGTGCCTTGGTCCACACCCTGACATGTTGATTTTGGTTCCTGGCCTCCTCCCCAGAGATGCTAATTTGCCAGGCTGGGAATGTGGCCCTGATATGGGGAGTTTTAAAATCTCTGCAGGTGATTTTAATATTCAGCCAAGGTTATGAACCACTGACCCAGAAGTACTGACTTTGGCTGATTTATTGGCACTTCCTCTTAACCTCTCACTCATCTACAAGGCATGCACTAGAAGAAAAAAGAGTGGTCACTGTAATACTCTTATTAAGCTGACAGAAGAGGAGAAAGACTGTAAACAGTATGTCTGAGGTCTGCATTTTCACCAAGACAGGCTTCAAGCTATAAAAAGTTGAACAATAAAATGAGGCCAACAAAGTGAAATTATTTCTAAACCCAGCAAATATTACTGCAGTATGAATCAGCTGACCCAGCCAAGGAGTCAGACAGAAAAATATACTCTTCCCAAACAAGTGTTTGTTCTCCATATGAAATGGCTCACTACTGCTACCTTTCCTTCTAAAGCACTTTTTTGTCCCTTGTTTTGTGTTATTTTTAAAATTTTTTAATTAACAAGTAAAAATTGTATACACTTATGGTACACAACATGATGTCTTAATACATGTATACCCTGCAGAATGGTCAAATCAAGCCACTTAACATATGCATAATCTCACATACTTATTTTTTTTGTGGTAAAACCCACTTAAAATCTCCTCTCTTAGCAATTTGAAAATATACAGTACAATATATTATTAACTATAGCCAGCATAGTGTACAATAGATGTCTTGATGTAACTGTCTCTAACTGAAATTTTTTGTTTTCTGACCATCTCCCCAGAACTCAGAAACTTTTAAAAGTTTTCTTGTATACTTCTAGTTAGATGTTTTTCCTGACTTCTACCAGTTTCTTTCTGATTCATGCCAAATAAGTACAGTGTCTGAATTTAGGATTCAGCATTAACATCTAAGGTCAATACTTTAGCTATGAATTATCATTGCTAGCCTATAAGAGAATTATATAAATATAACCCCACCTTTTTAAAACTCATTGTCACCAATCCATGCTCTGTAGGACTCTGGTCCTGAACACATTTTGCCTGAAAATACTTTTATTTGGTCAGTGATGTGACCTTTTGGTAGGTCAAGGTTCTATTCAAATCCTACATGCTACTATCAGTGTGAAGTTGGCCAAAATAGTGACTTGTACTAGTTTTTGTTTTTGTTTTGTTTTGTTTAAGCATATAAACATCAGTAGTCCTGGTTGTATTTCAACCCTCTCAATTTGTATGAAAATGAAAAGTAGTAGCTGCAAGCTTCCGATTTCAGGCAAAGTAAAGCCACCTTATTGCTTTTCCTCAGATAATTGATTCTGGTCTGTGCATCTGGTGTTTCTAAGGAGACTTCATCTTGCTTTTTTTTCAGACTAAGTACACTTTCTCTCTCTACACTGAAGCATATTTTTGGCATATAAAGTTTTGTTTCTAGACTGGACTGATATAATTCTTTTCCCCTGAACCTCTCTAATGAGAGAGTCTATTCTTTTCCTCTAAAAAGCAGACCGTATATCCTGATCGTGATGTTGCTGTTTTGAAATTACATTTTCTTTCAGGTTATCTTTGTATACCTGAACTAGAACAAAGCCACTTTTTACATAGAAGGATTTTGTTTACTGTCAATCATATACTCAGGGAAATAAAATTGTTTTTCTTTAAAAAGTCACTCATTTGAATTACTTTCTCTTATATCTGTAAGTGTGGCAAGCAATTTTTTAATCAAATGAGTACATGCTCTCGCTGCCCACTTCTGGACAGCGCCACACCTCACCTTCCCACTACATGATTATTCTCATGTCAGGGCTGTTCCCTCTTCCTGGATTCCAATTCCTTGGCCATTTCCATGACTGATTTTTCCGAATCCTTCAGGGTACAGCTCAATATCACCTTCCCCGACCATCCTATGTAAAGTGGAAGTTTTCTCTCTCTGCATCTGTCTTATTTTTTCTTAAAATTTACTTCGTGGCACTGATCTCAATTTGTAATAATTCCTTTTGTTGGCTTACATATGCTCTGCATCTCCCAGTAAAATGGAGGCTTCCTGAGGGCAGGAAACTTGTATTTTGCTCACCAGAGTCCCACAGCTGCCCCTGCTTCCAGATGCAGATTTCAGTCCTCACCTTGCCATATACCCCTGGCAACCCTATTCACTCAGCCAGCTACAACTCAGCTCTGTGTGCTGTCTTAACTCTCTGCCCCAGCTTTTCAAGTCTCTTGTATTCTTGTGTACTGTCCCCTGCTTTTGCCCCATACCCTAGAAGTGAAGGAGTCATGGATGTCAAGTTGCTTAAAGTCTTCTGAACCTGAATAACATGCAGCAGCGAAGTTTCGCAACAGAGTCGATCCCATCAACATAGATGTTTGACATCTAATAATATATTGAATGTGTTTGTTCTCCCAATATGTTTTGAGCAATATAAACAATGATGCACTTGCTATCTACAAAGTGGTACCAGGCACTGCCATATTACAATGTAACCCTTCATTTGTTCTGTTGGCAGGTACCTGGCCAGTGCTAGACCTGTCATTCATAGTGTATCACACAGGATGAGCACAGTAAATTTATCGTCCAGGGGATGGGAGGCTAATCAAAGTTTGGCCAGTGATTCCCTTTCTGGGGATTCTGGCTTTTGAGATTTGGAATATAGGCTGAGTACCTGGACTATCTGATGCAAAGCTCAGAAGCTTGTTCAGCTGCTTTCTGCCATGTGGACCAGAGCAGCTGAAGATTCTAGGCTTAGAGCAAGAGAAGGAAGAAAGGAACAGAGTTATATACAGGGAGCCCCAGCAACTGTTGGGGTCCCTTGATCCATTTCCTCCCAGGTCTAATACTATTCCTACTCTTTCTTAATTTTCTTTCCTACCCTCGGTGAGCACTCATCTGTCTCAGAGAAGGCTTACTGAATTTCAGAGGGGCCTCATAATGGACCCCATTAGCTCTATTTACCTCTTAGAGTAGAGGGTGAAGCAGAGGATGGCACAGAGCAATCCTTCTTTACTATTTTTAATTTATTTATACCACAAACCCGAAGGTACTGCCTTGTTCACTCCTGTGCCCTACCACTGAGCATGGTGCCTGGCACATAGTAGACGCTCAGTAAGTCTTGGCTGTATGAGTGAATTCACCCCAAAACTAAGCTCACCTAAGCTAACGAAGACAAGTGAAGCTGGTGTTTCACTCGATTTTTCAGAAGTTAAATTGCTTGGTTTGGGGTGGGGTGGACATTTTCTCCAGGGATATCCTGAAATGTCTTCCTTGAGGTCAGAAATGTGTTATCTGTAGTTTATTTTTCCTTTTGCTATACAGTATTTTGTTTGAACAAAACACTGGATCATCATTTAGCTGACATGTTGTGAAGAAAAGTCAAAACTTGAATGAGAAATTATAGAAGATAACCTTTTAAGGTCTCTTACAATGTTAAATTTTATGTGACTGTCATTTTGTGTCTAAAGGAGATGTTAATGGAACAAACTAATCTCTGTGAAATATTTTAAAAAAGTTTATTCTGAGCCGATAGAAGTGACCAGAGCCCAGGGTAAACACAAACTCAAGATGCCTTTAGTAAGTGGTCCCAAGTGGGATGACGCTTTGGTTTTGTACATTTTAGGGAGGTGGGCATTACAGGCAAAGACATAAATTAATACATGAAAGGTATACATTGGTTTGCCCAGAAAATGCAGGGTATCTTGAAGTGAGGGCTTATAGGTTAAAAATGATTAAAAGATTCTTTAACTTACAATTGGTTAAAGCAATAAGACTCTGTTCAAAATTTGAACTCGCAGAAAGGAATGTTTTAAATTAAAATAGGGATGCTGTGTAGCAAGATTAATGGCCTGCAGGTGTGACTTCACCCTTGCCTTTCATGGCCTTAGGTCTTATTGATACTTTGTTATCTATTGCCACAAAAAGTCTGTTCTGTCAGTCTTATGATCTCGATTTTAACATTAATGGTGATCAGTTGTGTCTAAACTGCAAAAGGGGCAGGGAGGGTATAACAAGGCATGTCGGACCTTGTTTCTCATCCTAGCCAGGAACTCAGTTTTTCTTTTTTTCTTTTCTTTTTTTCTTTTCTTTTTTTTTTTTTTTTTTTTTTTTTTTTTTTTTGAGATGGAGTTTTGCTCTTGTCGCCCAGGCCGGAGTGCAATAGTGCAATCTCTGCCTCCCAGGTTCAAGCAATTCTCCTGCCTCAGCCTCCCAAGTAGCTGGAAGTACAGGTGTGCTCCACCATGCCCAGCTAATTTTCTGTGTTTTTATTAGACATGGGATTTCACCATGTTGGCCAGGTTGGTCTTGAACTCCTGACTTCAGGTGATCCACCTGCCTCGGCCTCTCAAAGTGCTGAGATTACAGGCGTGAGCCACCGCAACTGGCCAGGAACTCGGTTGTTTAAGATTTCTCTGGGGTTGCCCAGGCCAGGAGGGGGTCTACTTAGTCAGTGGGGAATGTAGGATTTTATTTGAAGTTTACAGAGATATTAAGAAATAAGTCTCAGAAACTCTCCAAAATGGATTAGTATTTAATGCTCCAATTAGTAGTTTGTAGTGAAAAGTATTGTCTAGGGTACTCACTTCTAACCTGCTTTGTGTCTTTGAACAAACTGGTAAATCTCTGTACATTATGGTTTCTTTTCTTCTCTCATTTTCATACCTTCTTTCTTGCCTTCCTGAGGTAACCGCATCCTAAATTTGGTGTTTATTACCACATTCCTGTATGTCTCTATGATTCTTAACACATGCATGTATACATTTTCATATCTGTAGCCTTATATAAAAGATATCTATCTGTATTTACCCTTTAGCAACTTGCTTTTTCATTCAACAGTAGGTTTTTGAGATTTATTTGCATTGATATATGTAACTCTCAGTCATTTACCTAACTGCTAGCTAATACCTCATTGTATGAATAAGCTGCAGTTTATATATACATTCTCCAACTGATGCACATTAAAGTTGTTTCTAACTTTTGACTCTCACACATAATTCTGCTAAGAATATCATTGTATAATCTCTTTGTTTACGTGTTTGAGAGCTGCTATAAGGGGCTGAACTGCATATTCTCCAAAATCCTATCAGCTTCAAAATTCTGTGCTTCCATATTATATCTTTTCGTCTGCTGACATGAATCCAAATTAGGGTTTCTTAAAACAGTAGAAGTGTTCAATGATGATTCTAATAAAACATACACAGAACTATTTTTTGGATACACTGATTGCTATTCAGAATTATAGCAGAAAGATATTAATACAAGACACAGAATCTGCTCTCAGTGTTTCTTTATTGGTATGCCAACAGAGTATTTCACAGTTCATTGAAAATCGATTAAAATAATTACTAGGTCATTAGTGTGGACTTTGAGTATGAGTGTAAAGACCTCACTCACTAAATAATTCATGGCAGTCAGCAAGTCCTGTTAGCAAGTATTGATTCAGTAATGTAATACTACCTAGTCCAAACTATCTAATTTTCCTAATAGAAATAAACTCCTTTAAATGTCAAAGCAACATCTAGTCCCAGCCTCCTTCTTTTACAGAGAAACAACTGGAAGGCTTAAATTTGCACAGCCAGTAGGTAACAAAACTGGAACTAAAACAGAATTTCCTGATAACTGTTTTTCCACACTATATATTTTCCCTTCCCCTCCTCCACCTTTGCCTTCTTTCCTTCCTTCTTGAAATCCAAGAGGGCTCAAGATCCTTTGGGATTATTGGCTCCTTTCCCAAACTGGTTTGAATATAGCTTTTCCAAAGCCTAGAATTAGGAAGTTTAGCAACTAGATGCACCACGAGGAGCAAGAATATGGTTTCTGTTCTCTAGCTGAACATCTGTCTGCTGAGAACTTACTGCTGTAACGGCCCCAGACTTCAAGAGAAAGTTCAGAAGTACAGAACCAATGTCTTTGGAACAATTCACTGTGGTTTTCTTTTCAAACATATCTTTCAAGAATAAGCCAAGGCTGGCACTTTGGCTCACATCTGTAATCCCAGCACTTTGGGATGCCAAGGCCGATGGATCATTTGAGATCAGGAGTTTGAGACCAGCCTGGGCAACATGGTGAAACTCCATCTCTACTAAAAATACAAAAATTAGCTGGGCATGATGGTGCACATCTGTAATCCCATCTACTCGGGTGGCTGAGGCAGGAGAATCGCTTGAACTCAGGAATTGGAGGTTGCAGTGAGCCATGATCACACCACTGCACTGCACTGCACTCCAGCCTGGGTGACAGAGCAACACTCTATCAAAAGAAAAGAAAAGAATAAACCAAGCAATTAAAGCAATTAAGAGTATTGGTGGCAAGTTGCACAGTATCTCTCGTCCATCATGGACCAAAGAAGTATAAAACTTGAAAAGAAAATAAGGATCATTTTTAAATGAAAGAAGAAACTTAGTTTTCATTAAGTGTTCTGTCTGTTATTATTCCCCAAGGCACAGAATACTAAAAGTTTCCTCGTGTTGTATATAGAAACTTGAAAGTACATTTTGTGTGTGTGCTAATCCAATAGACAAAATTAATCGCTTGACTTTCCTCTACTATTTCTCAACCTTTTAGCTTCATTTCTTACGGCATGATTCTGCCTGGGTTGTAAACATTTGCCATTGTGCCTGCCTGCTTCCCTACTGAAAGCCCCCATGAGGGTTAGGACCACAGGGCCTAGAACATAGGAGACCCAAAAAAGGAATTCCATGGAAAGAAATGGAGGAGAGATTCCAAAAAGAGAGAGCAGCCAACAGTTTATCCATGATTCACAATGTATCAGATCTTTGGTGTAGTCACTACCTTCTAGGTCTGTTACAATTCTAGACACTTCATTTTGCCAGTTTCCAAGAATTAAACAGCTTTTGGGTCATTAATCATCCTACACAGTCACATGGGAATTAATGTATAACCCAGAAATCATTTAACCAATGATTATCATATTAATGGAGGAATATCTTGCTAGTAGTTAGGTAGATATATGGAATGGCCAGTCTTCTCTGTTTTGCTAGGTACAGAGTGTTTGAGAAAAAAATTTACTCTTCCTGGATTCACTTAATGATCTGGGGCCGAGCGCGGTGGCTCACATCTGTAATGCCAGCACTTTGGGAGGCCGAGGTGGATGGATCATGAGGTCAGAAGTTCGAGACCAGCCTGGCCAATATGGTGAAACCCCATCTATACTAAAAATACAAAAATTAGCCGGGAATGGTGGCACTTGCCTGTGGTCCCTGCTACTCAGGAGGCTGAGGCAGGAGCATTGCTTGAACCTGGGAGGCAGAGGTTGGAGTGAGCCGAGATCGTACCACTGCACTCCAGCCTGGGTGACAGAGCAAGACTCTGTCTCAAAAAATAAAAATGATTTTGGAATCTTCTTGTGGGTGTGTTTTGCTCAGGTCATGAAGAAGCCTCATAACCGGTGTTTTACAAGATGCTATATTTCATGGTTTCATCACCAAGATCAGCCGGGGTGTCTCTTTTTATATCTGGCAACTGTAGATTGTGATAGAAAATTACACAAGACAGATTGGTACCAGGATAAATTGATGGGTCCTTAATGTTGCTTGGCAATCTTAAGTTCTCTACTGAGATTTTTCTCTCCTGTTTTCTAGAGAGGCAGCTTTTATGTTACTTTCTCCTTGATACTCCAAGCACATCTCCTCCCCATGTCACTGAAGATCACCTCTCCTCTGTCGTCACAGAAAAGAGATGGCTAGCATTAAAGAAAACTCCCAGAGTTTCCTGGGCGTCTACCAAAACATAGACTCACTTATTTCCACCTTCATGCCTGGCTCCCCTCTCAGCTACTTCCTCCTCCTCCTTATTCTTCTGCTCACATCTGGCTCCCAAGGGCTTCTGCCTCCTCAGTGGTCTTGCCCATCTCTATGTATTCTCTTCTCTTGTATCATCATCTCTTTCTGTATTGCTTTGTTGTTTCTGTAATTATACACAGTTCAATTTCTTCTATCTAAAAATAAAGTACAACTCAAATATCTAATTCTTTCAACCATATTTTCCCTATTCTCACCAATTTATTCCTTCCCTCCTCTTTAACTTCTTTGAATAATTTTGTGTCATAACCACCTCCACTTTATGACTGTCCTCATTCTCACCTTTCTTACTGGAGTCGGCCCCTATCAACCACTGGTCCTTTTCTCCGCAATCACCTTCCCACCATTAAATCCAGTAAGTCCTTTTCAGTCCTCCTCTTTTGAGCTCTGTGCAGCATTAGATACTGGTGATGTCCACTTCATGCCACTTTCCCTTGACATCCATGAAGACAGGCCCTTCCAGTTTTCTTACTGCTGTCTGGCTGCACTCTCAGTTTGCTCTTCTTTATTTCCTTTTCTCATCCCTTAGATATTTATGTTCTTCAGAGTTCTACCCTTATTCTCTTTCACCTCACTCTACGTGGATTCCCTGTGTGATCCCATACACAGAAATTTGATCCCTTGCAAGGATCTGTAGTGCCATTTGTTCCCTGGGCATCTATAATTGAATGCTTCCAGACCCCTTAAACTCAGTAATTGAGCTAAAGTCATAATTTATCTCCAAAATCTATACTTCCTCCAGAATACCCCGATTCAGTAGTGATGCAATTGTTCCACCTAAGACTGCTGCCATCTACGATGCCTCCAGTTGCCTCTTCCTTCCTCTCTACCTGCAACTACATGTTATCCAAAAAGATCTTTGTAGCTACTCCCAAGTGTGTCTACTTCTCTGTATCCCATTACTACTGCTTCAGTCTATGTCACAATTATCCTTTTCTGAGGTTGCTGCAGCAGCCCCTAAGTCAGCCTTCCTCCCCATCCCATGACCTTGCCTTCTCCGCATCTCATTGTCCTCACCCCATTGTCCTCACTGAGCCTCATTGTCCACCTTGGAAGCCTGATTATCCTCCTCCTTGAAGCTCTTCATGGCTCCCCAGTGGCTCTCAGGACAAACCTTAACTCCATACTCGGGCTATCAAAACCCTTCATGATGTGGCCTCTGCCTGACTCTTTGGGCTCATTTCTGGTCACATTGCTCACATTGCCCTAAACTTCCTGCTGTCCTACATTTTCAGTTTCTCAACTGACCATCAGATCTCTCAACCCTAGGCCTCTGCAGGTGCCTCTCAAACAGTTCCTGTTACTCAAACACTTAAGTTGCCCCTCCCTTGTGCTCTCTATTCTTCCCAGTTGAAGCCCTCATGAGGGTAGATTTAAAGTGTTGTTTAATATCATCCTTATCACACTCAACCCACTAGACCGTGAGATCTGTGATGGTGGCACTTGGGGAACATTGTACCATTGCACCCCCTGTGCCCAACATAGTCTTCCTTGGCCACAATTGGTAGGATTTTGTTAAGTCAATTTGAAAATATCAAGTTAGAAATCTTGGAGAAGAAATACAGGTGTATGCCTTCTCTCTTAGTCAGAGGCACATGTATCAACCTCCCAACTTCTGTAACCATGAAAATGAGGTTTTTATCAGAGTGTGAGAATCCAACATCTGATTTCATGGAGCGAAAGGTGCATGACAGTACTCTGTCAGAGCAACATGCTTTTGCAAAACTTCTTTATCATGCAGTATTTTTCTTAAAAGGTAGCTAAATGTTAGTGTAATATAATTTTGGCTCTTTTCTGTAATAAATACAATTTACTATTCAGATTAGTTATTAAACTTTCGTTCTGTTACCCAGACTCCTTATTTCTCTTATTTTCTCCATGTTACCCTTTTACACTTCCTTTGTTTTGGAGAATATTGAAACTCACTTGGGTAGCCTGTCTATGTGACCCACAGTAGAAAGTTGTTGTCTAAAGTACTTGTGATTTTTTAAAGCCAAGAAAAAAGAATATGGAGGCAGAGCTAACATCAGTGACATTGATGGCTATCTTCTCAGGAAGCTTCCCATCTGTTTGGATCTGTCAGAGAAAGAACAAAATATATCCTGTACAGATGCCATTTTCTTCTTTTTCATTGACATTTAGCTGATATGTGAGTGGCTGCTGGCTACATATTTAGTATGAATCTCTTTAGTAAGAATCTTGATGGAAAATTTTTCTCATTAATTTTTCAAAAAATTGAGAAGGCCAAAAATTGATATCAAAAATGGTTCAGATTTATTTAGAGAGGAAGCAATACAGAAGGAAACTCCCCAGCTTCCCATGCTGGGGCTGTGTTCTGAGCCCAGTACTGTTAGAAAATGCCTAGAAGTACTCTTAAGAAAAACATCAGAATGACAAATGTAGAATTCCAGAATGCTTATCAGGTACCATATGGGCAAAGTCTCAATTAATACTTGTTTGTAAATGAAAAACAATAGACATAAATACTTATATATTTCATGGTCTTATGAACAGCTTTCAAATTACTTTTATAACTAATTTAATGTGAATTGATAGCTTGTATAAATTGGGGCTCTCATAGTTTTACATTTCTTATCATATGAAATATACTTAAAAATTGGAATGATTTTTATCCTAAGATGTTCTCATTGGTTTCTATATGACCCACCACATAATAATTAGCTAAGAAAGACATATTTAGTAGCACAAAGAAAAATCCTCAATTTGAAAATACTTTTCAGATGTATAAAGCCAAAGAATGTCCAGTAACAGGAATAAACAGAGTAGCAGCCAGCTTTCATACACTCAATAAACCAATGTAGGTTTTACTAAGCCTTCAAGTTTGCTCGGGAGAGAGACACATCCATAAAGTGATCAGGCTGCTTATTATCACTCTGCCAGAAATATACTGTAAACAATGAAATTGATTCAGAATTTTGGACTCAGAATTTTATGATTGACATTAAGGGCCAGTGCCTGCGTTTTAGACCCATCCCAGAAGCAATTCAATAATCAACAGAAATCAAAACTCTATTCACTGAACCACTGGCAGAAAATTAGGTAGAGACTCCTGGTTTGCTTTGAATCAAAGGTGTGTCCAATAAACTAAAGCTAAGGGAAAAGTTATAACTGCAACCTGAAACTCCATATCCAAAAAGCAGGATGCTGTAGTTTTGGAAGAGGTTTGAAGAGTTATGAGCAATCAAGAATTGATGGAAAAATGGTGGTGTGCTTAAATGGAAAACTAGTGGTAATGTGAAAATGTAATGAGTTTTAATTCTGTTTCTGGTCCTTTTGAAGTGTTTTTGCCTCAACTAGATTGAGCTTGTAAAAGCAGGTATGCATTTGAAATCATCCAAACAAATTCAAATTTTACTCTGGCACTACCCATTGAGATTTCAACAGCATAAGTCTTTGTTCATTCACAGCAACAGGTAGGCAGCTTTTTCTCTCTGTATCTCTGAAATTTAAATTTCATGCTCTCTGTTTACAATTGGCAAGAGTCAGGTTATCCTTGATTTCTGCCAGGATGCCAA
This sequence comes from Rhinopithecus roxellana, assembly GCF_007565055.1. NCBI lineage: Eukaryota > Metazoa > Chordata > Mammalia > Primates > Cercopithecidae > Rhinopithecus > Rhinopithecus roxellana. The sequence continues at coordinate 73,708,882 of NC_044569.1, read as the reverse complement.
GTTAACTTGGCTCATGTTGGATTCCAGAAGGTAAAGAGCCTTCTTCCCTGAAGCAATTTCTGATTAAGAAGAAAATGAGATCTCAGGTGTATTTTTAGCATCTGGATTTCTTATTCATTTATTCAGTTTTGACTTTGGGGACCCTTTGGGTTGTTACTTTTGTGTGTGTGCAGCGAGTAGCACTACAACGTGAATCACTGTATTAACTTCAAAGAATTGTGTTGCCTTTCCTTTCTGTCAGCTCCTTTGTAAGGCTCATATAACTTCATAAGGGCATACATCTATCTGCATTTGTACTCTCCAAATATTCATGAGTCATTGATGGCCAAGGACTGCAGAAAGGAGAAAGAATTCCTGAGAAGGGTGGGTCTGTGAAAATGTGACAGGGTAGTATTTCATCTGGTTGGCCCAGTATGAGATGGAGGTCCCAGGTTTGCTGTGGTGGTGGTAGTTTGCAAAGAGTAGCCTTGTTGCCAGTCTCTCTCTGGTCTCCTCAGATCCTAGCAGACCATGTTCTTGATGTCAGCACATAAAAATACTCTCTTCTGTTGCCACAATATTTATTTCTGCTTTGAAGCAAACTGCTCACCAGCAATTCTGAGAACTAATAAGGTATCTTGGGGAAATAAGTTAGTCTTCCCTGGTTTTTGACATTTTTCCATTGCCTATTAGCCCTCCCCAGACTTCTCTCTCTCTCTTTTTTTTTTTTTCCTGCTCCTGTAGAATTTAAACCCACAGCATGATGGTCTATCTTTATGGTATTATAGACTATTTTCTATCTATAAATGCAAGTTTCTAGTTTTAAAAACCCTATATAATTTCAAAAGACTCTCTAGGATATTACTGAATATGATGGCCTTTTACGAGGGTGATGTTGTGTTGGGGAAAAGAAGATAATCAGATTTGGGGGGAATTATAGGGCACCAGCTCTGAATTGACACTACTCTTGGGTGAGCCAAAACATAACTGTCAGAGTACGGGCGTATGGAGATCAGGCGATTAATGGAGTTTCAGCTCAGCTCCATCTCATAGTAGATCCAATGGTCCCCATATCCATGCTGTGGTCATTTCCCCTGTTTCTGCAGGCATCACTGGAATAGACATACATAGTCAGCACTGATAGAATCCCCACATTGGGAATTCTGAGAAATGTGTCTAATATATGAACTGTGCTGGATCTGTATGTTATTTCCTCATTGACATATATTTCAGAGAGGGAAACAAGTCATTAATTGGCACCACTAGAACACCCATTTAGCAGCTGCGTTGTCTTAGCCAAGGCCCTCAGTCCACTCAGATGCATCTCCTGACCTAAACCATGAAGAAGTTGTAAGAGCAGTTCTTCAAGTTTCCTTTCAGCTTTGCAGTACTGGTGTTTTCACTCACTTCTAATGCTTTCATTTTACCCCTTCTTTTTCTTTTGGGTAGTCAAACTGAAGATGTATTAGGTTCCTATCTATTTCTTCATATGATAACCAAAATAAACCTTGGCACTCTTGCACATTTTTAGTAACAGACCTTTCAATAAAAGCTGATGTTTTCCTATACTCTTTTGCTTCCACATGCATCAAATTTGCCTTTTTCTCCTTGTCTCTTTCAGCTCCACCTCTTCATTTTGGAGTTCTTGCTAGTTCTATATAACAAATATTCATTAGTAAGTTGAATGGATAATTACATGGGATGGAGGGGGAGAGAATGATGTAGATTTTAAACATGGAACTATTACCTAAGTCTTAACTGAAACTAGCGTAATTATGTACTTTCTTTCCTTCAACTTTTTTTTGTTGTTCTACATGTACAAGGCTGATTTTTCATTAACTTTTAATGTTGCTTATAACCCTATTCCAATGTGTATTCAATGTAACTCTGAATAGAGGTCTACTCACAATACAATGCAATATTATAAAGCTTTAATGTAAGATAAAAGCTCTTATTGAAATTGTAAGAACAGCATTTTTATTAAGGTTGTTTCATTTAGTGGAAAGAACAGGCCCACACAAATCGAGAATTATATCCGGGCAGTAGCAAAATTTTTGAGCAGTTCAGATAGTAAATCAATTTTTAAAGTTTTTATGAGAAATGTCTGTAATTCATTCATTTTAAATACACGGGTGTGTTTGTTCTTCTCTAGTTATAATACAAAGATTGCTAAATCAGTTATGATCCTGCCTCCATCTCTTATCCATACTCCTGCTTTTACTCCCCTGGGTTGTTAGAGAGAGACAGCCTCAGCCTCAGCCTCTAGCCTCGAGCTTCAAACACACACCCCAGAATAAGCCACATTGACCACCAATTTGTCAGAAAAATGACAAGTACACCCAAATGTATTGTACAGAACTCTGGGTTTTGAGTGGCAGAAATTCATCGCCAAGTAAGTTAAACTAATAAATAAATAGACAGATACATAGAAACCTAGATGCATTCATTTGATGAGAGATGTTCTCAGTATTGCCCCTGGAAAGTCCAGAGTGATTTCAGAATAGCTAGATTCAGAGTGCCAACAATGTTTTCACCAGGGCTCTCTCCATCTGTGGCTTCTTCTCTTGACTCTACTTTCTCTTGACTCTACTTTCTCTTGACTCTACTTTCTCTTGACTCTACTTTCTCTTGACTCTACTTTCTCTTGACTCTACTTTGAGGATTGACATACGGTGTCATCCTCAATCCTCAGCAGGTTCCTGCATTTGACATCATTGACACCCACTGGGAAGTTCCAGGCTTTTATCATTTTTATTGATAGCAGTTTCAAAAAGGAGACCTTTTCTTCCCTGTTTCCCCCATTACTTACCAAAATTGGATGCTGAGTCATCCTACTGAGGTCTTCTGCTAACCTATGCACCAGTTGCCATACCCACAGAAATAAATATTCTGATTGGCTAGCCTGTTATAGACATTCTTCACCTGTGGCAAGGAAAGTATGATTTGAGAACTGACAGCTTCCTGCCAATCAACAGGGAGGGAGAGTGGGGGCAGTACTCCAAAACAGGCATATGGTACTCCAAAATAGGCATATGGTACTCCAAAACAAACAGGCATATGGTACTCCAAAACAGGCATATGGTACTCCAAAACAAACAGGCATATGGTACTCCAAAACAGGCATATGGTACTCCAAAACAGGCATATGGTACTCCAAAACAAACAGGCATATGGTACTCCAAAACAAACAGGCATATGGTACTCCAAAACAGGCATATGGTACTGCAAAACAAATAGGCATATGGTACTCCAAAACAGGCATATGGTACTCCAAAACAGGCATTTGGTACTCCAAAACAAACAGGCATATGGTGCTCCAAAACAGGCATATGGTACTCCAAAACAGGCATATGGTACTCCAAAACAAACAGGCATATGGTACTCCAAAACAAACAGGCATATGGTACTCCAAAACAGGCATGTAGGCAGGTTTTGTAACTGTAGCTGGTGCCAGGCATGGTGCCTCATGCCTGGAATCCCAACACTTTTGAAGGATGAGGCAAGAGGATCACTTAAGCCTAGGAGTTTGAGAGCAACCTGGGCAACATAGTGAGACCCTGTCTCAACAAATAATAAAACAAATTTTAAAATTAGCCAAGTGTGGTGCATGTACTTACAGTCCCAGCCACTGGAGAGCCTGAGGTGGGAGAGTCACTTGAGCCCAGGAAGATCAAGGCTGCAGTGAGCCGTGATTGTGCCACTGCACTTCAGCCTGGGAGACAGAGTGAGACCCCATCTCAAATAAATAAATGAAAACAAAAATACAAAAAATTGTAACTGATATCCATGATACCACATTTAACTCTGTGGTGGTAGAATTGCTCATCTCTTAAAGGAGCTCACAAAATGAACTCAGAAATGAGAACCAGAGATGACTCCATGAGAATCTTCCTGTCTTTGGGAAAACCCTGAGTTCCTAAGGCCTTTAGAACTGGCATTTCCTTCAGTGGCTGAGCTTCCCATCCAAATATGTCACATGAACTCTGAATTCTCTACCTCTTTTTATACTGACAACAACCCCATGAGATAGGTACCATTATGATTCCCATTTTATAATTGAGGAAACTGAGTCACAGAGAAAATAAATAATTTACCCAAAGGCACATAACTAGGAGTGGGACAAGGGTTCCCAGCTCTCCTTCAGATCATAATCACATGAGAAGCTGTTTTTTTTTTTTGTTTTGTTTTTTTTAAATGTGGATTACTGAGGTCTTACCCTGGGACATCTCAGTTCAGGAGTTCTGGAATTGGTTGGGCAATACTACAGTTTGTAAGATGCCAAAGTTATTCTGATGAGTAATTAGGCTCAAGAACCACCAACCTTAAGAACAAGAAGGAAGCCGAACGGCAGAGGGTTCAAGGGTTTTAGTCATAAAATAAGCAATAGTAAAAGGCAAGGGAAGAAAAATAACTTATCTGTTATTATTGGTGGTAACCTTATCAGGAAACTCTGCTACTGGATCATCAGGAAAGAGCATTCTGGGAAGAGCATAAGTGGTAACATACTTGGATCTCTCCTTCACCCACTACTTTCTTTACCTGTATCAAAAATTTACTTGTAATGTAGGCAATTGAAATATATCCAACTGTTTCCTTGCCAGCAATATTGGAAAATTGCATGGTTTTATCTTTGGTTAACAAATACTTGTACTAGTGTGAAATGTAAAACTTAAAACCTTGGTATCATTCTAAATGCTGTTTCTCTCGATGAGGCCTTTCCCCCTCTACCCATCTCCTTTAGGTTCCCTGGATATTCTCTCTCACAGCGCCTTGTACCTTTCTTTCATAGCATTTATCATACTTTGCAATCATTAATTTACTTGTGTGACTTATAGTCAGTCTAGTATTGATCTCCCACACTAAACTGTAACTGAGTGACCATATTTTACTGTTGTATTCTCAGCATGCTTTACTGTGCCTGACCCTTACTTGATATTGGATCGTTCTCTGTTGAGTGAATGAAAAGCCTCCTTTAAGAAAACATCAATACCTAGAATAAGTGCTTAAGGAAACATCACTGTAAATGGAATTTGAACCATTCCAAAGAAAAAGGAGTGGAAGAAAATCTAGGAGAAACTTAGAAAAGGCTTAGGGAACTAGTAGGAAAAAAAAAAAAAAAACCCAAACAAAAAACTGATAAGTAGGCAATTATCACCTGCAATCTAAGTATAGACATAAAAAAAACAGAGGCTTAAGCTGTGAAAATAGCTAGAGACTCATTGGAGAGGGGCAAGTAATCAGGCTAGAGAAATAAGAGCTAATTACAGTGAAACAGAATACTCTTGGGAGTATTTTGTTGTTTCTTTTTCACAAATGTTACAACTGAAAGAGACTTTTAATATTACCCATCTAGTAGTCCACAAACTAGGGTCCCAATATCCCCGGTACTCAGACCCGAGAGCTATTAAGCTAAGTTCCGAACTTCTAAAAGCCCAATGAATGTTACGCCTGTAATGTGGCTGAGTGATGTAGAAAACAAAAGCCCTTTGCATTTGTTTCTAGGCATATCAATTCTGTGAGGCTATAAGTACACATTATTAATTAAACCGAGAAGGCAAGTGTACTTGGTTTGGTGGGTTAATCGTTTAAAAATGCTGGGCTAAAGCGGAGATGAAATGTGGTTGGATGATTTTTTTCCAGAGGCAAAACTCTAATCAATCCCTTGCCCAGAGCCTATGATCTTTTCAAAGAGTTCTGAAAATGTTTGGGTGCTGAAAAACATAGTTTTTGGTTCCAAAACGAGAAAAGAAAAAGGAAATTGCTAAATCAAAATGAATACATGCCAACATAAATGCCTACGAAACATAACTGTTAATCAATGTTATTAATTGTTAAATAGAAATAATTACGTTTGCATTATTTTTGAAAACTATATAATTATTTAGGCAAAGATTTTGATTTGGGTAGGGTGGGTGGTGGAAAAGGAAAAGTTAGAGGAATAGTGGCCATTCTGGCAAGACCACGGGACTACTTGGGAAGAACTTATCTCACCAGTGGCTAAGTGGAGGAGGCTGCCTGGGCAACCCAGGAGCAGGATGTTTCAAGGCAGCATAGATGAGCATGGCCTCAGAGGCCACGGGGCACCATGGGATGCCTTCTCCAGAGCCAAATGCAGACCTAAGGGTCATTGGTATTATTTTTCATTTATTACAAATCTCTTTCTAAAGCATTTTGCTGAGTACCTTAAATCTGGCTTTCAGCCAAACAATCTGGTTTCAGATCTCTCCTCGATTGATGGATATCTAAATCCCTGATGTTGAACTCTGTTTTCTCATCTGTAAAATGAATTACTAATACTTATTTCTAAGATGCTTATAAACTTATTACATAATGTAGGGAGAAGAAGTAATTGATAAGCTGGACTTCATTAAAATTTAAAAACTGTTCTGCATAAGACAATGTCAAGAGAATGAGAAGACCAGTCACAGACTGGAAGAAAAATATCTGTCAAGAACATCTAATATAAGACTGTTATCCAAAATATGCAAAGAACTCCTGAAGCTCAACGATAAGAAAATGAACAACCCCATTAAAAAAAATGGGCAAAAGACCTGAATAAACACCTCACCAAAGAAGATAAGCAGATGTCTAGTAAGCATATGCAAGATGCTCAACATTGTATGTCATTAGGGAATTGCAAATTAAAACAATAAAGTGCCACTGCATACCCACTGAATGGCCAAAATCCGAAACACTGACACCACAAATGCTGGCAAAGATGTAGAATAATTGTAGTTGTCATTGTTGGTGGGAATACAAAATGGTATAGTCACTCAGGCAGTCTGGCACTTTCTTTCAAAATTAAACATACTTTTTTATGTGATACAGCAATCTTGCTCCTTGGTATTTACCTAAATGAACTGAAAACTTGTATTTACGCAAAACATGCACACAAATATTTATAGCAGCTTTATTCATGATTATCAAAACTTGCAAGCAAATAAGATGTCCTTTAGTAGGTGAATGGACAAGATAACTGTGGTACTTCTAGATAATGGAATATTACTTGGCACTAAAGAAAAATGAGGTGTCATGACATGAAAAGACATGAAGAAAACTTAAAAATGCATATTAGTAAATGAAAGAACCCAATCTGAAAAGGCTACATACTGTATGATTCCAAGGATATGACATTCCAGAAAAGGCAAGACCATGGAGACAGTAAAAAGATCAGTGGTTGCCAGGGTTAAGGGAAAGGGAAGGATAAGTCAGCAGAGCATGGAGGATTTCTAGGGCACTAAAACTATTCTGTAAGAGACTATAATGATAGACGTATGTTGTTATACATTTATCAACCCTATAGAACGTGCAATGCCAAAAGTGAATCTCAATGTAAACTATGAGTCCACTTTAGTATGTTCATTTGTAACCAGTGTTCCACTGTAATGAGGGATGTTGAAAATGGGGGAGGTTGTGCTTGTGTGGGGCAGGGGGTATACGGAAATTCTCTATCTTCTGGTCAGTTTTTCTTTGAACCTAAAACTACTCTAAAAAATTAAGTTTATTGATTAAAAAAGTAGGCATCACTTAGCACAAGGCCTGACGTAGGGTAGATATATTTTTTCCTATCATAAATACCCACGTAATTTAAATATAACATACATCTTATATATTGCTTGATTATTTCTGTTTTTCAGTCATTTAAGAGAAGAATCATGAAAATTTCGTATGAAACGTATACTTAAAAAGTAAAGTCCAGTATGTAGATTGGAAAGGACGAAACTGTCTCTTGAAAAATCCTAAATAATCCACCAAAAAAAAAATTAGAATTAACAAATGACTTCAACAAAGTGGCAGGATACAATCACTTATAAAAAAATGATTTGCATTTCTATATGCTAGTAATGAGCAATTTGAAATGGAATTAAGAAAATAATTTTATTTATAGTAGCATTACAAAGAATAAAATACAAAATTAAGGACACATTTAACAAAACAATTGCAAAACTTATACTCAAACTATAAAACATTATCCAAAGAAATTAAATAAAACCTCAATAAATGGAAAGGTATCCAATGACCAAGGATGGGAAGACATAACTTTGTTAAAATGGCAATAACCCTCCAAACTTATCTACAAATTCAACATACTTGCTATTGAAATCCCAGCTGCCTTTTTGGCCAAAATTGATAAGCTGAGTCAAAAATTCATATGGAAATTCGAGAGACTCAGAATAACTAAAACAATCCTGAAAAACATGAACAAAGTTGGAAGAATCACACTTTCAATTTTAAAACTTACCATAAAGCCACAGTAATTAAGACAGTGTGGTGCTGGCTTAGAATAAATACATTCCTCAATGGATTGGAATTGAGAGCTCAGAAATCAACCCTCACATTTATAGCCAATTGATTTTCAACAGAGTTGGCAAGACAGTTTAATGGAGAAAGAATAGTATTTTCAACAAATAATACTGGGGCAAATGGATATTCAGATGCAAAACAATGAATTTGACCCTTACCTCACATGGGTAAAAACCTCAAAATTAAAGACCTAAATGTAAGAACCTAAATTATAAAACTCTTAGGAGAAAACATAGTCATAAATCTTCATGACAACGAGTTCCTTAACTCTGACAGCAAAATCACAAGCAACAAAAGAAAAATTAGGTAAATTAGATTTCCACATTAAAAAACTTTGTGTTTCAAAGGACACTATAAAGAAAGTGAAAAGACAACCCAAAGGATGGGAAAAATATTTGCAAATTACATACTTGATAAAGGACTTGTAACTAGAAATATAAAGAACACTTACAACTCAATAATGAAAAACAACTCAATTAAAAAACAGAAAAGGATCTGAATAGACATTTCTCCAAAGAAGACGTATGAATGACCAATAAGCACATAAAAGATGTTCAGCATTGTTAATCATCAGGGAAATGCAAATCTAAACCATGATGAATTATCACTTTACACTCCTAGGAATGGCTAAAATACAAAAGACAGCGCTGGACATAGTGGCTCACACCTGTAATTTCATCACTTTGGGAGTCCACGGTGGGAGGATTGCTTGAGCCCAGGAGTTCAAGACCAGCCTAGGTAACAAAATGAGACCCCATCTCTACAAAAAAATATTAAAAAGTTAGCCAAGTTGGTGGCATGCACATGTGGTACCAGCTACACAGCAGGCTGAGGCAGGAGGATTGCTTGAGCCCAAGAGGTTGAGGCTGCTGTGAGCCCTGTTTGTGTCACTGCACTCCAACCTGGACAACAGAGTGAGATTTAAAAAAACAAACAAAGATAACAAGTATTGCCAAAAATGTGGAGAAATTGGAATTTTATATATTACTTGGAGAATTGTAAAATGGTTCAGCCACTTTGGAAAAGTCTGATGGTTCTTCCAAAGGTTAAACATAGACTTATTATATGAATCAGCTATTCCATTCTTAGGTCTATTCCCAAGAGAGTTGAAAACATATGCCCACACAAAAATTTGTACATGAATGCTTATATGTTTGTATCATATATTATTTATAATATCCATAAAGTTCAAACAATTCAAATATTCTCAATTGATAAATATATCTGTATTAGTCTGTTCTCACTCTGCTATAAAGAAACACCCAAAACTGGGTAATTTATAAAGGAAACAGGTTTAATTGACTCACAGTTCCACATTACTAGGGAGGCCTCAAGAAACTTATAATCCTGGCAGGAGGTAAAGGAGAAGCAAGCACCTTCTTCACAGCACAGCAGGACCGAGTGAGTGCAAGCAGGGGGAGTGCCAGCCACTTACAAAACTTCTAATCTCATGAGACTCACTATCACGAGAACAGCATGGGGAAAACTGCCCCCATGATTCAAATACCTCCATCTGGTTCCATCCTTGACACATGGGGATTATGGGGATTACAGTTCAAGATGAGATTTTGGGTAGGGACACAGCCAAACCAAATCAGTATCCACATATCCAAATGTGGTATTCTGCATAAAATGTGGAATGTGGTATTTTACACAGTGGAAATGATATTCAGCCATAAAAAGTACTGATAGATGCTACAACATTGATGAACCTTAAGAATATTATGCTTAGTGAAAGAAGCCAGACCTAAAAGGTCACATGTATAATTTCATTTATATTAATGCCAAGAATAGGCAAATCCATAGAGACAGAAAGTAGATTAGTGGTTGCCAGAGGCTAAGAGTTGACTGCTAATATCTATAGAGTTCCTTTTGGGGACAATTGATAAATGTTTTGAAATAAAATAGTGGTGATAGTTGTACAACTCTATACATAATTCCCCAAACCACTGAATTGTATACTTTAAATGGATGAATTGTATGGTGTGCAAATTATACCTCAGCATGGCTGTTAATTTTGAAAAAGTAGAGTCTGGAAAAAATTGATTAAATATAAGAAAAAACACCTTAGCTGGGTGTAATTAAACATTAAAATGTATTGAGGAAGGTCGTAGAATCTTCAAGGAATTTAAAAATAGGACAGACAACCATCTCTTCTATATAAAGTATAGTTCTGTTTTGGGATAGAAGACTATATACTTAGATGTTATTCAAGTCTTTTTCACTTATGAAGATTCCATCATTATAATTGGGTCATAATCCTCAAACATAAAACATCACCTATTGCATAACATATGACAATATAACACAAAAATTCACTCATTTTCAAACTTCAGTTCATTAAGCAAGTTTGCATTGTATCAGTTTGTCTCTTTATACCCTCTGCTATATTTACCTCAGCTTTATCTGGGTCCAAGAGCAGTATTACTTAGAATAACAACATTAACGAATAAAGTGTGGACAAGTAAGTGTCTGCATTATGTTCACCCCTAACATTTAAATTTTCATGCAGAGATGTGTACAATCTAATTAAGGTTTGTTTTTCTATTTGTGAAATGCTAAAATTTTTACAAATTGACCATTTAATATAACTCATTAGCTATATTAAACAAAATTTGAATTTAAGTACCTTAAGTTTGTGAGACCAGCCAGGGTTGTGTCTTAGTCCATTTGGACTTCTACAACAAAGTACAATAAACTGGGGAGCTTGTAAATGACAGAAATTTATTTCTCATCATTCTGGAAACTGGGAAGTCTAAGATCAAGGTGCCAACAGATTCAGTGTCTGGGTGAGGAGCTGTGTTCTAGCTCATAGATAGCACCTTCTTGCTGTGTCCTCACATGGTTTAAGGAGCAAGTGAGCTCTCTGGGGTCTCTTTTATAAGGGCACTAATCCCATTCCCGAGGGCACTAATTCCATTCCCGAGGGCACCACCCTCCTGACCTAATTACCTGCCAAAGCCTTGGGGTTAGGATTTCAACATATGACTGTTAGGGGGACACAAACATTCAGACCATGTCAGGTTGCTAAATAGGTTTTAACAATTATTAAATGAGGCATATTAATAGTTTTTTATTTTTCCCTTTAAAGTAGAAAAACACATACCAAGAAATAAAAACAAATATAACATTTGAGTTGAGTGGGGTACCAGCTGAGTGAAGAAAATGACTAGAAGGTATTTGACTAAAATGAATTATTTAAACTACTTTTGTTACTGAAAAGACCAAGTCTGGGAAGATGATAGGTTATGCGATAGTACTGATTGGTGTCATCAATTGCTTTTTAAAAAGACGTAGCCAGCAAATTGCCAGAAAGATAAGTCATACTCTTAGGGATGTATGGACTGACTACTCAGGGGAAATGCGTTGCCATTTTGAAAATGAATCATTGATATGTGATGTACTCTAAGCATTTTTATTTTTTATTTTTTTGCTTCTTGACTGCATGACTAACAAAATATAGGTGGTTTTATTTCAAGACTTAGAGTTTTGTGTCAGGAAGTTTATTAGAGTTTTCCAAGAAAACAGAATCAATAGAATATATATATATATATTCTACACACACACGCACACACACACACACACACATTGAACATCCCTAATCTAAAATCCTGAAATCCAAAATTCTTCAAAATCAAAAACTTCTTAAATACTGACATGACACCACAAGTGGAAAATTCTACACGTAAGTACTTAACACAAATTTTGCCTTATGCACAAAGTTATTTAAAATATTGTATAAAATTATCCTCAAAGTATGTGTATAAGGTGTATGTAAAACATAAATAAATTTTGTGTTTAGACTTCAGTCCCATCCCCAAGATATTTCATTAGGTATATGCAGATATTCCACAATCCAAAAAACTTTAAAATCTGAAACCCTTCTGTTATACACATGCACATATACATCCTGGGTTTCCAGCTTGCAGATGGCAAGTCGTGGGGCTTCTCAACCTTCATAATCACATGAGCCAATACCATATATATATGTAGGTATATATAAGTAAGTATAAATATAAATATAGTTATATTTTTATTAATAGATATACATTATTAATACAATATATATTTATATGCATATGTAAATATATAAAATATATACCTATATGTATATTTTTAGAAAGAAATTTATTTTAAGGTATGGGCTCACAACAGTTATGGAGTGAGAAGACCCGTGATGTGCCATCTGTAAGCTGGAGACCCAGGAAAGCTGATGGTATAGTTTGAAGGTCTGAGAGCTGGAAAGCCAATGGTGTAGATTCCAGTCCAAGTCTGAAGACCTCAGAGCCAGGAGTCAAGGGCAGGAGAAGATCAATGCCTAAGAGCAAAGTCAACCTTTCTCAACTTTTTGTGCTATTCAGGCCCTCACTGAATTAGGTGACACCCACCCACCTTGGGGAGGGTGATGTGTCATCTGACAATGCAAGTGCTAATCTGTTGCAGAACCATTCTCACAGATGCTTTCAGAAGTAATGTTTAACCAGCTATGTGGGCATCCCACAGCCTAGACAAGTTGACACACAAACTTAATCATCACAGACAGCAATTCAGTTTACTTCAGTAGGTGGTCCTGAACTATTTTAAGTTTGTGTGGCACTCCTGAATTCTTATGTGTGTAAGGGGGCTTTGTGTCATTTTCTTGCTACTCAAAATACTTTCCTGGAAGCTAGAAGTGCTCCCCCATGCCTGTCTCACCTGAGCAATGTAGTTCTGCCCTGACTGACCTGGGCTCTAAAACTTCAAGACTCAACTCTCATGTCTACCACAGAAGGATAAAATGTAATTCCATTTTCTTATAATTTCTAAATCTTTCACATTTTGACATTTCCAAAACCCTGTAAAGTCAAATATATGCACTAATTATCTGAAAAGTGGTGATTAAATTGCTGGTGTTTCTTATGATTTATGGTGTCTTAGAAAGCAGGACATAGGGTGGTTTCTGATGATAATGGAAGATCCAGCAGATAATAATCCTGTGTGCTGTTTCTCCTGGGTTCATTCGCATCAGAGAAGTTGCCTACAAATAAGGTTTGTTTTCTCATGGTCATCAGCCCCACAGCATCAGGGAGCCCTGTTCTTTGTAGACCTCTCTATGACTTCAGCAACTCATTTCTTCTCACAAGATACGGTAGAGAGGTCATACTCATAGACTTTAAAGCCATTCTATCCAGGATGATCAGTGGAAATCAAAACTGAACTTGAATCAAAATCACTGGAGGGTTAAAGCACAGATTGCTGGTTCCTATCTCCAGAGTTTCTGAAAATGTAAGTTTGGGGCTCAGCCTGAGAAGTTGCATTTCTAGCAAATTCCCAGGTGATGCTGATGCTTCTGGTCCAAAAACCACACTTTCAGAACCACTAGCCTTAGGTCCACAATGCCCTAGCTCAACAGTGTCCTAGGTCAACAATGCCCTAGCTGTCCACAGATGAAGAAATTGGCATGTGATCTGAATTTGGCCTCTGAAGCATGAGGGGATGTCTGCTGGGAGACATGTCATACCTCATTTGGGAATGAACAGTGTCCCCTCCCAGTTCCCTGCTCTTTTCCCTCTGGGTAGTGTGTTTCTATATGTGCAACCTAGAAACAACTGAGGCCATCCTGGACCATCCTATAATCTTGGGAAAGTAAGTCCTACCGTTACTCCAGCCTGAGCTCGCCAGAGCAGGGAACTGGAAGTAATTTGGTTCCATGATGACAGGTGGCCCAGATAGTAACTGGCCTGGGGCCTGTACTTTCAGAGAAAATAAATATCTTCATTGTTTTAGCCAGTTTGAGTTAGATACTTCTGGTTTTTATAATCTAAAGTATCCTAATTAATACAGAAATGTCAGGGAATCTGAAAATTATAAAAGGAACAGAAAGAGGTAAGTAGAAAAAAAGTCATCACATGAAATACTAGACAGTGTCAAACAGGAGGAAATACTTAGATCCCTAAGTGGTAAGAAAGCAACCAGGCTAAAGAAGTAGCAAATTAGCAAAACAAACGTTTCTTCAAGTGGCAGGAATAATCCAAATAAAAAACTAGGCTAAAAACACTCTACATTGAATCTTTACACTTTTATAGTAGGATTTATTTTAATGTTTTGAAACCCTGAGACAAAAGCTCTGTCTTTCTCCATCTGCCTTCCCAGACCATCCTGGTAATAAATGACTTAACTCTGCTTATACCTAAATAAAAGAAATTGGACTTTCCCATTTCTCTGCTCATCTGAGAGCTTCGCCTCCTGCTAATGGATAAGACATAGAGGCCTAACTTCTCTCCACAGTGCCAAGGGCTCAGGGTCTGACTGCCTTGAACCGTCCCTGATTATGAAGAGGAACATCAGACTGTCAAACTCACCTAAGTAACTGGGGCACAGCCTTGAGGTTAAAAAAAAAAAAGTTGTCAGAACCAATTTTATAATTCACCAGGAGCCCCTGCCAGACAAATGAAGCAGCAGTGATGAACGGATTCAGATAGATGGTGATGGGAGTCAAGCAACTGGCGTCAGCACCAATTAGATCTGGCACTAGAGAAGTCAGTGCGCGCATGGCCCCGCGCTGCCTTGAAATAAACAAGCTGTCACAGCTACATTGGGACCGAACAATGATATAAACACAGATCTCAGTTGGATCAGTCAAAGGCTCTGCATAGTCTTCAACTGTGGCTGCATGCCCTTTCCTCTCTAGGTTCAAGACAGCAGCCATATCACTCAGTATTTTGCTGCATAAATCCAAAATGAAAATGAGCAACTTCTCAGCACAATTTAAAATAACCCAAGCTTTTTCATACCATAGAAGAATACCACTTTTCAAGGTAAAATAGAGACAATAAAACCCAAGAACCAACAGATTGTGTCCTATGGGTTTGCAGGGAGAAAAAAAAAGGTGCTGGTGTCTTGATTAAGAACTTAACTTATGGCCGGGCGCGGTGGCTCAAGCCTGTAATCCCAGCACTTTGGGAGGCCGAGACGGGCGGATCACGAGGTCAGGAGATCGAGACCATCCTGGCTAACACGGTGAAACCCCGTCTCTACTAAAAAGACAAAAAACTAGCCGGGCGAGGTGGCGGCGCCTGTAGTCCTAGCTACTCGGGAGGCTGAGGCAGGAGAATGGCGTGAACCCGGGAGGCGGAGCTTGCAGTGAGCTGAGATCTGGCCACTGCACTCCAGTCTGGGTGACAGAGTGAGACTCCGTCTCAAAAAAAAAAAAAAAAAAAAAAAAAAGAACTTAACGTATGCGCTAGCTCCCAGGTGGCTGGAGGCCATCCCAGATGTGGGCACGAATTCTTGATATTACTGTATCATCTGCTTTCCTGTGCTTTGCTTATTTTCTACATAAGTCTTGCTGTGTAGTGGGATTTGCTAGAAACACAACTGGCATCTAATTTTGGATACAACTCAAGACTTCTGACCTCCTCAGCATACAATTATCCCTTGAGATAACAGTCGAAACAACTGCCTTGAGAGTTGTCACATGATAGTTTGGTGTGTCCATCAATGTGTGACAGTGCAGTTCTGCGTAGTAAGGATCATAGGATAGAGAAGTAGAATAACAGTTATTATAAACTTTGAAGCAAATTTTAAAAGATATTTTAGCTTAAATTTTCCAGGAAAAATAAAGTTTCAGTTCACCCCACCCTCTATACTGTTAAGGACCAGAATTAAAAAACAAAAAACAAAGAATAATTTTTGTGTCCCAATATGAAAGACTAAGTGTATCTTTTTATTATGTTATGTTTGCAATTCAATTAATAATAATGATTTCTGATTGGTAGGATAAGAAGTGATCATTTTCCTTATATCTCCATGACTCCTTCCTTCCCTTTCGACTTGCCCACAAATATTCAGATGTTTCTTTGTAAAAAGTGAAATAGAATGATCTTGAAGGGAAAAGAATTCTTTGGGACAGAAAATTTCATATTTCTAATTGGATGCATTTTTTTCTTTTCTATTTTTTTTTTTTTTTTTTTTTTTTTTTTTTTTTTTTGGAGTCTCACTCTGTGGCCCAGGCTGGAGTGCAGTGGCACCATCTCTGCTCACTGCAAGCTCCGCCTCCCGGGTTCACGCCATTTCCCAGCCTCTGGCTCCGGAGTAGCTGGGACTACAGGCGCCCGCCACCACACCCAGCTAATTTTTTGTATTTTTAGTAGAGACAGGGTTTCACCGTGTTAGCTAGGATGGTCTCAATCTCCTGACCTCGTGATCGGCCCGCTTCGACCTCCCAAAGTGCTGGGATTACAGGCGTGAGCCACCGCGCCCAGCCAGCTAAACTCTATCATTTAAAGAAGTTACCTGTATTTATCATGTAAAACTCCATCAAAGTGAAAAATAATTTAATATGTTATTGACATATCATTTAAATACTTGCCCACACTAGGAAAATCTCATCTGCTTATTGCTATACAATAATGTACATGTTGGCATCATTTTATATTAAAAAGTCCTAAAGAATACTGACAAGATCTAGGTAAATAAAAAAGACTATTTTATGGAAATAGGGTAGTAAGTAGGTAGATTAACTTGCCAACTGTGATAGACTGGTAAATTGTTCATTGTGAAATTTATCAAAATTAAGAAAGAAAATTACATTATTTCTGCTTTTTGACCGAATTGCAAAGTGAAAGGATGTGTTATATAAATAAGCAATGCTTTAATTTAGGCTTTACTCCTACATTTTTTACCATTAGCCTGAAAACAAACTATAAATACTAAATAAATTCTTATTTCAACGTAGTTGGGAATAAATTATCGTGTATACAAAATAATCTAGAAGGGGGAAAGTTTTAGTATACAAGTTATAAATGTGTTTTCCAAAGGTCATGTTCAAAGTCTGAAAGAATAAGAAGCTGTTGCTAAGACAACAGTTACAACAAAATAGGAACAAATTGGTTGGGCTAGCAGGTGAATTTATCCAACTCCAATAATGGCATTAACAAAATTAGAGAGCTACTTTCCAAATGGAGCTAATCATTAAGATGGGAAACTAAGAAGAATGATCCCTCGTTAATAACGTTGTTCAAAGTTGAGGTTCAACTGATTTTACTTTTAGAATTAGTCCCACACAGCATAGGACTGTCTTTATTTCCTCGGAGGCAAATAAAACCAGTTGAAAAAATCTATAATTCAATTAATGGCATGGATGATGATGGCAACCATTACTAAGAATAATGTCTGACTGAGTTTCCTGACTGTTTATACATTGATAAATCCTTAAGCTTATAAATTGCTAAATCTTTAAGAAATTTAAGTTTCTAACTACATAAGTTACATTTTTCCTCTACACATTTAAATTTATTTTTTAGTTTCCTGAGTAAAACAGCCTGCCTTTCCAGAAGTAGAAAGTTTACACAGTGAGTTGGAATCCTAAAAATTAGAGAAATATATTTGATCACTTGTATCTGATTGATACATGTTTTGCAAACTTCCTAATTTGAAGGATACTTCATCCTTATTACCTTAAAATCTCATTCTAACTTTATCATCCACTTAGACTGTCACCTTAAGTTTTAAAAAACAGATTATTGCATGTATGTGAGGGGTTGAGTGCCAAAGCACATTTCTGGTCCAAATAAACTTTTAAAAGTTTTCACAACTGCATGTGTAATCACAGTCACACATGCATCAGATTTTGCATGACATAATAGTAAAAGGAATAGCCAAAGAAATTAAAACAGAACTTCCATATTCAATCGGGTCCCTTGCAGGCCTTGAAAGAGGTGTAATTCATTGCACATAGGGATATTTCTCAAAAGTTTCTTTCCTTTTCTTCTTAACTTCCCTTCTCTTCTCCTCTACTTTGGGCTGCTTCAGAATTTCTCATACACCAAACCTACAAAACTCTCTCAGTAAACATGCATAACTTTTCTGCAGACCACCTTCCTTTCTCTCTGTTCTCTCTCTCCAGGTTCTAAATCACAATGAGTCCTCAGATTGGTCTGACAAAGACAGAAGTCTTCTTAGGGAGAAGTCAAGGAGAAGAAATTGGTCAAAGAGAGATTTTCTTTATTGCTTTCTTTTCTTTCAGGCAAGTAGAATGGTTTTAGGACAGGAAGAGGAAAAAGACTTGAACAAATTCAAAATTAGTAAATTCTGTCTTTATTATGCAAACTTTGATGAGTAAAGTGAAAGGCCATGTATCTTTTTTTCATAGTGATAAATTATTTTGTTAAAAATATTTATTTATTTTACTAATGCCTCACATGCTGTCTCCTTTTCAAATGTCACTAACAAAGAAAAAGAAGAAAGGACAAAGGAAGGGAGGAAAAGAGAAGACAGGAAACCCTGAAGAAATAGATGCTAGTAAAACTTCATTTCCATAGATTACTAGAAGGTGAATGGTTCCTATACTTAACGTGACTAGTATTTGCATCTTCTATTCATTTAACAACTATGTCTTGAGTGCCTTCTATGAGCCAGGCACTAAAAAGGTAGCCTGCTTCCTCAAATCCAAATGCTAAACACATTTTTTTTTCAAGTATTCCAAATGAAAGCATGAAAAAGAAGAAAAGATGCCATATTCTAAATGATCTGTGGGCTATAATTGTTTGTCCTAATATAATTACACTGCACCCTGGCTTCATCTTAGTCTATGAAATTTGATTTGAAAGTTTATGGAAAGTGCATATCTCAACAGCACCATCAATCATTTTTTAAAGTTGAAATAAACGGTCAAAATCAATAGCTTAGCCAAAGATGCTGCTTATGGTATACAGACGCACCATCAGAATTACTAACCAGAATAGTTTTGGGACTATCTTATTGGCATGTTGCAAGAATCACTCTTATATACTGAGTTGTCTCCCAGCAGCATCTCTTGCCTGAGCAAAATTTGACTTTCATAATAGTCTAAGGAAAGGGTCTTCATTAAGGGTGATTTTTCACCAGCCACGGAAAACAAAAGTAACAACTTCTGATAAAAAATGTTTACCCATGCAAAACAGGCGAAGAACATTTACCAATGAAGTTAGCACAGCACAGAAAATTTTGTATCTGCCAGTCAGTCAGGCACACAACTCCTTATTCAGACACTGTGAAAAATCACAACAATGCCCTATGTATTTGAATATATTCAGTCCATCTTTTGCAATGTATAAGATGAGCTTGGAAGGATGTAGAATTTACTTACATTACATATGAAGCCTTTTCCTTGGGTTCCCAATTCAGTGCCTAGTTCTTAGTAGGTGCTCAATATGTGGTGGTTTCGGTGGCAGGAATAGTGGTAAGGCAGCAGGTAATGGCTTATTTTAAAGTATGATAGAAGATTTTAAATATCATATATTTAATGCACATTTAACATAGTATACATTTAAAGTTTATTAAAATAAGTTGAATTTTCACCCCCTTGCATCAGGTAGTATTGATTAGTAAATTACCTGTAAATCCTAGAAATCTCACAATATTCAGGGACTTCAGGGTAATGAACCTCATGCTTCTCTGTACTCTTTACTATAGTATTTATAAACAGCTATGTGAGAGCAAGAAAAACATTAATTCCAATTGTATCATTGGTGGTTACAATTAATTACTTGCCTTGGACTCTGCTAATGACCAGCAGTTGATGATTTAAAGAGATCTATGCCACAAAAGGCCACTTGGTTTAACTCACCAAAGTCATCTGTATACTCCCATGGAAGGAATCCAGTCTTTTTCAATAATCCTTATTGATTGTAAATGATATCAGAGGATAACCTGGTTTTGGTAAACTCCCCTTAAAAGTCCCTCATTTGATCACATGCTCTTGCGGTCACCGTCTTAGCACCATACTGGTTATTTGCAACATGGATTGCCAGATACCATTGCTTTTTCTTAAAGTAGATTTTCATTCACCTTGATTGAGTCTTAGGAGTTTGTGGAGAGGGACCATGACTGAACCATTAACCTTGTGCTTCCACACCTTGAAGCCAGTAACGAGGCTAACCCAGAGGTACTGCCTGTCCCCTGAGACAGGTTAGCAGAGACTGGCCAGGTACAGCACTTCCTCATTAACAAGGGGAGTCAGGACTGGGGGCTGAAGCAAGGAGAGCAAGCACCATGGAAGCATCCTGAGACAATGTAAGTGCTGGTTCTGATTCTACTATCTTGTTATGTCATCTTGAATCAACCACCTACCCATTCTGTGCCTCAGTTTACTCATTTTAACAATAAAGGGAAAAGGTGTCTCTAAAGTCTGTTGAAGCCAAAGAAATCCAAAATTCTATTTGTCATTTAAGTGGCCATTTTTCCTTTTTTTTTTTCCCACTGTCTACAAACACACTTAGTTGAAGACTTGGGGAACAACAAGAATACATTTGGCTATTATCACATTTTCAAGACTAATGAGTCTCTTTGTCAATGACAAACAAATGGCCTATTATGCCAGCTGATAATTGCAATATATTACCTTCTCACATTAAGTTAGTCACAAATAGTACTTTAAAATTCAATGCAGAAAAAAAAAGTGTTGAGTCCCAGTTTCGGCTAAAGTAGACACAATCCCCGCCCTCAATGTACCTTTGAGTCCTGTTGGAGAGGCAGCTATTAGACAGATAATCACAGGAATAAATACTATAGGTGAGAATCTGCCTGTGCGGGAGAAGTTCAGGGTGATACACAAGTATGTCCCAAAGGAACCCAATCTCATCCAAAGATTAATGTGTGAATAAACTTGTCTGTGCAAAGCTTAATATCAAATTTTGTGGTGATATTATGGTTGTCTAAGAAGTTGTTACATATTATTAACTGAATAAGATTCTGTGTTTCCCCAATAAAGAATTCTACATGTGTATAGAAAAATTTATCATTCAGGATGGGGTAAATATGGCAGTATAATTTTAGACTCTCTTTATAGTCGAGGATGGTCCATTATCAATAGTTGATGCCACTAGACCAAAGTAGAATGAATCCCCAAATAGGGAAAAATCACAGCCCTTGTTTCTCAAGGCTTAATCATCACAATACCTTCATAAATTTTGCCATAGCCATCGATCTGTTCTATAAATCACTAACACTTTTCCTCAAATTGACTTAAAAAATTCTTACTTACCTTTACCCTAAACAAAGATATCCATAAATTAGTACAAAAGTTTTTAACATACTAGTTATATTGTTTGATTAACTTTTAAAAATGAATGCATATCTCTTCAAATAAAACTTGGTTATCAGTATATTTAACATCATTTTGGGCCGGGCACCGTGGCTCAAGCCTGTAATCCCAGCACTTTGGGAGGCCGAGACGGGTGGATCACGAGGTCAGGAGATCGAGACCATCTTGGCTAACCCGGTGAAACCCCGTCTCTACTGAAAAAAATACAAAAAACTAGCCGGGCGAGGTGGCGGGCGCCTGTAGTCCCAGCTACTCGGGAGGCTGAGGCAGGAGAATGGCCTAAACTCGGGAGGCAGAGCTTGCAGTGAGCTGAGATCCGGCCACTGCACTCTAGCCTGTGTGACAGAGCGAGACTCTGTCTCAAAAAAAAACAAAACCATCATTTTGGGTACCAAACTTTGGAAAACACTGACCTCAACTCATGGCCCCATACATACACACAAACACAAACCATAACCCTGGGAAAATTCTTCAGTTAGTGGGAATGATGCAGAAGCCCAGTTGCAACTCACTATCTGTGCCTTTCAGCAGTTTTTATAAATTTTCTTCATGAAGCCACCTGTGATTTCCAGTGGTTTTTAATTTACTTAATACGTAATTATGAAGGAACAATTGTGTAGTCTTATTTCTGAATGCAATGACACCTGATCCCTCAACATACAGAAATTTGGAGCCATTTTGATTTGACATGATGACTAAGAGCATTTTGTACCTCCAGTCTAAGAATATTCACACCTAATATAATTTTGCAATAACATGTTAGGATATATAGTTTCTCAGAAAGGTAAGTTAAAGTATTTGCAGTGGTAGTGAGAACCATTGGTAATTCTGAGAGCAGAGATGTCATTTATAGTAGTTAATACCCATGAGATGTTAACTACTATGTAAGAAGAAAGTGTTTAAAGGCAAAAAATTATATATTTTTTTTACCTCTGTGCATATGGTAGCTTCACTCTGTGGTATTCAAAAATAATAATGCATGTTAAATAAAATAATTACTTGACAACAAAAAAATCAATTATATTTTGGCTTTTATTGGATTTAGATTCCTGTGTTAATACATTGACAGAGATTAGGGTGTGTAGAACAAGAGTTTATCTGTGGCTGGAGACTCAAAGTTTCCTATAGTTCTCTTGACAAGCATACAAACTATTCCATAAAAAGGAGAATTAAAGCAAGCAGTGTGCTTCACAGACAGCAAGATATAGCTGACTTGGCTGATAACATTTGGCTGCAACAATCTCCTCTGCATCAACCAACGGGAAATGCCAACATCAATTAGGATGAACTGTGGACTATACCATCATGTCTGAATTACATGCTATAAGTTCTTCCTGTTCATTTTTCGTCTGAAATTATTTAAAAATCTAAAATTGTGGCAAAGATATTTGAGGCCACTGTATTAATTTTATCATGTTATGATTTTCTATTTGTTGCCCACATAATATACACACTAGGAATTCTAGTCATGACTGAGCTCTGTTCAACTTTATTTTTACATTTTTATACATTAATTTATTTTTTATTTACACATGCATCATATTTTATGCAAACAAAGGAAAGTCAAATTGAATACCATTTTACACATAAAACCACAGGGGAATTTTTGCACTGTACTCTAGCAGTCAGTCAAGAATCAATGCCTCCCTTTCCCTAACTATTCCATACTCACTCTTATTCTTCCTTCCATAGATGTGTTTTTAACTTACTTGACTCCCTTCTTTACTGCTAGCACCTATTTATCTTTTTTTGTTTTATCAGTTTTTATTTTAGATTCAGGCAGAACATGTGCAGATTTGTTTCCTGAGTATATTGCATGATGCTGAGGTTTGAGGTACAAATGATCCCATCACCCAGGTACTGAGCATAGTACCCAACAGTTGGTTTTTCAACCCTTGATCCCATCCCTCCCTCTTCACTCTAGTAGTCCCCAATCTCAATTGTTGTCATATTTATGTCCATGAGTAGTCATTGTTTAGCTCCCGCTTATAAATAAGAACATACAGTATTGGGTTTTATGTTCCTACATTAATTCGCTTAGAATAATTGTTTCCAGCTGCACCCATGTTACTATAAAGAACATGATTTCATTCTGTTTTATGTGTTTGTATTATTCCATATACGTGTGTGTGTGTATATGTGTGTGTGTGTGTATATATATATATATAATTTTTATTTATCCAAAATACCATTAATGGACACCTAGGTTGATTCCATGTCTTTGCTATTGTGAATAGTGCAATGAGCATGTATCTTTTTACTAGGATTTGTTTTCTTTTGGATATATAGCCAATAATGGAATTGCTGGGTGAAATGGTAGTTCTAAGTTCTTTGAGAAATTAAAGGAATTAGCTTTCCATAGTGGCTAAACTAATTTACACTCCCACCAACAGTGTATAAGCATTCCCTTTCCTCTGCAGCCTTGCCAATATCTGTTATTTTTTTATTTTTAAAATAATAGCTATTCTGACCGGTGTGAGATAATATCTCATAAGGGTTATGATTTGCATTTCTCTTGTGATTGATGATGTGGAACATTTTCTCACATGTTTCTTGGCAACTTGTATGTACTCTTTTGAGATATGTCTGTTCATGTCTTTTGCCCATTTCTCAGTGGGATTATTTGTTGTTTTTCTTTTCTTTTTTTTTTTTTGCTCAATTGTTTAAGTTCCTTATCAATTCTGTGTATTAGACCTTTGTTGGATGCATAGTTTGCAAATACTTTCTCCTGTTCTCTAGACTGTCTATTTACTCTGTTGATAGTTCTTTTACTGTGTAGATGCTCTTTAGTTTAATTAGGTCCCACTTGTCAATTTTTATTGTTGTTGCAATTACTTTTGAGGACTTACTTTTAAGTTCTTTCCCATGGCTGATTCCAGAATGATGTTTCCTGAGTTTTCTTCTAGGATTCTTGTAGTTTGAGTCTTACATTTAAATTTTAATCCATCTTGAGTTAATTTTTGTATACGGTGACAGGTAGGAATCCAGTTTCATTCTTCTACATATGGCTCACCAGCTATCCCAGCACCATTTGTTGAATAGGGGGTTCTTTCTATTGCTTGTTTTTGTCGAGTTTGTCAAAGATCAGACGGCTGTGGGTATGCAAGTTTATTCCTTGGTTCTCTATTCTGTTTTATGTGTCTGTTTTTGTATCAGTACCATGCTGTTTGGGTTACTATGGCCTTATAGTATAGTTCGAAGTTGAGTAATGTGATGCCTCCAGCTTTTTCCTTTTTACTTAGGATTGCTTTGGCTATTCAGGCTCCTTTTTGGTTGCAAGTGAGTTTTAGGATAGGTTTTTTCCCCAGTTCTGTGAAAAATGCCATTGGTAGTTTGATAGGAATAATGTTGAATCTGCAGTTTGCTTTGGGAAGTACAGCCACTTTGTACTCCCACTTATGAGTGAGAACAGGCAGTGTTTGATTTTCTGTTCCTGTGTTAGTTTGCTGAGAATGATGGCTTCGAGCTTCATCCATGTTACTGCAAAGGAGATGAACTCATTCTTTTTTATGGCTGCATAGTATTCCATGGTATATATGTGCCACATTTTCTTTATCCAGCCTATCACTGATGGGCTTTTGGGTTGATTCCAAGTCTTTGCTTTTGTAAATAGTACTGGAGTAAACATTCGTGTGCATGTGTCTCTATAGTAGAATGAGTTATAATCCTTCGGTTATATAACCAGTAATGGGATTGCTGGGTCAAATGGTATTTCTAGTTCTGGATCTTTGAGGAATCGCCACACTGTCTTCCACAATGATTGAACTAATTTACACTCCCACCAACAGTGTAAAAGCATTCCTATTTCTCCTCAGCCTCACCAGCATCCATCTGTTGTTTCCTGACTTTTTAATCATTGTCATTCTAACTGACATGAGATGGTATCTCATTGTGGTTTTGATGTGCATTTCTCTAATGACCAGTGATGATGAGCTTTTGCTTTTATGTTTTTTGGCTGCATAAATGTCTTCTTTTGGGAAGTGTCTGTTCATATCCTTTGCCCATTTTTTGATGGGGTTGCTTTTTCCTTGTAAATTTGTTTAAGTTCCATGTAGATTCTGGATATTAGACATTTGTTGGATGCGTAGATTGCAGAAATTTCCTCCCATTCTGTAGGTTGACTGCACGCTACCTGACTTCAAACTATACTACAAGGCTACAAGAACCAAAACAGCATGATACTGGTACCAAAACGGATACATAGACCAGTGAAACAGAACAGAGACCTCAGAAATAATACCACACATCTACAACCATCTGATCTTTGACAAACCTGACACAAACAAGAAATGGGGAAAGGATTCCCTATTTAATAAATGGTGCTGGGAAAACTGGCTAGCCATATGCATAAAACAGAAACTGGACCCCTTCCTTACATCTTATACCAAAATTAATTCAAGATGGATTAAAGACTTAAATGTAAAACCCAAAACCATAAAAACTCTAGAAGAAAACCTAGGCAATACCATTCAGGACATGGGCAAAAACTTCATGACTAAAACACCAAAAGCAATTGCAACAAAAGCCAAAACTGAAAAATGTGATCTAATCAAACTAAAGAACTTGTATATTGATTTTATACCCTGAAACTTTACTAAAGTCATTTATCAGTTCCAGGAACCTTTTGGTGGAGTCTTTAGTGTTTTTTAGGTATAGAATCATGTTGTCTACAAAGAGAGATAGTCTGATTTCTTCTTTTCTTATTTGGATGTTTTTTATTCCTTTCTCTTGCCTGGTTGCTCTGCCTGGCACTTCCAGTACTATGTTGAATAGACATAGTGAGAATTGGCATCTTTGTCTTGTTCCAGTTCTCCAAGGGAATGTTCCAATTCTTGCACATTCAGTATGATGCTGGTGGTGTTTGTCATAGATGGCTCTTATTTTTTTGATGTGTGCTCCTTTGATGTCTAGTTTCTCAAGGATTTTGAAAGCTATTTTTCCATCTATTGAGATGATCATATGGTTTTTGTTTTAAATTCTGTTTATATGGTAAATCACGTTTATTTGATGTTTATTGAACCAACCTTGTATCCCAGGAATGAAGCCTCTTTGATCATGGCGAGTTAACTTTTTGATATGCTATTGAATTCAGTTTGCTAGTATTTTTTTGAGGATTTGTGGGTCTATGTTCATCAGGGATGTTAGCCTGTAGTTTTCTTTTTTCACTGTGTCTTTGCCAGGTTTCAGTATCAGAGGGATGCTGGCTTCATAGAGTGAGTTGGAGAAGAGTCTCTCCTTGA
Organism: Rhinopithecus roxellana; assembly: GCF_007565055.1. Classification (NCBI taxonomy): domain Eukaryota; kingdom Metazoa; phylum Chordata; class Mammalia; order Primates; family Cercopithecidae; genus Rhinopithecus; species Rhinopithecus roxellana. The sequence continues at coordinate 73,682,296 of NC_044569.1, read as the reverse complement.
TTTTTTTTGGAATAGGTTCAGTAGAATTGGTACCAGCTCTTTGTACATCTGGTAGAATTTGACTGAGAATCCATCTGACCTGAGGCTTTTTTTCATTGGTAGAATTTTTATTACTGATTCAATTTTGGAAGTCTATATTGATTTATTCAGTGTTCTGGTTTCTTTCTGATTCGATTTTGGGAGATTGTGTGTTACCAGGAATTTATCCACTTCCTGTAGGCTTTCTAGTTTGTGTGCATAAAGGTGTTAATAATACTAAGAATCTTTTGTATTTCTGTGGAATTGGTTGTAATGACACCTTGTTATTTCTGATTATGCTTATTTGGACCTTCTCTCTCTTTTTTCTTTGTTAATCTAGCTAGCAATCTACCAATCTTGCTTATCCTTTCAAAGAACCAACTTTTGGTTTCATTGATTCTTTGTGTGGATTTTTGGGTCTCAATTTCATTAGTTCCACTCCAATTTTGGTATTTTTTTTTTCTGCTATCTTTGGGATTAGTGCATTCCTGTTTTTCTAGTTCCTTGAAATTTGATATTAGATCATTAATTTGAGATTTTTTTTGTGTGAGGTAGGCATTTAGCACTATAAACTTTCCTCTTAACAGTACTTTTGCTGCATGCCAGAGACTTTAATATGTTGTGTCTCTGTCTGTTTCCATTTATTTCAAGGAATTTTTAAATTTCTGCCTTGATTTCATTGTTTACTCAAAAGTCATTCAAGAGCAAGTTGTTTAATTTACATGTAATATTGTGGTTTTGAAAGATCTTCTTGGTATTGATTTATATTTTCACTCCACTGTGGTCCAAGAGTATGACTGGTATGATTTCTATTTTTTGGAATTTATCAAGACTCATTTTATGGCTGAGCATGTGGTCTATCTTGGAGTATGTTCCATGTGCAGATAAAAAAATGTCCATTTTGTGGTTGTTGGGGGCAATATTCTGTTTATGTCTATTAGGTCCAGTTGGTCACATGTTCAGTTTAAGTCCAGAATATCTTTGTTAGTTTTTTGCCTCAATCATCTGCCTAATGCTGTCAGTGGGGTATTGAAGTCCCCTACTATCATTGTGTGGCTGTCAAGTCTTTTTGCAGAACTAGAAGTACTTGTTCTATGTATCTGGGTGCTCCAATTTTGGGTATGTATATTTTTAGAATAATTAAGTCTTCTTGAATTGAACCATTTATCATTATGTAGTGCCCTTCTTTGTCCTCTTTTACTGTTTTGGGCTTAAAATCTGTTTTATCTAATGTAAGAATAGCAATCTCTGCTCTTTTTTGTTTTCTGTTTCCATGGTAGATCTTTCTCCAACCCTTTGCTTTGAGCCTATTGGTGTCATTATGTTTGAGATGGCTCTCTTGAAGACAAAAGATGGATGAGTCTTGTTTTTTTCATCCAACTTTTCACTCTGTGCCTTTTAAATGGGGCATTTAGATCATTTACATTCAAAATTAATATCAACATGTGAGGTTTTGATCCTAACATGAAATTGTTAGCTGGTTGCTTTCTAGTTTCTATTGTGTGGTTGCCTTATAGGTTCTGCAGTCTATATACTTAAGTGTGTTTTTGCTGTAGCATCAACCTAATTTTCATTAAAAGATTATTCTGTTCACCTTCATGCTAGATTAGAGAATGATGAAGAAATTTACAATATACATTGCTTTTCCTTCAAAGTAGCTCTTGTTTCCTGACTGTAAATATGTGGTGCACAGTTCACAAACTTCTCATCTTGCTAATTACCCATTGTTTACTCCGTGCTTGAAACTAACTTGCACATTTTATACGTCCCTGAAAATTGTGAGTTAAACTTTTTGTATAATACAACACTTCATTTAAAAGGGGATCTTCCCCAAAAGAATATTTTTTTAATGTGAACTAACCTGTCTCTTAACATAGTGGATAGATTGTGGATAGTGGAAATAGGAAATTTGGGTTTTAGTTGTGCTATAAAAATTATTCAAATCACTTAACCATAACTAGAGTGCAATTACCTTGTCTGTAAAAAGAAGACAGAATCTTAGGCTTTAAAATCACAAAGACAGAGGTGTTGATTCTGCCTTAGACACTAGCTAGCGATGTGATCTTTAATGAGTCACCTGAACTTACAGAGCCACATTGTGCTGAATTATACATTTGGGTTGTAGTCTGAACTTTGTTAGGTTGCCATGAAGATTAATTGAAATAAAAATGTCCAAGCTTTGTGTCTATTATTATATGAACATAACACTTTATAAATTCCTTCTGACCATTGCTTTTTCTCCAAGTTCTTGAAATCTCTTTTTGGCATATTTAAAATGAAACATCATTTATAATTTTCATTGCTAACATTTCATGTAAATACACATTATTATCAATATAAAAATAGTTATACATAAGAAATTGGTAAATCTCCTTGACAATTTGGTAATGAAAACTGAGAACTCAGTCATACACATTTTGGTCACTGTGACGTTATTACCTCACAGAAAGGCTTTTTACATTTTCTGATGTTAATATTTATTCTGAATCTTGAATAAAAGAGGGGTTTCTATTTGGTATATCTAAAACATCAACAATAAACAAATGAGAGTGAAGATTTTCTTTTAGTAAGATTTTCTGTTTTCTGTATCAAGTGTTAAATAATTTCATGCCATTCCACATCCGTACTGTGAATGTGATAAGGTGTTACAGTTCCATCAAGCTGTCTCAGTGTTTTATGATTTTGATTCCCCCCAGTTCATTCTGTTTTCTATAGCAAATGAGAGTTTTCCACTATATATACATAGTTCCCTTATAAAAGACACAAATAAAAGTAGGAAAAAATTAGTTTCCATCACATACTTTAATTCCCTGATTGTGAAAATAAACCCTTTTCAAATATTTAACCTAAAATTTGCATGCTCCACTATATGGTTTTTTACCTTTGATTCTAACTTAACATGAAGATAAAAACTAAGAACATTCACCTTTTAATGTTCAAATAGCATTATTCAATCATCTCTCAGCCTCTTCATTTAAAAAAAACAAAAAAAGGAAGGGAAGATGGCTGAATAGGAACAGCTGCAGTCTGCAGCTCCCAGCGTGATCAACACAGAAGACGGGTGATTTCTGCCTTTCCAACTGAGGTACCTGGTTCATCTCACTGGGACTGGTTGGACAGTGGGTACAGCCCACGGAGGGCAAACTGATTCAGTGCAGGGGATCGCCTCACCTGGGAAGCACAAGGGGTTGGGAGATTTCCCTTTCCTAGTCAAGGGAAGCCATGAGAGACTACCTGGAAAATCAGGAGACTCTCGCCCAAATACTGTGCTTTTCCCAAGGTCTTAGCAACCTGCAGACAAGGTGATTCTCTCCTGTGCCTGGCTCGACAGCTCCCACACCCATGGAGCCTTGCTCACTGCTAGCGCAGCAGTCTGAGATTGATCTGTGAGATGGCAGACTGGCTGGGGGAGGGGCAACTGCCATTGCTGAGGCTTGAGTAGGTAAACATAGCGGCCAGGTAGCTCAAACTGGGCAGAGTCCACCACAGCTCAACAAGGCCTACTGCCTCTAGACTTGACTTCTGTGGGTAGGGCATAGCTGAACAAAAGGCAGCTGACAACTTTTGCAGACTTAAATGTCTCTGCCTGACAGCTCTGAAGAGAGCAGTGGTTCTCCCAGCACAGCATTTGAGCTCTGAGAACAGACAGACTGCCTCCTCAAGTGGGTCAGGCAGCAATATTTGCTGTTCTGCAATATTTGCTGTACTGCAGGCTTCGCTGGTGATACCCAGACAAACAGGATCTGGAATAGAACTCCAGCAAACTCCAACAGACCTGCAGCTGAGGGACCTGGCTGTTAGAAGGAAAACTAACAAACAGGAATAGCATCAACATCAACAAAAAGGACATCCACACCAAAACCCCATCTGTAGGTCAATAACATCAAAGACCAAAGTTAGATAAAACCACAAAGATGGGGAGAAACCAGAGAAGAAAACCTGAAAATTCTAAAAATCAGAGCGTCTCTTCTCCTCCAAAAGATCTCACCTCCTCCAGCAACAGAAAAAGGCTGGATGGAGAATAACTCTGATGGGTTGACAGAAGTAGGCTTCAGCAGATCAGCAACAAAAAACTTCTCCAAGCTAAAGGATGTTTGAACCCATTGCAAGGAAGCTGAAAACCTTGAAAAAAGATTAGACGAATGGCTAACTAGAATAAACAGTGTAGAGAAGACATTAAATGGCATGACCTGATGGAGCTGAAAACCATGGAACGAGAACTTCGTGACACATGCACAAGCTTCAATAGCTAATTCAATCAAGTGGAAGAAAGGATATCAGTGACTGAAGATCAAATTAATGAAATAAAACGAAACAAGGTTAGAGAAAAAAGAGTAAAAAGAAATAAACAAAGCCTCCAAGAAATATGGGACTACATGAAAAGATCAAATCTACATTTGATTGGTGTGCCTGAAAGTGATGGGGAGAATGGAACCAAGTTGGAAAACACTCTTCAGGATATTATGCAGGAGAACTTCCCCAACCTAGCAAGGCAGGCCAACATTCAAATTCAGGAAATACAGAGAACACCACAAAGATACTCCTCGAGAAGAGCAACCCCAAGACACATAATTGTCAGATTCATCAAGATTGAAATAAAGGAAAAAGTGTTAAGGGCAGCCAGAGAGAAAGGTTGGGTTACCCACAAAGGGAAGCCCATCAGATTAACAGTGGATCCCTTGGCAGAAACCCTACAAGCCAGAAGAGAGTGGAGGCCAATATTCAACATTCTTAAAGAAAAGGATTTTCAACTCAGAATTCATATCCAGCCAAACTAAGCTTCTTAAGTGAAGGAGAAATAAAATCCTTTACAGACAAACAAATGTTGAGAGGTTTTGTCATCACCAGGCATGCCTTACAAGAACTCCTGAAGAAAGCACTAAACATGGAAAGAAACAACCGGTACCAGTCACTGCAAAAACATGCCAAACTGTAAAGACCATCAATGCTGTGAAAAAACTGCACTGACTGATTAACAGGCAAAATAACCAGTGACCATCATAATGACAGGATCAAGTTCACACATAACAATATTAACCTTAAATGTAAATGGGCTAAATGCCCCAATTAAAAGACATAGACTGGCAAATTGGATAAATAGTCAAGACCCATCAGTGTCCTGTATTCAGGAGACCCATCTCACGTGCAAAGATGCACATAGGCTCAAAATAATGGGATGGAGGAAGATCTACCAAGCAAATGGAAAGCAAAAAAAAAAAAAAAAAAAAAAAAAAAGCAGGGGTTGCAATCCTAGTCTCTGATAAAACAGACTTTAAACCAACAAAGATCAAAAGAGACAAGGCTATTACATAATGGTAAAGGGGTCAATTCAATAAGAAGAGCTAACTATCCTAAATATGTATGCATCCAATATAGGAGCACCCAGATTCATAAAGCAAATCCTTAGAGACCTACAAAGAGACTTGGACTCCCACACAATAGTAATGGGATACTTTAACACCCCACTGTCAGTATTAGACAGATCAATGAGACAGAAGGTTAACAAGGATATCTAGGACCTGAACTCAGCTCTGCAACAAGCAGACCTAATAGACATCTACAGAACTCTCCACCCCAAATCAACAGAATATACATTCTTCTCAACACCACATTGCACTTATCTGTGACTTTCTTCACAGATTTAGAAAAAAACTACATTAAAGTTCATATGGAACCAAAAAAAGAGCCTGCATTGCCAAGACAATCCTAAGCAAAAAGAACAAAGCTGGAGGGCATCACGCTACCTGACTTAAAACTATACTACAAATGCTACAGTAACCAAAACAGCATGGTACTGGTACCAAAATAGATATATAGACCAATAGAACAGAACAGAGGCCTCAGAAATAACACCACACATCTACAATCATCTGATCTTTGACAAACCTGACAAAAACAAGAAATGGGGAAAGGATTCTCTATTTAATAAATGGTGCTGGGAAAATTGGCTAGCCATATGTAGAAAGCTGAAATTGGATCCCTTCCTTACACCTTATACAAAAATTAATTCAAGATGGATTAGAGACTTAAATGTTAGACCTAAACCCATAAAAAACCTAGAAGAAAACCTAGGCAATGTCATTCAGGACATAGGCATGGGCAAGGACTTCATGTACTAAAACACCAAAAGCAATGGCAACAAAAGCCAAAATAGACAAATGGGATCTAATTAAACAAGAGAGCTTCTGCACAGCAAAGGAAACTACCATCAGAGTGAACAGGCAACCTAGAGAATGGGAGAAAATTTCTGCAATCTACCCATCTGACAAAGGGCTAATATCCAGAACCTACAAAGAACTCCAATTTACAAGAAGAAAAACAAACAACCTCATCAAAAAGTGGGCAAAGAATATGAACAGATACTTCTCAAAAGAAGATATCTATGTAACCAACAGACACATGAAAAAATACTCATCATCACTGGTCATCAGAGAAATGCAAATCAAAACCACAATGAGATACCATCTCATACCAGTTAGAATAGCAATCATTAAAAAGTCAGGAAACAACAGATGCTGGAGAGGATGTGCAGAAATAGGGACACTTTTACACTGTTGGTGGGACTATAAACTAGTTCAACCATTGTGGAAGACAGTGTGGTGATTCCTCGAGGATCTAGAACTAGAATTACCATTTGACCCAGCAATCTCATTACTGGGTATATACCCAAAGGATTATAAATCATGCTACTATAAAGACACATGCATACATATGTTTACTGCAGCACTATTCACCATAGCAAAGACTTGGAATGAACCCAAATGTCTGTCAATGATAGACTGGATTAAGAAAATGTGGCACATATACACCATGGAATACTATGCAGCCATAAAAAAGGATGAGTTCATGTCCTCTGCAGAGACATGGATGAAGCTGGAAACCGTCATTCTCAGCAATCACAAGGACAGAAAACCAAAAACTGCATGTTCTCACTCATAGGTGGCAATTGAACAAGGCGATCACTTGGACACAGGGTGGGGAACGTCACACACCAGGGCATGTCAGTGGATGGGGAGCTGGGGGAGGGATAGCATTAGGAGAAATACCTAATGTAAATGATGAGTTGATGGGTGCAGCAAACCAACATGGCACATACATACGTATGAAACCTGCTCATTGTGCACATGTGCCCTAGAACTTAAAGTGTAATTTAAAAAAACGAAGGTAGGGCCGGGCGCGGTGGCTCAGGCCTGTAATCCCAGCACTTTGGGAGGCCGAGACGGGCAGATCACGAGGTCAGGAGATCGAGACCATCCTGGCGAACACGGTGAAACCCCATCTCTACTAAAAAAATACAAAAAACTAGCCGGGTGAGGTGGCGGCGCCTGTAGTCCCAGCTACTCGGGAGGCTGAGGCAGGAGAGTGGCATAAACCCGGGAGGCGGAGCTTGCAGTGAGCCGAGATCCGGCCACTGCACTCCAGCCTGGGCGACAGAGCGAGACTCCGTCTCAAAAAAAAAAAAAAATGAAGGAAAGAAAGAGAAAAAGAGGAAGAAAATAGAACTTCATTAACAATTACATGTAATATTGGTTCTAAGTGTTACGAATAGTGTAAAGTTGGAAACTATGGAAAACTAACCAGGCTGTTAGCTTTTATGTTTTAATATCAAATCAGATCATGACACTTTATTTTGAGCAGTGACGGAAGGGTAGCCTTTTCTCCTCTCTGTTTACAGAGGTTCTGAAGGGCAGACTGATAGAGCTGCCGATTCATTGACATGGGTGTTCTGCAGGAGGATTCTAAACCAGGTCCCTGGTGTGTGAAACCCTGTCTGGCAGCTCCTCTCCATAGCATGTCCCTAAATCTGTGCATCTATCTCAAAGATGTCATTAAATTTACTAGCAGCTTGAGTAGATAGTCTTTGTCTATCCCTAAGGGAAGTTTCCCAGCACACAGGCATTTAAAAAAGTGATAAGAGGCCGGGCGTCGTGGCTCACACCTATAATCCCAGCACTTCGGGAGGCCGAGGTGGGCAGATCATGAGGTCAAGAGATCGAGACCATCTGGCCAACATGGTGAAACCCCATCTCTACTAAAAATACAAAAATTAGCTGGGCATGGTGGTATGCGCCTGTAGTCCCAGCTACTGGGGAGGCTGAGGCAGGAGAATCTCTTGAACCCAGGAGACGGAGGTTGCAGTGAGCCAAGATCGTGCTACTGCTCTCCAGCCTGGCAACAGAGCAAGACTCCATATCAAAAAAGGAAAAAAAAGGGTGCTAATAATTGGAAATGCAGTACAAATGCTTGTAACTAAGTATATTAGTAACATGGGAAATCGAATGTGTGAGGTACAAAGGTGTAAATTATTGGGAACATAAGACTTTTCTTGGTAGTTTTGTGTCCCTTACCTTTGCCAGGAAAGGCTGTCTTTCCAACCTTTTAATTGCTAACATTGTTCTCCTATGACTGTATGTGAATTCCTCTCTCATTTACTGAGGAGTCCAAAACTATATGCAGAGTATTCTGCAAAATTCTGGATATTACATATTCTAAAATGTTGGGATAATTATCACTAATATAAACTTGGAACCTATAATGTAATATTGTACTTGAAGAACACAAATAAGTCTCCCAAAATTCCAAAGTCTTTGAAAAGGAGTATTTGGCTTTTTGACAAGTCATCAACTGGGAGAAATTGAAGTGATGAAGAATTTTTAACATGATCTTCTTGAAATACACAAAATTGTTGGGGGATTGCTCATTAACACACAGATCACCTTGGGCAGTATCTAGGACCAACAAGTGTAGGGACAAGCTCTCATTTCTCTTACAGATGCCCTTTTCACAAAGGCCATTCCCTAGGGGACTGTTGTATACATTAGCTTCTTCTGGAAGTTAGCCCACTAGTAAGGTCATCTGGTTAGTTATTGTTAGCTAATAAGGTTATTAGAAACTCAAGTTTAATCCCCCAATTCATTGTGGGATAGTGTTCCTACTGATTTAGTGAGGTCTCAGAGGCAGGTATGTATGAAAATATAGTCACCATGAGTTATAGTTCTGGGTATTTCAATTGTTACAAATTTGCAAAACAGGATCTACTAAAATATTGAGGTGAAATATGCCTGGTACATTTTCCTTATGAAAAGGAGGTACTCAGTACATATTAGGGAGAAGAATGAATGATTGAATAATTTACTGCAACCTACAGTTGGAAACCATCCAAAGGGGCAAATAGACTCAATAATAGGGCAAAGAAGCTCAGTCAGAAAGGTGATTTTGCCAGTGTTTCTGCTAATGTTGGGTCTAGATGAATATCGAAAGTCACAGATACTGTCAACAGTGATGACAAGACAGAAACATGCTTCCTGACACCTTTTAAATAATTTTTTTCTTCTTTCCCTACTAGCTTCATGCTGACATTTCTGATGTCAATAAACATAAATTTTTAGAATAGACTTTAGGAAAGAGAATTGAGTCCAATTCAAGAACGCTAACTTTCAGATATCCTAATAAGTGTTTTGTAGTTTTATTATTGTATGGTTAGATTCATACAGTAGAAAACAGGAGCAGCCACTGTCTTTAACTAGGTTGACTTTCAAGACAGTATAACACACACTTCAATTCTTGCTTCATGTGTCTATACATAAAAGCCATTCTGTTCATAAATCATGTTTTAGGTACTGCTTTCTGTTTCATTTAATTTGTTTTAGAAAATTTAAGAAACCACCTCATGTAAGAGCCCCACTTTTTGGTTAAGCAAGATTATCCACACCTCATAGTCTGACAACTTACCTTACTTTATAGAGACCCTCGAAGAAACAGGTTAGAATCTTATCTGATTCAATTGAGTACTCATTAAGGCTTTCAATCTCTGAAAGTGTATATATAGTATACTCACTTTCTCTAAAGAAAAAAATCAAAAATTATTTTATGTGTATTTTTTTAAAGTAACTATCACCTTTAGTAAAAAACACTTTCAGACTGTGTTTTAGTTTCACATTAAGCACTCCTGATGTAGAATCAAATAAGCTAGATTCAAGTCCCAGTTTGCTACTTAATAGCACTATGATCTTGGACAAATTACCTAATTATTTTACTCTTCAGTTTCCTTATCTGTTAGAAAACTCTTTTGATTACTGTCAGAATTCAGTGAGATGATACTTATTAAGTACCAGATATAAAGGAAACATTCCATTAGGAGTGGCTATTATTCTTCGATTTTCTTGGATAGTTTTAGGACTGCAAGTCAATTTGCAGAAAACAAATTTCCCCAAACTTTTGGCAAAGATCAATTCACCAAATTTTTAGTCCCCTGAATTGTAATTTGTCAAAAGAAAAATTCACTTCTGTTATACAAATATATATATTTTTCTTTCCAACTTTCATTTTAGGTTAAGGGGGTACATGTGCACATTTGTTACATGGTTTTGTGTACATAGAGGTTTTGTGTACAGGCTATTTCATCATCCGGGCAATGATCACAGTACCCGATAGGTAGTTTTTAGACCCTTGCCCTCCTCCCACGCCCCCCGCCACCCAAGTAAGCCCGTGTCTATGGTTCCCAACTTTGTGTCTATATGTACTCAGTGTTTAGCTCCCACTTGTAAGTGAGAACATGCAGTATTTGGTTTTCTGTTCCTGCATTAACTTGCTTAGGATAATGGCCTCTAGTTCCATCCATGTTGCTGCAAAAGACATGATTTTGTTCTCTTTTATGGCTGTGTTGTATTCCATGCTGTATATATACCACATTTTCTTTATTTATCCAGTCCACCACTGATGGACATCTAGGTTAATTTCATGTCTTCGCTAGTGTGAACAGTACTGCAGTAAGCATACACATGCATATGTCTTTATGGTAGAAGAATTTATATTCCTTTGGGTATATACCCATTAATTGAAATGCTAGGTCAACTGGTAGTTCTGTTCTAAGTTTTTTGAGAAGGTTCCAAACTTCTTTCAATAGTGGTTGAACTAATTTACATTCCTACCAACAATGTATAAGTGTTTCTTTTTCTCCACAACCTTGCCAACATCTGTTGTTTTTAGACTTTTTGATAATAGCTATTCTGGCTGGTGTGAGATGGCATCTCATTGTGGTTTTGATTTGCAAGTCTCTGATGATTAGTGATTTTGAGCATTTTCTCATGTTTATTGGCCACTTGGATGTCTTCTTTTGAGAAATGTCTGTTCATGTCTTTTGCCTACTCTATAATGGTTTTTTTTTTTTTTTTTTTGGTTGTTGATTTGTTTAAGTTCCTTATAGATTCTGTATAGTAAAACTTTGTTGAATGCATAGTTTGCAAATATTTTCTTCCATTCTGTAGGTTGTCTGTTTTCTCTGTTAATCATTTATTTTGCTGTGCAGAAGCTCTTTAGTTTAATTAGGTCCCACTTGTCAGTTTTTTATTTTGTTGCCATTACTTTTGGGGTCATTGTCATAAAATCTTCGCCAGGGCCTATGTCCAAAATGGTACTTCCTAGGTTTTCTTCTTGGATATGGTAGGTGCAACATACATCTACAGAACACTCCACCCAACAATAACAGAATATACATTCTTCTCATCTGCACATGACATATACTCTAAAACTGACCACATGCTCTTCTATAAATCAATTCTCAGTAAGTTAAGGACCAAAATCGTACCAACCATACCTCAGACTACAGTGCAATAAAAATAGAAATTAATACTAAGAAGATCTCTCCAAACCGTATGGTTTCATGGAAATTAAACAACTTGCTCCTGATTGACTTTTGGGTAAATAATGAAATAAAGGCAGAAATTAAGAAATTCTTTGAAACTAATGAAATTCTTTGAAACTAAAACAAAGATACAACATACTAGTATCTCTGGACACAGCTAAAACAGTGTTAAGAGGAGAATTTATAACACTCAAAGCCCATATCAAAAAGTTAGAAAGGTCTCAAATTAACAACGTAACATCACATGGGATGTGGGATTACAAAAACAAGAGCAAATCAACCCCAAAGCTAGCAGAAGAAAAGAAATAACCAAAATTAGAGCTGAACTGAACAAAATTGAGACCAAAAAAACCATACAAAAGATCAAAGAGACCAAAAATTGATTTTTTGAAAAAACAGATAAGATTGGCAGATCACTAACTAGACTAATAAAGAATAAAGAGAGAAGACCCAAACAAACACAATCAGGAGCAACAAAAGGGGCATTACCAGCAACCCCACAGAAATACAAAAAAAAAACAACAACAACCCGGTGACTGTTATATATACCACTATGAGCTCAAACTAGAAAATCTACAAGAAATGAATAAATTCCTAGAAACATACAAACTCCCAAGATTGATCCAAGAAAAAATTGAAACCCTAAACAGACTAATAATGAGTTCTGAAATTGAGTCAGTGAAAAAAAGCCTACCAACCAGAAAGAGCCCTAGACCAGATGGATGCATAACCAAATTCTACCACATATATAAAGAAGTGCTGGTACCAATCATACTGAAACTATTCCAAAAAATTGAAGAGGAGGAACTCCTCTCTAACTCATTCTATGACGCCAGCATCATTCTGATACCAAATTCTGGCAGACAAACACACACACACACAACAAAGACAAACAAACAAAAAACAAAAACTTTGGGCCAATATCCCTGATGAACATAAATACAAAATTCCTCAACAAAATACTACTAAACCAAATCTAGCAGCACATCAAAATACTAACCCACCACAATCAAGTAGGTTTTATTCCTGGGATGCAAAGTTAGTTCAACATCCACAAATCAATAAATGTGATTTATCACATAAACAGAACTAAAACCACAGACTACATAATTGTCTCAATAGATGTAAAAAGGGCTTTCAATAAAATTCAACATTCCCTCATGTTAAACTGTTATACAAATATTTGAAACCAGACCCAGGATGGGTTGTTGCAGACAGAGTCTAGGGTAGATATAAGAACCCAGATGGAAAAGGGCCCATGAGAAGACTAGAAGCAGAAGTTCCAAGAGTTCTAGACATCTACATTTTGAAACATGCCAAATGAATATTCACCCAATTTGGAAGAAGTCGCTGGAAAAGGAGGCAGGGAAGACATGATGAAATTAACAGCAAAATGTTGGATAAAATGCAAATTGGTCATTTGACAAATTGGTTTGTAGTGAATTGGCTTTGGATAAATTAGTCATTTAGCAAATTGGTCTGTTGTGCTATGAGGCCTATTTTTATAACATGCAGGGGAAAATTAACGTTTTAAATTTATCTTGTGAAAAGACATGTTCAGAGGCAATCAAATCATATGTTAAAGAACATCAGCTTTGTAATACAAAAGTAAAATTTTCATCCCACCCAAAGTTTTCATGGATTTGGATCTCCTGCAGAATGTGCCTTAAACAATTAATGACAACATAAAGTGTAATTCATATTTTTTAGTAACTAATTATAAGCCCTTCACAATTGTAGATATGGGAATAAGTGGTAATTAGAACACTGCATTGCCTCCCTTCCAATGCTTATTTAAGCAAGCTTAATATTGAGTTAAATAGGAGTTGATGAGTGTGCGTATTTATCTGTATATCTATATCCATCTATCTACTTGAATATACATATCATTCTTCAGGTTAAATGTATTACCTTTCCTTACAGCTATCTCTTTATATGGATCATATATTTATTTATGGATCCTTCACCATTTGGGTTGAAATGAGCAATACCTTACAATTTAATAACCTGTCTAACATAAGATCCAACACACCTACCAAAGAAACATGATGTTGTCTTACCCTGAAAAATATCTATTCGCTAAAAGATTTGTGAAAATCTCCTGATTCCTATAGGGATTTAAACCTAACAAATTGCACGTAGCACACCAAGTAAGCACTTAGAGAAAATTTTCTTGCACTTGAGTGCCCCTTCCGCTGGACGTATCAAAGGCTTAGTGTGTTCCTCTTATACTGTCACCTCGCTCTCTCAGGTAGAAAAATGCCCAAAGTTATATCTTTTCCTTGTGTATTGATAAAACTTCAAGTAAATGACAGTGGAAACCAACTGTGAGAAGCTTTTGAAATTTTTGCCCAAGAGTTTTACTTAGAAATTGCCTTTCTTTGATAAATTAATCCCAGTTCCTGAACAGTGAAATTCACTCATTAATTTTACTTTTTATTTTTGTTGTGCACATTGTTGAGGCAGGGTAAGTGCTACACTGAGGATGGGAGAAGCAGCTGAAAAGATTGATGGGCCAGGTGGATGATCATTGTCACAGAACTCACTTGTGGGACACAGTATTATGAGGAGTTTGTACTTAACTTGGCCGTGGTAGAAACATAATCTGTACATTGTATGTTTTTCCATACAGTATTGTTCTTTAGATAAATCAATCCTAATTCTGAGAATTATCTGACAGTAGAAAAACTCATTGAAGTTAGTATATTATCATTTCTTTTATGCTTACGTATAAAATATGAACATTTTGATGAATTTCTCAAGTATCTATTATTTTGACAATACTAAAAAGCAAATTTTCATTATCTAAATAACTTCACATATGTGGATGTCCTTTGTCCTGAGTCTTTGGAAATCTTGTCTTATGGGATGCATTTGTACTTAACGTGTTTTTTAAGGTACACTTTTAGGGGAACTTGGTGGATCTTTTGTTAGGGCTACATTTCTAGTATCTTAGGTACCAATTACCCTCAGGGGAAACATTTAGTCAGACTGTCTGATAAACATGTCGCAGGTGACTTTAGAATTAAGTCTCATCTTGGAGATAGAAAGCTTGGGTTTATGTTTTTAATTAAGCGCAGGCTTCTGTCCTTTACTTGAACCTAAGAAGTATCATGTAGCAGGAAGTTTCAGTTCAGCAGGATTCTGACTATTTTCATGCAGTTCCACTTTGCAAACAAGACAGAATTAACACAAGGTGTGCTTTTAGCTTCTGGCTATGCCCAGTATTTTTAAGCTGCTTTGTAACATTTTCTTCATTCCAGGACCTTAAGGCAAACTTGAGGAGAAACTGGATATTTTATGAAATAAAGAAATACCACATCTGACTCTTTCATTTATTACTCCGTTGCTTAATAAATATACTAAATGTGAAGAGGTGAGTTCAACACCCGGGAAACATAAAAATAAAAAGACAAAGCCCCCACCCTGAAGAAATATACCATCTAGGAGGGCTGGGATGGGAGACAAGTTCCATACTCAAAGAACAATAATGTAAGGTAGGTGCACTGCTTTCTGTCATCTAGCAGCTCAGAAAGGGGAACACTTGCCTGTTCTCCTGCAATCAGAGAAACCATCACCTGAGAAAAACTGTTGCAGCCTTCATGTGATGTTGATTCTTTTTTTTCTTTTCTTTTCTTTCTTTCTTTTTTTTTTTTTTTTTTTTTTTTTTTTTTTTTTTTTTTTTTTTTTGAGTCAGAGTCTCACTCTGTCACCCAGGCTAGAGTGCGGTGGTACCATCATAGCTCATTGGAGTCTTAAACGCCTGGGATCAAATGATTCCACCTTAGCTTCCTGAGTAGCTGGGACTATAGGCAGGTACCACCATGCCCACAAATTGTTTTTTCTAATTGTTTGTAGAGATGAGGTCTTGTTGTGTTGCCTAGGCTGGAACTGATTCTTTAAAAAGTGCCCCCGCCTAGGGTCCCTCTGAATATATTCACCAACATTCTGTCCTTGATATTTTTGTCTTTTTCTCTTTTTGTCTACCTCTTCCTTTAAGCCATCCCTATGGCTTGTACTATCACTCCTAAGGAAACTAACCTCAAGCATGACCCTGGTTTTTCTTCTAAATTCCGTTTCTTAATTTCTTGGTCATATCAATGAGCTGTTGCCTTAAATTCTTCAGATTCATGGAGCCTAAAGTGAAGCAGATCATTTCTGTACTGCCTGCCATTCCCTTGGGTATTTATGTCTAATTTCTGTTAAAGACATGACCATTTGCCTGGTCACCCAGGCTTGACAGTTGAGCTTCATTCTGCCATTTCTCCCAACTTCTTTCCAGATCTCCCTGATAACTAGTTAGTTGAAAAGACCTACTTGCCCCTAGTTCCAGTGTGTGGCTCACTTTTCTACTCTGCAGGACATCCTCAACATACCAAATGATATATTTGGCCACCTGTGCCTCTGTACACAGTGCCTACCCACATTAACTCACACATCAAGTATTCACTGAATGCCTATTGCATGCAACTCAGCATGAGGTGCTGAAGAATACAAAAGTAAAATTTTTTAAAAGCTGGAAGAGTTTTATAGAGGATAAGCATTTTTTCTAATGAGAGATATGCATAAACTATTCTTCAAAAACAATGTGACGAAATTACCACCTCTGCTTGGGCATTTGGGAACATATCCTAAAAGAAATGACTTGAATTTTAAAGACTAAGTAAGAGTTAACCAAGTAGAAGAGAAGGAAATGGCATTTCCAGATGAGAGACAAGTATGAACAAAGGCATATAGTGCTTTGTGGAGATATGCAGGTTGAACCATTTTTCAGTCAGTTAATGACCCATCCATCTCTTTCTTTAGTGAACTCCCATATGACAAGTTCCTCTACCTTGTTTTATGGTCATTGTAGTATTTGCCAGCTCCTGCCTAGATTACAGGTTTTAAGGGCAAGGACCATGCATCAATTATCTTTGAACTCTCTGTAGAACTTGGACCTATTAGACATTTGTGGTAAGCTGAATAAGGGCCCCCAAAGATACCCACATCCTAACCCCCAGACCCTGTGACTCTGTAACCTTACATGGGAAAAGGGGCTTTGCAGATGTGATTAAGCAAAGGACCC
This sequence comes from Rhinopithecus roxellana, assembly GCF_007565055.1. Lineage (NCBI taxonomy): Eukaryota > Metazoa > Chordata > Mammalia > Primates > Cercopithecidae > Rhinopithecus > Rhinopithecus roxellana. The sequence goes on along the minus strand of NC_044569.1, from coordinate 73,665,566 downwards.
CAGATGGGGAGATTATTTTGAATTATCAAGGTGGACTCCATGTCATCACAAGGGTCCTCCTAATAGAGAGTCGAGAGGGTCAGAATCCAAGGAGATGTGAGAATGAAAAGCACAAGGGAGAGGAGTGAGATAGCCAGATTTTAAGAGGGTTGTGAGCCAGAGAATATAGGCCTCCCTAGAGGCTGCAGAAGGCCAGAGGTGGACAGAGTCTCCCTGAGAACCTCCAAAAGCAGCACAACCCTGCCCACACGTGGTAGACTCCCAATCTCCAGGCTGTAGAATAATACATCCATGTTATTTTAAGCCACTGTTTGTGACTGTTACAGGAGTAATAGAAAACTAACATGATGTTTAATATTCATAAATGTTTTATAGGTGCATGACATGATTTTTTAACCTTTTTCATCTGTATGGTATTAGGATGACAGATATACATTTTTTAAAAAAAATTATACAGGGAATCCTTAATGTAACAACCATTAGATTGTGCTCATTTGATAAAAAAAAATAGAAAATATTATATCATCAAAGAGGATTTTTAAAATAGTGAAGAGAAATTCTAGATATTGTGATTTTAGAGTCACGTTCTTGAACTAATGGTATCCTATACCTTATAATACAATTCTAAGAAAATTTGACTGGGTGCAATTATCACAGTCTGTGAATTTTCACTCAAGTTTCCACAAAATATCATCTTCCATTTATCTTTTACTACCTCTGTAATTTAGAGTAAAAAGACAGTATGTAATGTGCATTGCAAGCTTCCCAGTATTTTCAAAGAAGAAACTCCATAATCCCTTTTGGTAAATATCGGTAGGCAATGAGGATGAAATATGGTTTACAGTATAAACAGTTCTGCCATTATTAGGCCATAGGAGGGATTCAGAGTACACCCACTCATTGTCGCAAGCTGATGATGGAGACGAATACCTGTGGGACCTCACGCATGCACAGGACATTGTTCATGGCTTTAGGAACTGAGCTACTCAGTATTTGGTCCGCACCATAAATGACCTTTGCTGATGTAAGATTTACAAATATGGTAAATCTCATTAATGAATTATATATCTGCAAATTCACCCACTCACAAAACCTTATATGTAACCCCAAAATCAATATTTGCGGCACTTTGATGGTCAAAAGTGGATGTGTGCAGAGTGGCAAAAATTTGTGTTGTCCAAATGTGCACACTCCTAGCTGAGGCTAAGGAAGGCCACGCTCTGCCACCCTTTTTTCAGCTCTTTAAACAGAGATGACCAGAGGATGGAGATGGAAGAGACAGTCCAATGTAGTTCAAGAAGACTCTACTCTGGGGCCATCTGGATCGCTTGAGTCCCATCTCAAGCGTGGGGAATCCTCAGGCAAATCACATGACACATTTGAACCTTTTTTTCTTGTGTAATAAAGAAAATAGGATCTACCAGGAAAAGGTGTTTTTAAGATTTGAGGTTATAATATATGTGAGATATGTGTACATATACTTTACATACACATGTATATATTTCCCCTAAGTGCAGTGGTTCAGTATTCATTAATTCAGTGATTGCAGAGGCTTTGTAGAACAAAACTACCATGAATAACAAGAACCGACTATACATTTCAATGTAAAGCATTTTATAGAGTGACTAGAGCTAGTCATGGTGATGCTTAGAAAATGCCCATAATGAACCTCAGTTGGGAATAGATGGGCTCCACTTCTGTGTTAACGTGCAGGCTGGCTGTTTGTCACACTCTGTTACCCTGTTTCTCTCTTAGAGAAACAATAATGGATAAAATAATGAATTCCTTCTACCATGTTTGATATGGTTTGACTCTGTGTCCCCACCCAAATCTCATGTCAAATTGTAATTCTCAGTGTTGGAGGAGGGACCTGGTGGGAGGTGATTGAACCAAGGGGTCAGACTTCCCTCTTGCTGTTGTTGTGATAGAGTTCTCACAAGATCTAGTGTCTGAAAGTATGTGGCACCTCCCCCTTCATGCTCTCTTTTTCTTGCCCCTGCCATGGAGACATGCTTGCTTCCCCTTCACCTTCCACCATGATTGTAAGTTTCCTGAGGCCTCCCCAGAAGCCGAAGCCTGTGCAGCCCACAGGCTGTGAGCCAATTAGACCTCTTTTCTTTATATATTATGCAGTCTCAGTTATGTCTTTATAGCAGTGTGAGAACACATTAATACAATGTTGTATATTTTTCTGTCTTTATATGAGCAAGATACATTATTTACCTACTTGCAATTAGCAAGTTACAAGTTTTCCTCACAGTATTACATTTCAGAGGTGTAGATAAAAAGATATACAGAATTCATAGAGATGAAATCACTTCATCATTCCCCCACATTCCCGAAAGAAGTTTATCTCTTAGTTGCAAAAACACATCCAGACAGAGGCTCCCTCCCCCACAATATTTCTCTATTAGGAAATAGAATCTTTTTTTCAAGACTCTGATTTAACAAGGTTTTATTAAGCACTGCACTGAGTGCTATGGAAGATTCAGATATAAAGGGTATTTTTCTTTCTCACCAATGCATTTCTACCATTTTGGGGGACATTAAGTGAACATACAGAAAAGAAAAACTATAGAATAAAATACATGCAAGTATATTAAAGTATAAACATTTAGTCACTAGCTTAAAGCATTCCAAGGGAATTTGAAGAGTATTCAAACTAAAATTTTAGCCATTTGGTATTTTCCTTGATTTTAATTTATGTTCTAATCAAAATTATAATTGTTTTCTTCTATCAATGTGATTGACTCTAAACATTAGTAAAGAAAAAAGAAAAACCCACTAGCACCACCAATGACTATAACAAAAATGCTTCCAAAGTTTCCACATAGAGTCAATAAACTCTAGCTTGGTGGGTTAAATGAACCATGTGAAGCTATAAATTCAGAATTTTATGCACCTTATAAGAACACAGTATAAAACATAGATGGACTGTCTTTTCTAGTAGAGTGAGAACTCCCTGATCAATTTTGCAGTTATGTATTAAAGCCACTCGAGTCCATTTGACAGATCACCTCTCTAAAGAGCTAAATGTATGGTTAAATGATTGATTATTCTCCCCGTTCAGCTCCTTTCCCCTCATTGGGCATGTAGCACTTGTCTGTCTCCTTTTCCCATCATGTGCAGAAAATATGGAACAACCTCTGTCCTAAGCTTTCTGTCAAACACTTTATTGGCCTGATCGTGGATGAGGGGACATGCATAGGATTCAAAGCTTACACAGAGGATTCATATGCTGAATAGAATTTAAGTTGCAAGACCTCAAGGTTATGCAGAGGAAAACCAGGAGTCCCTCGTGTAAGCTGTGGATAGAATGGTCTGTTCTGGACTTATTTGGGTCTACACTAATGAAAGCCTAGCTGCTCTCAATAGGAGTTGGTAGAGAAGTACAGGCTTAGGGACTGTGGAAGTTCATTCTGAATTCCTTTGGCTCTCACTTGCCACACTGGCCCACACTGATACCAGGATTTGCTTATTGGTCAGGCATCAAAATGTTCCATGAATTCTAAAGAGTTTCTCCTTTGAAAATAAGTTTTAAGTGGAAGCTTAGTGACCTAGAAAAAACTGAACCTACTAAAATAGACCAATACTACACACACACATGCACTTACACACACATTCATTAATAACAAGTCAGTCCTTTAAATTAAACAGGATAGAGTTACTGCTACTGCTTCTGGAATTGTCCCATATCAGAAAGAGCCTAAAATTTCTAATTATGTCTCATTTAACTAAACTCTCAGGAATTTAATCCTCTTCAGAGAGCCTATTGTCTTGAAATTGCACATTTAGATAAGGAAACCAAGTTCTTTTTATCAGAGTACTTTATGAATGTTGAGAAATGTCAGATTCAGTAATTTATCACCTGGATACCATGTGCTTTGAAGGGGAGGATATGATAACAATGGTAATGACATGGTAAATTATGTTACCATGGCAGGACAGCCTCCAATGGCTACTCCAGTTTCAGCTCTGTGCACCTCACATCTTTATCACAACCTGGATCAAGGGGCCATGGGCATCACACAGGTGTTAAAATGGTTTGAGCTCCTAGAGTTTAATAATTTGCTCCATGGATCCTGGCATTCATGACAGTCTTTTAGGTGCCATTAAAATATTCGTAAATCTGGCAGATATTTTTTAATGTTTAGGGGTTATGTAATCAATTTTAGTCATTCTTACACAGTACATATGAGAAGAGTGAATGTTTTCCACGTCTAATAGGAGACATAAGAAGTTTTGCACATGTGGGAGTATGCGGGTGGAAGAGATACTTCATTGTAGATAATTGATGCTGGCAAATGAGATTTTTAAATGTTGTTAAAAACAAAGCATTTCTGGTACAGTCTAATATTATGTGTTATTATGATCCAATAAACTGTGTTCACATGAATTCCACCTACAAGTGGATAAAGTTAATTTTGTAAGAATGTCAGACTACTTGGAGTCAGAATGTATTTTCTCAACACTGAATCAGAACCTAAGGAAGAATGAATGATACTTTCAGATAAGATCAGTTGGCAGCCTAGAATTTGTTTTATTTTTCTTTCTTTGGTATCTTCCTGAAAATAAGGTTTTCTTTTTTCTTCTCTGTCTCCCTCTTTGTGTGTTTATCTTGAGTACTTTGCTTTCCTAAGCAATGGAAATTTAGTATGTTTGCTATCTGGTTGGACAAGTTTCTAAACTGAGCATGACAAATATCAACCCACCACTGGAGCTCCTTGCAGCTAATGAAATGTGTCAGCCAAAAAAAAAAAAAAAAAAAAAAAAAAAGCAACCCACAGAACTCTCTCATACGAGCTGCAATATATGCTAGTCAAAGAGGCAATGGCCGCACCAATTTAGGAGCATTTCATTTTTCTTTATCAGTGATCTACAGTCTCTACTTCCTAGCTTTTACACATTAAAAAAAAAGAAAAACATAGTGGAAAAACGTTTTCTTTAAAGTGTTATATTTTTCCTATTTGATGACTATACTATAGATGTTAAATCTTATATGTTATTGTTCTTTCAATATATGAAATATAAAATTTATATATTAGATATATAGATATTCATAAACTATCATATATTTATATAATTATAATGTGTATTTTATAGTTATGCATAAGTCAATATTATTTATTTTTATTAAGATTATATATATAAATCTAATATATTGACGTACTCTCCTAACCTTAGCAACATATTAGAAAATAAAGTACAAGCTTTGTTAATTTTGCAAAGCTAGGAAATATCATGTGTTTCATATAAATAGAATACCAACATCAAACCCCCCAACCTTAGACAGGCTAATGGCTTTATGTCAATGCCAGGACTTGGAGTAGGGGAAGACAGGTGGTCAGGAGGATGGGAACCTTTTGTCCTCCTCATCTCCTAGAGAAAGTCCCAATTTGACAGACAGGGGAAGGATAACATTAGTAGATTCCATTTTATTTAACTCCATAAACACACAAACCTTTAATCCCCAGGCTATTTTTGAAATGCTAATAATTTTAAAGCCCCTCTCATTAACTTGAAACATTTTTATAGTTTTGTTTCTGTTTGAAAACTCATACCAGCCATTAAAGACTATGTTAGTTACTCCATAGATGGTATTTATGTGGATTCAGAAATTTGGGGTAAATAATAAAGAAGAAAAGAAAATGAATTTGATGAGAGATCCTTCATGCTAAGTTGGCCAAAATAAATCACAGTTCTGAAAATAACATATCCCTTGGGAGAAAGTTGCTTCTATGCTTTATAACTTAAGGATGTTAGTCTCATAAAGTTTCACACATTTGAAGTGCATGGTAAACAGCTAGATGTCATATTCAAACGTGCTAGGATAAAATATGAATATCTTTGTTCTGTTCTTTTGTTGCCAAATATATGCTACTTTAGGTGAGACAAGTGGTTCTGTGTCTCAGTTATAGCTTTGTTGCTACTTATCAAAGATGAATGATGCCTGCACCTCCTCATAGAGTTGTAGGGTGCAACTAAGATTACAAAAAAATAAGAAAAGATGAAATAATAAATGTGAACCCAAAGAGATAGAAAATGTAATGCTGCTACTTTATATAATATATATATAATATATGTGACTATATATATATATATATATATATATAGTCACAAAAAGTAAGCAAAGCACTGTTTAAAGAAGTAGTGAATGTCAGAAGCAACAAATAGCTTCTTGCACGGAGTTGCTGGGGAGTGGGGGAACCACAGAGAGTGCAGCATGAGTGGCGACTGAATATGACCATCTCATGGAATGGTGACCTTGACTCTCCTTTCTGTAGCAGCCTCTCAGCATCAGCTCCTGGATGACCCCTCTCCATTACCCCTAGAAACTTTCCTGTCTAGACTATACCATCTTGTCTTTGGTCACACTGCAAGTTTACCTGTTCCTGACTACATACTTGCTGCTGATGTCACCTCAGTGTGTCACATAGTGTTTTACAGTCTGGGCTACTCAGTCTAAGGGTTTCACTTTCCTGCTTTGACCCAGTACCTGCTCCGCCCATCAGCTGGGCACTACCAATGCACTAGCTTAACTTGTTATCCCAGCGGTGGCATCATTCTTCTCCTGAGTTGTCTCCTTAGGAGATCCTGAAAAATCCCTCAGCCAGGCCAGAACTCCAATGGGATAACTACATCCTGTTAAGCGGTTATAGCAATGCCCCTCCAGAACATATGCTCTGCTCTTCCAAGCCACTGTGGCCTTGCATGTCACAGTGGTTGGAGTTATCAGAGCATTGTGAGGCAGATCAGTGTGAATTCCAGCTTCTTCATCCAGCTACATATTCATCTACAAGTACAAAATTCCCATTGCCAATTAGAGGATGCCCCGGTGCTGATTCTGCTCTAGTCACTTGGTGATTTAGGGCAATGCTCCTCAAATTTCAGTGGGCAAACAAACTACTTAAGTCTTGCTAAAGTCCAGATTCTAATTTGGTAGATCCTGAAATGTAACCTGAGACTCTTCATAGCTCATGAGTTTCTGGTGATCATGCTGCGGCTTGTCCCCCATACTTTCAGTTGCAAGGATCTACCCAGATTTGGATTGTACTTCTCAAACAGAAAGAGAAGCCCCTGCTGAACCAGTAAGTCTTAATAAGGCATACTTCTATGCTTCCATTAATTCTCCAGTTACTTTAAAGCCATAAACTGGATCAAAGTCTTCTGCTAAGGCTTGGATTGGAGCATCAAAGCCTTTTGTATCTGTTAGGAAAGAAGCTATCTGTCAGGATGATCTGATCTGATTTTCTGGATCTCATCAGGTTTGGGTCCAAGTGAGGCTGCACATCCGGCCAAGGAGAACTGGTCTGTGTGTAAGGCAGAGTGTCAGTTTAGTTACAGGTCACACATGCAGACACACAAGCCTGCAGCTTCGACCTCTGGCATATCCTATGTCCCCTATTAACTTAAAGCATTTCATCAGCAATGTAAATATTGCCAAGAAGTTGCTAAGAAAAAGCCTTTTGGCAACTAGATGGTCTGTCTTCAATGTTCATCATGAGTCCACTGGAGCTAACAAATCATGAAATTGTTGTTGACAACCCTAGTTAGTGCAGCATCCTGAAGTGAGGGAAATGCCAACAATTATGCCAGAAGGAAGGCTTTAAGGATATTCTACATCCTGGTTTCAAACAACAAAGCTTTACTGCAGACTGCTAGGAAGTGGCAGACACAAGGAAATGAGGCTGGTGAATTGAAATCCATGAAGGAAGAACTTTTCTCAGACCAGAGACTTCACAAGCTTACTACTAGTTTAAGATCTAGAGCTACAAACAGTCACAGCCTCTCAAAAGCCCAGCTATGGTCCAGTCAAAGAACAATCTTCACACTGGGCCATATGGAAAAAGCTGTTGAGTCAACATTCATCCTAACAGCCACACTTATACATAATGGTAACCAGGGACAGCATCACCGTCAAATAGAAAGGACTGCAAATATGTAGAAGGTCAATTGGTAATAAAATATATCACGTGTAGGTATATACTAGCCGGAAAAAGGGGAAGATGAGAGACTATTTAATTCATTGTGAAGATGTCTATAATTGATGGAGTCTTGGAATCATCAAAATAGGGACCTCCCAGGACCTTTGTTATTACATTAATGACTGCTCATTATTTGCATGTCCTCTAGCAATAATGTCACTTTTATATGAATAATGCACAGTCCATTTTGTCCTGGTAGCAAATTTCTCAACACTGTATTTATGAGGATAATACAGATATTTTAGTGATTTCTCCAAAGAAACAATAAAGTTTTTAAATCAAGAAAAAAATGTCTAATATTTACCACTAAGAGGAATGCAACAATATATTTATTGAGTACCTTCCTTGAGTGAAATATTTTCTCTTAGGATAAATCTCACATTATAAGTGTGATTGCTCATTTATGCTAGAGTGTGTCCTGTCCCTTTGCTCAAGGACAGCAGATGTATCTACATAAGTCATTATCTAATGAGTTAGAACATTTTAAATATCACAAGAGAACTATAAGCAAACTGTTGGGGAATTTCAAACACTAAGTCTAGATAATTTCCAGTTTTATAGTTCAGGGCTGGGGAAGAAGCCAGGGAAACCTTTATAACAAGGTGGATTAAACTTGGGCCCTGAAGAGTGAATGAAATACTGATGGGTATCAATGATGGAAGGCTAGTCAAAGAGGAGGACGATTTCAGAAGAACAGGATCCAGTCAAGAGAAACTCCTCTGGTTACAAAGGTGCTAGAGAGCAGAGGAGCCTAACAGTGGATGGCAAGGTGCCCCAAGAAGAGCAAGACCAAGAGGCCACCAGGGGTGGAAGGACAGTGGAAGTAAATCTCTCTCAGAGTCCAGAAACTAGCGCCAGTTGGCAGAGGCTAGCCATAGGGAGCTGGAGCCATGAAGGGAAAGGCAGACTCATGGGAACTAGGTCCACGGAGAGGCCACAGGACCCTGTGGGGTACTGCGGGGTCAGCAACAGAAGAGATTCTGGCCAGCCCCCTCCTTTTATCCTCCAAAGATTCATCAATACCCAGCACTGACCAAACCTACCAAAGAGCACAAGCAAACTTGGAAAATTTAGCTTCTGCTAGCATAGAGCAAAGTAGGATAAGGGTGTGAATAAACCTGAGAACAAACCAGCAGTGGACCTGCATAACTGGCAGAAGCAAGGACAACAAAAAGCAAGGGGTGTTTGGGAAACGGCAAGTCCTGCAGTTTACCTCTAACACGGGGGTGACATAGGACAAGGTCAAACCTCTTTTGTTCCCAGTTAGTGGGGGATCTAGCAGAGTACCTGACATATGGTGAGTCTCAATAAACACATCTTCATTAAATAAATGCATGAGTGAAATCATGTAAATATAGAAACATAGACTGGAACCCTTTCATGGAAGATATTAAATGGCAGGCTAAAAGGTTTGACATTTAGTACTATTTGACATGGGTAGGCAATGGAGAGCCACTTCAGACCTTTATGAGTGGAAACGTGATCAAAATTATGCTTCCTATTGAACAGATATAGAGATAAGCCTTATTATATTTGGCCCAGTCAGCCAATTATATTATGTTTAATTTGCAGGGCTTAGTATAAAATAAAAATATAGGGCCTCTAGTTCAAATGTTATTAAGAATTTTATAAAGAGCATTAAGTGTGGAGCCCCTGAAGCTGATCCAAGCCAAGCGCATTATATTAGATGCCTCTGAAAAGTAAATTGACTAGTATCATTGTTAATTGTCAAACTTAGAGCAGATAGTAGCTACAAGAGAGTTCTAAATATAATTTAAGACAACCATCATTATCTGATTTATTCTTGAATGGACATTATCCTAATCTTTTCTGGAATTAACTTTTTATATGCCAAACAGTGGCATAGAGGGTGATTTAAACACCAATTATCTTCCTATGAAATTATTGCTTTTTAAATCATTTAATATGTTCAAGGCACTGTTGCTAAAATGGTAACCCATGTTCTCCTGCATTATTTAATTCATGTTCTTAAAACAGTTCATTCTGAACCTCTTTCTGGCTCAAATGCAAACTAGTACCCTGCTGCTTGATTTACTAATATTCAAATTAGAACAGTATCCTTTTGCTGTAATTTGTGTCTGGTGGTGCTCAATTCAATTTAGGTAGTCCCCAAATTGGTTTTCACATATCTGTTTAATATTCATTTTGTAGCAATAGAAGACAGGTCAATTCAAAAAAATTGCAATGAATTAATATAGTAGGAATTTGGAAACTGGAGTTATAGTGCATATAGCCCCTATGTTTCAATAGATGTTGCAGAGTATGTTCAGTAGCTCATAGCAGATTTATCATGCTATCTATGCAATGGTTGGCATCTGCAATCTATCAAGACTTCATGCTTGTGAAGAAGGACTGTTGATTTTGTATTTAATATGAGTATAGGAAGAAGACTGGCTTTCTGGAAAAATTTTCTGTCATTCTGATTTTTTAAAGTCATATATTTTCTCACTTATGCATGTCGAGGACTTATAAAAGAAATTCTTAGAAATGTTTGCAGTTGTCTCACAGGCTTATCAAACCAGAGAAAGGGAGATAAGAGAGTATGTCACAGGTGGGATTATTGCTTTTTATAACTGCAAAATTATATTAAGGAACTGTAGGGTACATTAGAGAACATAAACAGCCTTTATTATAGGATGATAAGAAAACTGGTGGTCCAAAAATTAGCAATAAGTAAAAGTACCAATTCCATAAACCAATTTATTAATATTTCTTGATCTATTCTACAGTTACTTATTTAACCCTAACACCACTTTACATTTTGGCTTCTCCTGATAGTAAGAGCTTAAAATCTACTGGAAGGGAAAAGTAATTAAAGAAACGTAAGCAAGGATTTCCAGGCGATTTGGCAACCTGAGCTGATGTGAAGGAATGTCTTCCCCAAATCCAAACACATAAAATGGCAGGCAAAATACAACAAAAGCTTTCAAGTTCACCATGAAACAACAATAGAAAACCTCCATGTCCTAGAAAAGAAAAGGAATTAAAAGTAAAAATATGTAAGGAGGAGCTGATACCATTGTTATATCACGTTTGAAGAAACATCCAGGCCACAGACTTCAAACATTTGACAGAGTGAAATCATGACCACATTTGTGAAAGGGGCTTGGAAGAAATCTGCAGTTGTCTGCAGAGCTGCAGAGATGCAGCACTAGCAAGTAAACCAAAGGCCACAAGAATAAAATGAGACATCCCAAAGAAACTTGAACCTCTGACTTACATACCATGTGAATGAATGTAGAGTACAAATTCAACTACCCTAGTAATACGTTGGTAGATTAAAATAACAAATGGTCCAAAATTGATGAAATACCTGGATATCATCAGAAGCAAATGCAGATTACTCTAGAAAAATTTCCACGGCCAAGGACATATGTAATGTACACAAAGAGTTATCCCCATCTTTCAGTGGGGATAATTCAAAGATTTAAACTTACATAATGATATGAATTATCTGAAGGGAGATCAGCCCACATAATACAGATGTTAGTGTTTATCCCAAGAACTAGAAACAAAGAACCTGAAAATGAAAAGACTTCAAGTACATCTTAAATGTTCAAAGAAATAAAAGAAATAAATGAATAGCTAAACACTCTAAGGAAAATGTAAGGTCAGTATGAAAAAAAGGACATAAGGCATGAGGAAAAACCAAGTAAAGTTTTAAAATAAAAACTGTCTATCAAGCTAGAATTTAATAAATGAGATGGACAGAGGACCAATCATAGTTTTCAAAATTACTGATTTGAAAAGCAGATTTCGGGAAATAGCAGACAGAAACTAAGACATTATAGGTAGACAGATAGATATCTCAGTTAAGTTAAAAGAGAACAAGCAAATCCAACATGTCTCTAATCGAAGTTAGAATAAAGAAGGAAATACTCAAAGTAATACTTATGAATTTTACAGAATTAAATATTCTGAGTGGATAAAAACATCATGTCCCAAACATGATAAAAATAAGAACTTAGCACCTAGAAATAGCATAGTACACCTGCCGAATGCCAAGGACAAAGACTTAAACACTCCCAGAGAGAAAAGAATGCTGTTTAAACCAACAGTATGAATCTGTAGCAGCAATAGATGTTAGAAGGCAATGAATTAATATCTTCAAAGTGTTATTAAAAGGAAGGTGCAATCTGGGATTCTATACCTAGCTAAACTATGATTTTAGACTCAGGAAAACGTAAATACATTTTCAGGCAAACAAAGACTAAGAGTTTACTACCCAGAGATCCTCAATGGAAGACAGATCAATGATAACTCTCACCTTTCTGGCTTAGGCAACTGGGGGGATACTCTTACCATTTACTGAGATGGTGAACACGGTAGAAGTACATTGCATTTTGAGTGTTATAGACATATATATGAAGATTTTCAGGAGATAATTGGAGCTATTTTGCTGGAGATATTGATTTGAGAGTCATTGACATTTAGAACATATTTAAAGATATTGGAGTGTAGTTGGTTGTCCTGGGAGATAATTTAAGGCAGAACCAGAAAGGCACTAGATAAGTCCCATAAAGGATCCAACATTTAAGGAATGAGCAACAGAAGGACATGAAGGAATATACATAAGGACATGAAGGAATACAGAAAGACTTGTCAAAGAGGTAAGAGGAAAGCCAAAAGAAAGTGGTATCATGAGAGCAAAAGAAAACAGTAGACAACAGTGATAAGTATTAGACATGTCAGAGATGGCATAAATGTCAGAGATAAAATAAGGCAAAGATTGAAAATAACTTCACTGGATTTACCCAAAAGAATATTGTTGAAGATCTAGACAAGAAGAGAGTCATTGGAGTAGTGGGCGCAGAAGACAATTACAGTGAGTTAAAGTCTGAATGGGAAATGAGCAATGGGGGCACACTGAACAGTGGTACTTCCCACAAGTCTTGGCTGTGAATGGGATGAGGGAAGGCAGCAGCTGGAATGAAATGTAGGCTAGAGGGAGGATTTGCTTTGTTTTGTTATTATACAGCAGGGACGTGGTATTCTAAAATACTCATGGAAAGGATCCAGTGGAGAATGAAAAAAATAGAAGGAAATAATTTGGGGAGCTGAAGGAACTGGGAAGCCTTGGAGAGGAAAGGGATATCTCTTCCACTGCAACAAAGACAATGAGATAAGAATTCTGTGACTGGAATGTGTTGACAGAACTTTTAATGGGAAGCTCATTTAGGGGAGTCTATTTTCACCTGTGATGTAAGGAGTAGGGTGGTGTGCTGTTTAAACTGACAGTATGAATCTGTTCCATACAGTATAGAGCAGGTAGGTGGTGAAGTCTATGAAGAAAAGAGAAGCTATGCATGTTATTAAAAATGGGTATAAATATGACTGCAAAACTGCCCATTAGGCTGCTACTCTCAGCACACTTCCTAGGGGGTAGCCGGGTACCACAGGAGCAGTCACAGGGCTGTAACACTTGCCACTGCTTCAAGAAAGCTGTTTTATTCTAAAAAGGAAGAGGAGGAAGAGGAGGAGGAGGAAGAAGAGGAAGAGAAGGAGGAGGAGAAGCAGCAGCAGCAGCATTAGCTATGAAATGCCTGTTTAGGGCTGCAAACTATGAATTTTTGGTTGTGTATTTGTGACAGTATGGATCTTATTTGTAAATGTGTGCAGCTGAGTATCCGTCTTCACTCAGCAGTCAAATGACAAGGTGGAGAGTTGAATTGGTCCCCAGATGTGATTTTACCAGAAAGTTAAGCAGAAAAGCAAGAGAGCAAGGATGTTGAGGCTATGATAAGAGAGGGTTTGAGGTGATGGAACATTGTATAAATGATACTAATTTACATATACAGTGTCCATGTATGAATTGAAAAAGAGCAGAATATCTTTAGATTGAGTTATTAAACATTTTTTCACTTTTTATAAGAGAAAATGATGTTTTATATAGTGTCACTGGCATAACTTTGTTCAATGGCCAAGACCCATTTCGAGAAGTAAATGGTTGGAATTGAATTTCATCAAAAAATTCTCTCCATCTCTCTTTATTCCTCTTTTCTTTAATTCCCACTTGACTATCTGTAACATATACAGGTTCTTATCAATATAAGGAAATAAGCACTTTATTTTCCCTTTTAGGGGCATGATTAGGGTTGCGAGACAGAGGAGCAGACCGTGAAAGCTGAGGAAGGGAATGTTTATGATAGTCTTGGGGACTCTATGGGAGAGAGGAAAATGGATCATTCAAAAGCAGCTCCCAAAGTAATATGATATGCAATAGTTATAACTTCTCTGTTTTCCCACAGATTATTTTAAATATCTGCTTTGAATTTTGGTACCCTTCCTCCAGACCATGCCCTAGTGTGGCTGCAGTAAAATGATTGAGGGACAGAGGGGCTTAATAAACTAAACTGGACTGGCACTCCTAGAATCATCAAGGCCATCAGATTCAGTCAATCTGAATATATTGGGTTTAACATTCTAAAACTCACAGTAACCATTCCTTTTTAAAAACCTACTGTAAGCAAGAGTGCATATGGCCTATAGAAAAGTGAAGATGCGAGAGCAGAACTATAAATCCTCCTCGGAACAAACCACTTCTTGATAAAAATAGATAAATGAAAAAGAAACATCTTGGGTACTATCCCACCATCAAAAATTGACAGAATTGAGTTAGTAGTTGAATCTTTTGACCCTATTACAGGAAAGTCCTCTGTTTATTTATTATTTATTTTTTCCTTTTTTCTGCTTTTTTTATTTTTCTAAAGAGAAGGAAAATGCCAGACAGCAGTGTGTTGTTACTGCCACAAAATATTATTAAAGCATAACTAGCAAACCAGAAAGCATCGCCCTGTAAATTTAGTGCAGTGTCAGTTTTGATCTAGGTGTTTTGCTCTCCAAAGAGATGCTTAATCTTCTAAACAAAATTGAACTGAATGATTTTCAAAAAAAATCTGTTATGGTAAAGTGTCAGGGCAGTTTACCAGCCAAGTTATCAACTAGTGACATTCCCATAGATGAGTATATGAATCTGAAACTTTGGTCTAACTATGAAAATATTGATTGGGTGGTGCAATAATAAATGGTACCATACCATTTTACTTTCAATAAAGTAATTAGAAAATTGGGTCCTACTACTGGAATTTAATGTTTGGTATATAGATAATTCTATCTTAATAAAAAAGATCAGAGTAATCAAGAGATCATACACATGAAACAGAAACCACTACAGAAATGTAAGGCCTTATTAAAAATAATGACTAGTAAGACAAATAAATTTACTGAACTTTGTGCTCTCCTAGAAGTCATGGTATTTATAAAAGTTTAATGAGTCCTATTTAGTAAATCTTTTTAGAATCTACTCTAGCTTTTCAATAACCAAATAAATATGTGTAAGAAGTTAAAATAATTTAGGTTATATAGTGAAGTACAATTAATGAAAAACGCAACTAGGTTTACGTCAAATTCTAAATGCTAAAATATCACCAACTAGTTAAGCCACTTCATTAAATAATTAATGTAGGAAATGTGAATGATTTTGGCCTTTGGGGGTTAGTGTCATCTTGACAGGTGTAACAATCACATTGGCTGGGTACTGTGGCTCATGCCTGTAATCCCAGCACTTTTGGGAGGGAGGCTAAGGCAAGGGGATCGCTTGAGGCCCGGAATATGAGGCCAACCTGGGCAACATATAGAAACCCTGTCTCTAAAAAATTTAAAAAACAGAATCATAGCTATTTTTATTTGACTGTGACTTAAGAGTTGTGACTTTATATTCATCATTTAGTAAGCATTTCTTTTAACTTTTATAATAAGCCCAACAGTTCAGTATTACTGCTTCCACCTTGAACATGAGAAGATGGAAGTTCAGAGAGGAGAGCAACTGGCCGAGGTCACTTTACTACACATGGAAGAGAGAGGGTCCAAATGCAGGCCCTCTCCCTATTTTACCTTGTTAACTTCTAGCAATTAAAACTTAAAATATGCAAATAAGTAATAGCTGTGTTGCAGCAGGTTCTTTTCCTTTTGACTTGCCCAGATCCAAAAGTCTCCCACCCTTCATGAGGTACCCATTTTTTAAGATCCAAATAAGCGGACTATTTTCCCACCCTCTATGAGGTCCTGTGTCCTCTACATGCCACCTTTACTGGGGGTTAATAAGCTCTTCTGGACATCACCTGCCTCATTTTCTGCTTATGCCACATTCTTGTTTCTACTCCATGTTTTGCCTCCTAGAACAAGACACTCTCTGATGTATATCAACCCCAAGATGGTCAGTAACCGTTTGCCACCCTCACATGGCACTATAACGCCAAACCGACTTTTGTTAATTGGGAGATTGATAGAATGGAGTCCAACGTAATGTAGAATTGGAAATAACTTAATATTGAAAGTAGTTATCAAGGTTCCAAGTATTTTCTTTTTGTTTCCTAAAAAGAAAATTTCTTGTTGATTGTATCCTTCCTTAGGTTTCAACTGACTACCATATTTATATATTCACCTAGGTGAGGCCTCTCTTTTTATATCATTTTTCCCTTTACTATTTTCAGGCTCATTAAACCTTATCTCTCAAAAAAAAAAAAAAAAAAAAGCAGTGAACAACTCTATAAATCCTCTTATTTCATTATACCTTTCCTTTTTTCCACTCTCCCAACTAGACTATACCAGGAGTGTCACTTTCATAACCAAAATGAATTTTTAAAGGATCAGGGAAGTTTCCTAAAGAATTTTTTTTTTTCTAGAGAGGGCATTCTGCCCCTCCTCTAGAAGGCAAAAGAAAGTGGCTGCCATTTGTTTTGTTTTGATAGCAAACTTTCCTTCTTGTTACATTTGTGTTTTTAATACTATGTATTTGCACACAGTGGTTATAAAAGATTCCAGAATTTTTTTAAAATGAGGTCTAAAATTCTTGACTTTCCAGAATTAGAGAAAAACAAAATACCCCGAAGACTCTTACGTTCCTCTGAAAGCGGACCAAAGTCCAACTAAATGTAGCTGGCTGTGAGCTGTTCTTTACCCAGCAAACTTCCTTAATATGTATGTATTTTAATTCCATTACATGACATTATCCAGTCTTCAAGATGAAATATTAAGATGTTTATGGAAGAGTTTTCTGCCACCCTCACACAGGAAGAAAAGCTTCAGGCGGTGGCTGTTCTTTCTGTCCCCTCAAGTTTATACACTACAGACCTTATTTGTATGCACCAAAACTAAACATCTTGCCAGGGGATACAGATCCCTGTGTGCCCTGCTAAAGAGGTGGCATGTGATGCTTGAAATGTTTGAGATGACAAATAGCCCAGCAGGTCTGGCCTCTTCCTCTCCTGCCCTGGGCTGCTGGCAATCTATTTCAAATTGTGTGTGCATTGTAGGGTGAAGCCTGTACCAAGAAGTGCCAGCCTCACCCCAAGCAGTGTCCTATTGAATATGGGATTAAGTGAAAGTCTCTGGGGACTAGCCAGAGAACAAAAGAGCGTATCATCACCAGAGGCAGGAGCAGCTCACCAGAAGGAACCTCTATGCTCTACATTTCTTTCAAATGTTTATGTTGTCCTATGGAATCCTGTCAAATGTTTTCAAATGGAAAAATGCACCCACCATGATTCTTTAAATGAATAGTTCCCCCCATCCATGGGGGCATCATTTGAATGCCTAAAAGAAAATCTGCCGTTTGAACTATCTTGAGTTGAAGCTAGCCTTGCCATTTTTGTTTATAGCTCAAATAGTACTTTCCACTGCAAAAATGTCACTGCTCTGATGCGTGCGGAACAGAGTGCTCTGCGTGTATTAATCATGGTGCCGTCTGCATGGGTGGATATTGTTGGAAGCAGCGATAGCAACGTGGGCCCCATGATGCTGGCTCCAGGAAAATGTTGGCAGAGCTCACAAGCTGATTATGTTTTCACTGTAAGGCTTAGGTATTACAAATGTGTGATCTGAATTTTGTAACATTTTTCTTCACCTTTGAAATTACTCTTTTCTCTATCTATCTGTTATCACTTTCCCAGGGTTTCCAACGAGCTTGTTAAGAACTAAGATCAGCCTGCCTGTTAATACTCAGGCCTGGTTTCTCTTTACCCATAATATCTAGCATTGTCACAACAGAGCTTTAAAAAAGTCACTGTATATAGCCCATAGGTATTCAGGATTCTGGGGGATACCTGTTAGACGTCCCTGGAAATATAATTGGGTTGTACCCATTGGGGATTGCCTTCTCCTCCTTTCAGAGGCACCCCGTTAAGATGGAACACAATACTACAAAATTTACAGCCCTCCTGGCCTCCCACCTTCACCACCCCCACCACCCTCACCCAGATTTGAATACAACTCGTTCAACTGAAGGATAAAACTTCAATTTAAAAAAAAAAACACACATGTAAAATGCAAATGATCTCATAACTTTTTTGAAAAAAATCTATAACAAATAATGAATTGAGGAGTTTAAAATCAAACTGACAGATTGGGGCTATGTAAGCAGCCAGTTCAGATAATTTTATGGAAGGAAAAACTTACGTATTTTGCACAACAAAGGAAAAAGAATAGAAATGACCCATTTCCACAAGACTTCAGAGAACATTTTATACACATGACAGTGGATTGTCTATATCCTATAAAAGAATGCTAGGAGGACAGGCTAACTCCATCCTACTTTATTTACTTCACATCAGGAATTTTTAAAAAATTTCTCCAATTTTTGAAACATACAATAAATTTGACAATGATCATTTATAAAGATACTTGTATTTATTTGTATTTTATCTCCTTAGGATAAGCTTTGCTAGGTGTGTTTGAGATAGGAAACTGAAGACTCTATAAATCAAAAGGATAATTTAAATCAATTTGTGTCTCTCAGTTTTGTACATAAATTAGGCCAGTATCACAAAAATATGAGGGAGCATATGTGGTAAATAGTGTGATTTGCGAAAGCCCTGGATTCTAATCCAGGATCTAATGTTTACTGGGTAATCTTGGGCAAGTTTACGCAAGTTTACCTTTCTGAGTCTCTCTTATTTATTTACAAGCTATGGACAAAATATTTCCCCCTTCCTTCCCCTGGGACTGAGCTAAGAATCCAGTGAGACAGCGCATGTGTGCCAGTCATCTCTGTGCATTCTCCCGGGAACTACCCTTGGTGTTTTGTCATGGCACACCTGCCCCTGTAATTGCTGGGCCTGAGGCAAGAGAACTACTGGGTGAGGTGTCAGAGCCCCAGCAGCAAAGAGTGGTTGCCTCTCAGCAGTAAAAACAATTGAGCAGCAACAGTGTAAGTTTGAAGAGGAATGTTTTATTAGACAGAAGGAAAGGTGCAGCAGCGTGCAGCTTCAGTAAGAGAGGACTGAGTGTGCCAGGTTGGATCTTCCTTAGCGGTATTTGTGGACCTTAACGCAGGAGCTGAAGGGTGATTCGGGCCATATTAGTCATATTGGTCATGAGAAATGATTACATTTGTGGATGTTTTGGTGCCTTGATGTCAGCAAAGTTTGTACAATGGATTTCAACATGCTTGCATTCCAGAAATGTACAGAAATTCTAGAAGTCTAATTACTTCTGAATTCCTCACATAAGGAGATTTCCCTCCAGATGATCTGCTTGGTGGCCACCAGGTGATCTTTGCTCTCCTTGAGAACCAGTGTAGGTCCCCTTTCCTTTCTACCTTCATCACAGTCCCTCCAGCATTGCAAGGGGCCTCATGCACCTGCATTGGGGCCATTGATACACACATCAAAGCCCCAGGAATCGTTTGAACATTCCTTGGGCCTTGGAGTCTACACACCAATGATGCAATCTGGTCCCCTCCTCCAGCGATCTGATCTGGGCAGTTAGGTCAGAGAATTCTGGCATCCCAGGTACTCAGTGCATGGTCTAGGAAAGGTGTGGACTCCATAGACAGACAACTGGGCCCTCCTCACCTTCTGTGAAAGTGATGTGCGTGAAAAAGAGCAAGAGAAGATCCTCTAAAGTACAGTGCCTGGCTGGGGAAGAGTCTCGCGCCTACAATTTTTGGAACCGTTTTAAAGTTTAAAATTAACTCTAAGTAATATTAAAGCTCTTAATTCTTTCCTTTAGGTTTTATTCCAAGTGTATTTAGCATTGAATATTATTTTTGTAGTTGGCTTGTGTATGCTTCAGCTACAAGTACAAAAACTTGAACTTATACCCCAAAAGGTTAAATAACACGTAACAAGAAATCCTGAGGTAGGGTGGTCCCATGCTACATTAATTCAGAGGCTTGGTGACTTCATCCTTGGGGTGTGTTCCCCTCAGTCATTCTTGGAGTAAGTTGGTTTTGTCCTCATGTCCTAGGCATCATGCCCAGATGTGACAACATGCACTGAAAGAAAAGGAGATGGTTTCTCCCATGCGTCTCTTTTTATTGGCAAGAAAAATCTTTTAATGAAGTTCTTCAACAGAATTCATCTCACCTATAAGTGGATGTGATGGCACATGCCTGTAATTCCAGCTACTTGGGAGGCTGAGGCAGGAAGATCACTTGAGCCCAGGAATTTTAGTTTAGCCTGCTCAACACAGTGAGACCTCATCTCTAAATAAATAAATGTACATGTCATTAGCCAGAAATATCAAACGACCACCTAAACTAAGGGGGATGGGGACCATGATGATTAGTTTACATGTTTTATGCATGTCATGTGAGAAGAGAGTTGGGTACCAGCATAGAAAAAGAGGAGAGAGGACTGTGGACAGGCACTCAATTGTGTTTTTCACAGTAAATAAAGCTGGAAAGTTACTGCCCTTCCCTGATAATGCCAAATTCTTAGTCTTGTGCAAATCTTAGCTCTCAGTGACCCCATCTAGTCAGGATCCTCTTTTCAACATTCCCACTCTCTTCCTGGAGCTCACCTGCACCCACTCCCTGGAGTACCCTACTTCCCACCCTTCTGGTGGGCTGCACTGTGCCAGTGTCTGGCTTGCTTTTTCTGAAGTCAGCAATTCACACTGAACACCAATAAAATATTTTTCCAGAAAATAGCTTGTTGCCTTAGGCATTCAGACAACATTTCTCTTCACTGCTGGAGTGTCTCTTCCTCTGTGTCTCTATTATTAGGTACAGGCCCATTTCCAGCCCCCACTTGGAGGCCCTATGAGTTGCACCAGTTCACAGCCTCTTCTCTAGGGCCCCTCCCTGAATCTTGACTGTGAATTTCTTGTTTACTTTTTACAATAGCGTTGCAGACATGAAGTGCCTATCTTTCTGTCTCTCACATAATAGACACTCAACAAGATGTGCCCTGGTTGTTTTCTCCTAAGTGCCCAAGTGGTGGGGAGCCTCTTCTACACCTAAAATGCACTAGACAATTAACAATTTTCCTAGCAAACTCCATTCAACCAAGTTTATGGGGGACAGTCTTTACAAGCTTATGAAGTAGCCTGTAAGGCCTGAAAGCAATAAATCAGTATCCACTCATCTAAGCACACTTTTCTTGTTTTCTTCCTTCTATCCATGAAATATCAGCTTCCCTGAATGTCTAAGGCCCAAACCTTTGTTGTGGGTCAATGTGAAGGAAAAGATGAGTGTGACAAGGATATTTTTAAGATCAAAAAAGGAAAAATTTGGGCTAGGAGGATTAAAAACTGTAGTGACATCTCAAAGAAGAAAATAAAGCTCACCTCTGGCCTCCACCAGCTTTCTCCACAGGCTAATGAGACGATGATTAAGAGCGTGGGGAAAAAGAGCAATGAAATGTCCTTGTCTCCCCAGATGAAAATCTAGGCAGGACTGTATGTTCATTAGTCACATAAATTGCTATTTAAAGTGAACAAACTCAGACTTCACAAGCATAGATTCTGACTGGACTCATATCATTACCTTTCCTAATGAAATGCTTCCCGTTGTTGCCTTCATACAGAAAATTAACTCTAAATAATATTAAAGCTCTTAATTCAATATAGATTCCACTAATTCATCCTTTAGAAGTAAATCTACCCAGGGAAAATAAGACTTTTAAATTATTTACCAAAAATTGTGTTGAATCTTTTGAATGTTTCAGTTGAGAGGATTTCTATATAATTGTAACAATATATGGTAAAGTTTTTGAAGCCTAGATACATACTTTAATGTCATTGTTTCAAATGGGTACCCCAGTTGATGGTTCACAAGTTCTGATGTGCTGCACTACTGGCAAGTCTCCACTTTACTTTTACTCAACTTGACAGGGTAAAATTGTAAAACTCTAATAAAACAAAGTATGTAGTACTCTATAGAAATTGTGCTTTAACTGCACTCCTAATAACAGACTTTATTCTTTTTTCATGGAAAGGAATAACTTTAGATGCTAAAATGCTGCATAATAGAACATATTTGTAGGTATATTGAGCAAACCCTCTTAGGTAAGAAGGAATCTAGGTGAGCCCTGCTTTAAAGGAAAAGATATCAATATATATTGATATGTATGTCAATAAATATTCTCATCATGAAAAACAAAGAAAAGCATTGTTTTGACTATTCCTGTGTAACCAACTATGACAAAACTTAATGATATAAAAATGATATTTTGCTTGCAGTTTTGTGGCTTGGGGATTTGGAAAATTTTGGCAAGGCAGCCTGTCTCAAATCCACATGGCATTTGCTGAAGTGACTGGAGCTGGAAAATCCCCTTCTAAAATGGTTTCTTGTCCCACATATCTGGTCCCTGGGTTGAGATGGCTGGAACACCTGGGAGCTGGTCACGTACTGTTCAGGCAGCTCTCTTTCCATGTGGCCTCCATGTGTGGTTCGCCTGAGCTTCCTTACAGCGTGGTGGTCTCACGGTAGTCTGACTTCTTACCTGGTGTCTGGAGCACATTTTTAAAGACAGGAAGTAGAAGCTGCCCGATTCTCAAGGCCTAAGCCTAGAGATTGGCAAAGCATCATTTCTGCTGTATTCAATTGGGTAAGCAAGTTACTAGGCCTGCAAAGATTCAAGGGGAAGGAAATTAAACTCTAACTCTTAATGTGTTACCATTTTTGTTCTAGCACAGGACTGAATAAACATATTATGAAAAGATTTGTCATTTTACAAAATAATTCATTCCAGTTTCTCTCAATATAATAAACACACCAAAGACATTTAGAATATTATATTATTTAAAAGTGACTACTCACACCTAACTTGCTAGAAACATGTTCAGTGCTCAAAGGAAAGTACAAATGCTCACATCCCTGCTTTAGTCAGTAGCTGCAGCTTATGCAATTAAGACTAGCATTCCTATTTTGCAAAGCTATTTAAAACCTGGCACTAACTATGTATTTACTATTGCCAGTCTGACTTCAACCTCTAAAGGTCTTCCAAAAATCTTCTCTGCCAAGAAATGACTGCCTCAGAATGAGATCCTGAATATCAAAAGGTTTACTCTAAGATTTAATTCAGCCAAACCAATGTTGGAAATCTGAAAGGGGCTGTTGTTTGTCACGTTAATTATGTGCTGGTCGGGTAGATCTCAGTGGGAAGAAATTTTGTACTTGGGAATTTCCAAGACAACCTAAAACTGTTGTTTCTCATACTGATTTTACTATTTCTTTGCAGAGAGGTCAGCCGCCTGCAAATCTTTGGGCATTCAGTCCTTCTCAGGCTTTCTCCACGCTATGCCGGATGGCAGACCCCAGGGCTGGGGAGTGCAGATGGAGAGTCAGCCCTGCCAAGGCAGATGGCCGACCTCAGAAGCCCAGATCTATCTGTATCGATATGTTTCTGAAGGGCCAGGTTTTGTATCTCAGTACACACTGTCTGGAGCTCACAGTACTCGCTGTGCTCATAATGACTCTCTTTGCCTAAGTGTCCTAGCAACATATCAACTAAGCAAATAGAAACAGACAGGAGCAAGTGGAGTTTATCTAAACCTGCAGGAGGGCAGAGAGGATTCACAGCCATACAGAGGCTATCCTCAATGTCTGTGGAGGCTGGTGTTTCAACATCAGCATGAATCCAGCCATAAATTATAAAATAAACTCCTCATTCTTTTATACCATTGACCACACAGAAGCTACAGTTTTATGTACCTCTACAGACCAGTTGGTTTTCAGATTGGCCCAGTTAAACTTCTCTGTTCCTCCTCTTACAATATAGTACATAAAATCATCTCACATCCCTGTTTGCATAATTTCTTTTGAAATTATTAAAAGATAGCATTTACCTGTCTAAATGAATAATAGACCATTGAATCTTGCAAGAGCCAAGTTACTTGTTTAAGATCCTACTACCAATTGTTGAGGAGAACAAGTTCTGGCAGGGAGGTCTCTGATTTCTAGAGCGGCGCTCCCTTTCTCTTCAGACCACATTCGACTATTGACAGTCCACAGCTGCTGGTCACTCCAAAGTGTGAATAGGAATTCAAGCCATAAAGCCTGCATCCTAAAATCATATGATCTTAGCTCATAACTGGGGAGAATTTTGACATGTAAATTTGGTTTTCATCAAACCAATTAGTATTTGAAAAGAGGATATGAGGATGAGAGAAAGGGAATTCACTAAAATGGGAAGCCCTTTTCCCTTGGAAACAAAAAGAAGGGAAGAGAGGGAGGTGACGTACATATACCAAAAAACTCCCAAAGTCTCAACTTTATATTATTCATAATAGAAGTCATTGACCCTGAGGATATAAAGAATTATTATATGCTATTAAGGACTACCTGATACAGAATATTTGTAAAGAGGAGCACCTAGCAAGGCACTGTTTGCTATGTCACAGGCACCAAGGTGAGAGCATTACAAATATTGTTGTGTTATGCACTCAAAACATGGAGAGATTATTATTAAACACATCATTTTATTTAATCTTCACAGTGACCCTGTGAAGTAGGTACTTGCATTACCCCCATTTCCAGATAAACACAATTCACCTTAGATTAAATGAGGTACCACAGTGATCAAGTGGCAGAGCTACAAATTGAAGTTCTCCACCACTCTACAAACCTGTCCTTAATCACCACAGCTAATAAGCACAGAAAAGGTAAAAAGATCTGGATTCATATTCCAGGTCTGACATTCATTAACTGGAACCTTGTGCATGTGGAAAAAAAGATTCTGAGCCTGCCTTCACCATCAGAAAGTGAAAGTCATTTTCATCTACTTCATAGAGTTACCTGGAAAATTAAATGAACTAATACATTTAAGTGTCAATAGAATGCCCAACTCATAGTAGGTACTGAATAAACACTTACATGATAAAAAGAAAATTTCAAGATCTTTCAAGTATCTTACTCCTGAAACATTGTGGTTAATTAGAAGTTAAAAAATTGTTTCATTCAAACAAGTAATTTGATAAACAATAATTGACTAGTTAAAAGGAGCTACAAATTGAAGTTCTCCACCACTCTACAAAATTGTCCTTAATCACCACAGCTAATAAGCACAGAAAAGGTAAAAAGATCTGGATTCATATTCCAGGTCTGACATTCATTAACTGGAACCTTGTGCATGTGAAAAAAAAGATTCTGAGCCTGCCTTCACCATCAGAAAGTGAAAGTCATTTTCATCTACTTCATAGAGTTACCTGGAAAATTAAATGGACTAATATTTAAGTGTCAGTAGAATGCCCAACTCATAGTAGGTACTGAATACTCACCTGATAAAAAGAAAATTTCAAGATCTTTCAAGTATCTTACTCCTGAAACATTGTGGTTAGATAATTAGAAGTTAAAAAATTGTTTCATTCAAACAAATAATTTAATAATAATTGACTAGTTAAAAGTCTGCAGAAATATTTTTAAAAAATAATTTATTCCTGCAACTTTTAAAACCTAGGGACTGATTATATATTCCAAACAAATCTCGTGTACACGCACACACATATGAAAGAGAGAAGAGGTGAGAACACAAAGCACATGTAATGAGAAGATACTCTAGACTTCATTCCATACATAGCTCACAGGCATCCCTCGGTAGGATGAGAATTTAGTCCATCGAACTCTAAATCCATGTTCCTTTTGTTATATTATGCTGTTTCCCATAGGAAGAGATTGACTAAGAAAATCTTGCATTTAGGTGGATTTTATGTATCCATATTATCTCATGACAACCAATGAGCAGGATTTTTTGGTGTACTAGCACCCAACACAGCAGTAATTTTGAAATTATTTTAATATATTGATAAAGGCATTTTTTTTTTGCTATTATTATCCAATTCCACATCCCACTTTTTTCAAAAATTTTGCATTAAAATAGCTAAACATGGCAATAGTGGTGATCTGGGTTTTAGGTCTGGGCTTGCAAATCAACTAGCACTATAACCTAGTCACCCTGTCTGTAAAGGAAGCATTTGAAGCATTTCAAGCTCCTTCCTCTCTGAAATGAACTGAACTGAAACCCTACCACCTTCCACTTTTTCTAGTTAACTCAGAAGTATAGAAGCACTACAGATTCTCATTATCCAAAACTATTGCCAGTTTTTTTCCATTGAAATCTAGGTGAAGCAAAAACGATATTAAGCAAGTTCATGGCAGTTAGCATTATATTATCTGGTGGTTATGCTCTTCCTCCCTTTTTTAATAAGTAGCATGTGCACAGTAATTTTCATTGTCATGATTCTATGCCTTCTTCATGGTGCGTTTTGCCAAAGAAACATCAGACATAAATGAACATTCTCAGGTATCCTAGCAACAGGATGTGATTAATAATACCTCTCAGAGCAGGGCAGATAAAATGCCTGAAAGTGAACGCAAACTCAGAATTGGCTACTGAGAAATTGGTAGTGCGGTGAGGCAAGTTTCATAAGATACCACGACAGACTTTATTATAAAAAGATGGAAGCAAGTAGAAGAGAGAACATATTTTAGAGAGGAGACGATAGTTGAGCATGAAAATATAGTACGTGTGTGTATATATATAGACATACATATATATAGTGTACATATAAATGTGTATAAACATACATGTGCATGCATACACGCGCGTGCAGGCACACACACACACATAATTTCCTTTTCCTGAGAAGTGACGTGAGATACTGAGTTATAATACAGATGCCCCTACTCATTATTGGTGAGACAGCATCAAATTGCCATTTATGTGCCTGTGGTTTTAAAAGATCAAAAACAATCACTGTGATTAAGAGACTACTTAAATACTGAAGTATTGAAATGTACTGTAAATTGATATATATGTAATGTTTCTCCATGAAACAATATCCACAACCTCAAGTCTAAAATAGCTTTTAAAAATATTGAGACTCAGTTTACATAGATAAATAGTCATGAGATGCGGAACTTTAGTGTTCAATTAAATAAATTTTCTCATATAAGAAAAAAGTTTTATCTTGCAAATTCAATTTTTATGAGGTTATGGTCTATTTTTATTCATCACAAGTGGACGCCGCATCCAGGTTTAAACAGAAATAAGATGCAAACCATATTTTAATGTTTTGTTTTAAAACTAGAATCTGTGATAAAATAAAGCACAACTAGGACAGAATGTGTGTTCATTATTCTGAAAGCCTTTCTATTATTTTATCACCCTCTTTTCTAATGTAATAGTTTTCTTGGTTGTCAGTTGTAATATACATACCTGCTAAAAGCTCTATTCTTGGTTGTACTTTCACTACATTTTAGCAGCACTAAAATTGACTTCACGTTCTCCAGCATTTTAGAGTGAGTTGGAGTATTTGTGTTTAAGGCACGGTGCTAGACATCAGGAGAGAGAACGATGTGGGACTCTCTACTTGTCCTGAAGGAAGCCACCATCCAGTTAGGCAAACAAACACACAACTAATTGTGAACCAAAATAAGAATTAGTTCTATGGCAAAGGCATAAATGAAAGGCTACAGGAGCACAGAAGAAGGGTGCTTCATTCTTCAGGACATGGAGAGTTTGGGGAGTTGGCCCAAAAGAAAAGACTTCACAGAGGACTGGCAGCTGAGCTGGGCTCTAAAAGTTGAATAGGGTTTTGATAGGCAGAAGCCATGTGACAGGACATTCTAAGAAGCAGAAACAGCATGAATGGGGAACTGGGGTGGGGATGTAATTCCTGGTATAATGGGTAACTCCTCTGTGTGATGCTTGAGGAGTGGCAGCAGAAGGAAAGTTATGGCCAAATTGTCCAAGGTCATAAATTTTATATTAAGAAATGTAGAGTTTGATATTTAGAAGTGATTGGATTACAAGGACAGAAAAAACCAACAAACCAGTTAGGAGCCCATAGAAAATAGATAACCCCAGGAACAGATAGAAAGTTCATGAACTAGGGTGATGGCAGTGACAAAGAAGATATGTCTCAAAGACCTGATAGAGAGGAATGTATCGGACTGGCGGACAGATTAGATGGGAAGAAGGAGCAAAAGAAAGAAGCCTGTGGTTCTTAGGTTTTATGTTTGGTTGCCTGAGCAGACACCAAGGATGAGCAGTTTTGTAGGGGACTATAATTACTGTTGTTTTAATGGAATCTTCTTCTTCTTCCTCCTCCTCCTCCTCCTCTTCCTCTTCCTCCTCCTCCTCTTCCTCCTCCTCCTCTTCCTCCTCCTCCTCCTCCTCTTTCTCCTCCTCTTCCTCCTCCTCCTCCTCCTCTTTCTCCTCCTCTTCCTCCTCCTCCTCTTCCTCCTCCTCTTCCTCCTCCTCTTCCTCCTCCTCTCCTCCTCCTCCTCTTCCTCCTCCTCCTCTCCTCCTCCTCTTCCTCCTCCTCCTCTTCCTCCTCCTCTTCCTCCTCCTCCTCTTCCTCCTCCTCCTCTTCCTCCTCCTCTTCCTCCTCCTCCTCCTCTTCCTCCTCCTCCTCTTCCTCCGCTCCTCCTCCTCCTCTTCTCCTCCCTCCCTCCTCCTCCTCTTTTCTCCTCCTCGTCCTCCTCCTCCTCTTCCTCCTCCTCCTCTTCCTCTTCCTCCTCTCCTTCCTCCTCTCCTCCTCCTCCTCTCCTCCTCCTCTTCCTCCTCCTCCTCTTCCTCCTCCTCTTCCTCCTCCTCCCTCCTCTTCCTCCTCCTCTCCTCCTCCTCCTCCTCCGCCTCTCTCCTCTCCTCCGCCTCCTCCGCCTCCTCCTCTCCTCCTCCTCCTCTTCCTCCTCCTCCTCTTCCTCCTCCTCCTATTCCTCCTCCTCCTCTTCCTCCTCTCCCTATTCCTCCTCCTCTCCCCTCCTCTTCCTCTTCCTCCTCCTCCTCTTCCTCCTCCTCCTCATCCTCCTCCTCTCCTCCTCCTCATCCCTCCTCCTCCTCATCCCTCCTCCTCCTCCTCCTCCTCCTCCTCCTCCTCCTCATCCTCCGCCTCATCCTCATCCTCCTCCTCATCCTCCTCCTCATCCCTCCCTCATCTCCTCCTCCTCCTCCTCCTCATCTCCTCCTCCTCCTCCTCTCTCTTCCTCCTCCTCTTCCTCCTCCCCTCATCCTCCTCCTCTTCCTCCTCCTCATCCTCCTCCTCTTCCTCCTCCTCATCCTCCTCCTCTTCCTCCTCCTCTTCCTCTTCCTCCTCCTCTTCCTCCTCCTCTTCCTCCTCCTCTTCCTCCTCCTCATCCTCTTCCTCCTCCTCTTCCTCCTCATCCTCTTCCTCCTCCTCATCCTCTTCCTCCTCATCCTCCTCCTCCTCCTCATCCTCCTCCTCTTCCTCCTCCTCATCCTCTTCCTCCTCATCCTCCTCCTCATCCTCTTCCTCCTCATCCTCCTCCTCCTCCTCTCCTCCTCCTCTTCCTCCTCTCCATCCATCCTCTTCCTCCCCTCACCTCCTCCTCATCCTCTTCCTCCTCATCCTCCTCCTCTTCCTCCTCCTCATCCTCCCCCACCTCATCCTCCACCTCATCCTCCTCCTCATCCTCCACCTCATCCTCCTCCTCATCCTCCACCTCCATCCTCCTCCTCATCCTCCACCTCATCCTCCTCCTCATCCTCCACCTCATCCTCCTCCTCATCCTCCACCTCATCCTCCTCCTCATCCTCCACCTCATCCTCCTCCTCATCCTCCACCTCATCCTCCACCTCATCCTCCTCCTCATCCTCCACCTCATCCTCCACCTCATCCTCCACCTCATCCTCCTCCCTCCTCCACCCCACCTCATCCTCCTCCTCCTCCACCTCATCCTCCTCCTCATCCTCCACCTCATCCTCCACTCATCCTCCTCCCTCATCCTCCACCTCATCCTCCTCCTCATCCTCCACCTCATCCTCCTCCTCATCCTCCACCTCATCCTCCACCTCATCCTCCTCCTCATCCTCCACCTCCTCTCCTCCTCACTCCACCCTCCTCCTCCCCTCATCCTCCACCCTCATCCTCCACCTCCTCCTCATCCTCCACCTCATCCTCTCCTCATCCTCCTCCTCATCCTCCTCCTCATCCTCCTCCTCTCCTCCTCCTCCTCCTCCTCTCCTCCTCCTCTCCTCCTCCTCTCCTCCTCCTCTCCTCCTCCTCTCCTCTTCCTCCTCTCCTCCTCCTCCTCCTTCTTATTCTTCTTACTTTAAGTTCTGGGATACATGTGCTGAACGTGCAGGTTTGTTACATAGGTATACCTGTGCCATGATGGTTTGCTGCACCTGTCAACCCATCATCTAGGTTTTAAGCCCCGCATGCATTATGTATATATCGTAATGCTCTCCCTTCCCTTTCGCCCAACCCCCAACAGGGCCCAGTTTGTGACGTTCCCCTTCCTGTGTCTGTGTGTTCTCATTGTTCAACTCCCACTTGTGAGTGAGAACATGTGGTGTATGATTTTCTGTTCCTGTGTTAGTTTGCTGAGGATGATGGTTTCTAGTTTCATCCATATCCCTGCAAAGGACATGAACTCATTCTTTTTTATGGCTGCATAGTATTCCATGATGTATATGTGCCACATTAAGCTCATCATCACTGGTCATTAGAGAAATTGGGACTATAATTATTTAAGTTAGGGACATGTGTTGAAGTGCAGTGGAGGACATAGGTAGAGATCTCCAGGAGGCTTTAAAACCTAAGTAGATTTTGGAACTAGAGATGTAGTGTCACAATTGTCTCTTTTGGGGAAAGTGAGCATTGAGAAAATGAGAGATAAGATCACCCATTCAGACTGAGATAAAGATACTAAAGAAGGAAGCCTAGAGGGTCATCTCCATCTGAACAATTCAATCTCTGTGTCCATTGATCAATATAATACTGTCCTACTATGTAATTTTTATTTTTCTAATTTGACGTTTAGTGTGTACGTGTGTGTGTGTGTGTGTATGCACACCTATATATACACACATACATATATATAACTAAGAAATCTAAGTAGATTCCTGTAACAGGACTAATTCATGATAAAACTAATAAGTAGCATTTATATAGCACTCCACAGTTTACAAAGCCCTTTCATATAACATAGGGGCTGAGAATTGTTTGAGGTCTTCATAAAAAAAAATTTGAGGTATTCGTAACAAAAATTGCACCTTTCAGCCTCCCTTCTGAAACATGAGATGCCAGTATTTCATGTTAATTTTGTCCATTTCTTGCTAGCTTTACCATATGGAATTGTTTAATCCTCACAGCATTCCAGAGAAGCAGGCCCTGATCCCCACTTTACAAATGAGAAAATCAGGGAGACTGATTGATATGCCTGCAATTGGCATTACTGTAGGTATAGTATATTAAATGATGAATTATGACAGACTTTCGTAACATACACATAAAGCTTATCTCAGCATTTAGCAGCCAAAAATAAACTTATCAGCTCACATGGTTTCTGTGGGGGACTCTGGAATAGCCAACTGGATGGTTCTGGTGTTGGCTTTCTCAAAATTAGAGTCAAGATGTTGGCCAGAGCTGCTGTCAGCTGAAGGCTTGACTAGGGCTGGTAAATGGATTGCTCATATGCCTGGCAAGTTGATGGGGGCTGCTGGCAGGCCTTTGTTCCTCATTGGCTGTTGACAGGAGGCCTCCGTTCCATGCCACATGGACCTCTCCATAGGGCTGCTTGAGTGTCCTCACAACATATTATCTGGCTTCACCCAGAGGGAGTGATCCAAAAGAAAGGAAGATTGAAGCCATAGTTTTTTGTCTTTGTTTTTCGAGATGGGGTCCTGCTTTGTTGTTCAGGTAGAGTGCTGTGGTGCCGTCATAGTTCCCGGTAACCTCAAACTCCTTGGCTCAAATGATCCTCCTGCCTCAGCCTCCCAACAAATTAGGGAGGTGACAGATGTGTGCCACCAGGCCTGGCTAATCTTTTAAAAACATTTTAGAGATGGTGGTCTCATTATGTTGCACTGGCTGGTCTCAAACTGCTGGTCTCAAGTGATCCTCCTGCCTCAGCCTCCCAAAGCACAGAGATTACAAGCGTGAGTCACCACACCCAAACTGGAAGCCACAATTTTCTTAAGGATCAACCTCAAAATCACACTCTGTTATTCCCGCAAAATGCTTGATTACACAGTCAGTCTAAATCAGTGGGATTACACGGGACATGAATATCAAAAGAAGAGAAGATGGGAATCACTGGGGACACCTTGATCACTACACCATATTATTTATCTCAAATACATACACTTCCAACTTTCAGACTTGGTAACTCATTCTAATATAGGTTAAAGACACTTCAAAAAGATGTTTTTCTTTACTTAATTTACAATTCAAGCCTTGAATACCATTTTTAAAAATTTATGAAAATGTCTGAGGCCTCTAGTATTCATAAGTGAATAATCAGTAAGCAGTGGCTTGCCCAGTGGAAAACTTAAATGAGGAGGTGCCCTGTCACACTTGGTAATGAATGAGGCCTTTAAATGGATTATTCATGTTATTTATCTGTTGGAATCATTGAAATAAATTGCATCAAACAAGTCCTCTGGAAATCACCGAAATAAATATAACATGCCATTAATCAAGGTGCCAGTTAAATGAATTGTACACTTTTCGCAGCAACACGAGGGAAGATTGTACATTTTCCACCTTATATTTGAGGATTTTAAAAGACTTGAAGGGCCGTTAGAAAAGCTTGGATACAGTTTACACGTAGCTTCAACGTGTGGCCTAACTTCTCAGTAACTAGCTCCAGCTAAATAATGTTGATAGATGACAAAAAAGTGGCAGCTGGAAGGATGGCCCTCACTTATCCCAAACCACGGCCCTCACCTCCACCGTGGTGCTCATCGCCCAGGTGCACAGTTTCTTACCTAAGTCTACAAGCATGCTTACGTTTTCCATAGCTTAGCAAAAACCTTGAGTTGGCTTCTGTTCAAGCTATTGCTCCATTTCACTTATTCGACTCATTTGGAGACTGACAAATTTGATAAACAAGAAGCCATGTCCTCAGCTCCACTTCCTCATCACACACTTACTTCCCAGACCCTGGCAGTTTCTCTTGTGTTCTCTGCCCACTCTCTGCTAAAACTACTCTCACAGTCTAGCAATAATCATGTGAACTCTGCAAGCAGTAGCAACATGCTATTGAAAACCCCCCTACTTCTAAAACTTGATTTGTGGTACAGGAGCCTGCACTTTGTTGAGCTCTCTGGATCTCAGCTGCTTCCGACTTCCCATGGGCCCACATCACAAAACAAAAGCAGCCGTCATGTTATCTTAGTTATTGTCCTCCGCCCACTCCTCTGTGCTGTCTGCCTTTATGCCCCATTCACTCCTTCAGCTTCAGCCATCTTCTTACGATGAACACTTCTTGCATCTGTAATTTCAACTCAGATTTTTTGAATTTATTGAGACTTGCTTTGTGACTGAGTACGTGGTCAATCTTAGAGAATGTTCTGTGCACAGATGAGAAGAATGTGTATTCTGTGGTTGCTGGATGGAATATTCAGTAGATGTCTGTTAGGTCCATTTGGTCAAAAGTTCATTTAAGTCCACAGTTGCTTTGTTAGTTTTCTGCCTCGATAATTTGTCTGATGCTGTCAGTGCCTGTTGGAGTCCCCCCACCATTACTGTGTGGCTGTATCTCTTTTCTTAGACCTAGTAGTATTTGTTTTATAAGCCTGGATGCTCCAATGTCAGAGGCGTATATATTAGGATAAACTTTCTGACCTCTTACAAGCTCTTTGTCCCCATAGTACTTCAAAGTCAGTCAGTCTAACACTGAACTTGTTATTCCTAGCCCCATCGCATTCTATAATACCATTTCCCCGACTTACATCTCTGTGCCCAAAGTCACCTAGCTAACCATTCATCTTGACTTCTCCTCCTTCCTGGCAACTCACATTTTATAAATCGCTGGGCCCTATTATTTCGGCCTCCCCACTGTCTCTTGCATCCACTACTTCCCTCCCCTCCATTCCCACTGCCATGACTCAGTCCCCACATTCATTACCTTGTGCCTAACCTCTAGGATAGTCCTCCTCCTATGCACTGCTGTAAGTGTGCAAGGTCTTCTTGCGCAAATACCCTGTCCATTTAGCCCATACTGTTTTCTTTGCCAAGAGTCAGTCATTTCTCTATTTCAAATTTCTCAAATGCCATTTGTATCTCAAGGTCCAAATCAAATACCACTTTCTCCATAACTTCATGAGCACCCCCTCCTTTCTTAAAATAACTGCTTCATCATCTCATATCTTTAAAATTCTACATCGTTTGAGGCACATCTCACTTCATGTTATATTGTCTGTCCTTTCTGTTTTTTCAAGTGGGTTGTAAGAAGGCATAGTCTTATTTAGCTGTTCTCCCCATAGTGCTTTCTGTGGGGATTTGCCCTTTGTAGGTTTATTGTTGAGTAAATGATCCTTACTGACAAGATTTTTAAAATCCAACAGCACATTTAATGCATAGTTATTTATTTTTTACTTTCATAAATTGGTTTGCAAGCAGTTCTCATGCCTGTCAGCTGAGCCCAGTCATCTCCAGGAGCACATTGGACATGGCTGAAGTAGTGGTTGTGTTTAGAAATTGCTGTAAACTGGGCTTTCATCTTATTGTCATCATATTCTCATGAGTCCATGCTGTAACTTATCTGCCACTTCTCATTTCAGGGAAAGTGGAGAAGAGAAGAGAACAAAAAGTAACTTCAGGTAAGATTTTTTCTAATGGGCTCCAGCTTTATTTCCTGATTTTATTTCCACCTTTAAAATGTTTTAAATTTATTATTCAAAAATTCACACTAAAATTCATAGTTTATGGTTTTTGAACTGGTTGATATTAATTTAATTAAAATAAATTCATACATTTAGCTTTTTCACTTTCACATCAGTTATGTCCTTTTCATTCAATCATTACATTCAAAAGAAAATGAGATGTAATGTTTAATTTTTTCATGATTATCTATTTAAAGGTAAGTCTTGCAACCAACAGTATTAAAATACAGACGTTGTGATGTGATAGTTGATAGTTGACAACCAGTTTACTTTCCCAAGTGACTGTGAATCTCAATTTTATTTTCTAAAACCGTTTATGTAGTGGATGTTTTTCAGGACAATATTAACTGAGAAGCATCTTTATATTTTGGAAGAATTTTAAGAATGGCTTCACTTCTAAATTCATATGGATTCAGAAGTGAATCACGCTTTGGCAGAGTGCCATTGCACATAGTAGGGGTCAATATTTGCTAACTAATACAAAATTAAGTTTTTACATTTTCCTATTTCCATTACTTGCCTTTTAGCTTAAAGTTGTGAGGTAAGATAGATTTTCATTTACCAAGTCAATCTTTGCATAGGAGCAGTGTTGCAGCCCACAGTGCCCAGAAATTGCCAACAATCATAGAGAATGCTAATTTGGCATGTGTACCTATGCCCGCCATCCTTCCCAAGTTTCCACCAACCATTACTCCTGTGATAAGTGAGAGCTACCAATCACTCCCATCCGCTAGCTTCTTTTAGCTTCATTTCTTGTCTGGTGGTAAGATATTGTGTGTGTTTCCAAAAAGTCAGTGTAGTCAATAGAAGACAAAGATCCATCTTAATCTAAAAGTGTATAAGCAGCATAAGCTCCTGTCTCTTTTCTCCTTTCTAACCTTAGCGTTCATTTCAGATAAGTGGGTAACTTAATACCTGCATGAATTTCCTGTTAAATATTATTGTTTGCATTCTCTAGGAATCTTTTAAAGCCTGATCATGAACACACACACACACACACACACACACACACACACACAATTATGAAGGCAAGAAAGTGTCTGATTCCCTCACAGGTATGATTACCTTCATTATTGCTCCTTACGGGAGAAATTATTTGTACAGCTTCTAAAATGCTATTTCCATAATGCTGTAAGTCCTACCTTCTTAGTTAAAGAAAATGCACAGTTTGGAAGAAAGTTAAGTTGGCCAAAGTGTTAAGTCTGATGCCTCATTAGGTTCCCTCCATAGTCATGGCTTCTAAAATCCTGTGTGATCAAGGTGACGCCAAGGTTAGAGACAGAGGCAGGACAAGGACTCAGGTGTCTTTACTCCCCGTCCTTTCGTGCGCCCCCACCATGCTAACCTTTCTTTTCAAAACAAAGTGCTAGTCATTTTAATGCTTTGTTCAGTTACTTGCTTAATAAAACACTTTTCAACAAATGGAAAATCTTTAAGGCAACAGCATCTTTGATAGGGAACACAGGTCACTAGAGTTATGAGAAAACCCCCTTTACTACTGGAATTTTTACAAATTTGCCCTATCTGATTTATAGCTTGTCAGTTGCCTGATTTCTATGAGAGGGTGAGGTTAAGGAGAACTAATGGATACAGCCCATATTCTAGGGGAATGTTAGGGGGTTCCTAATCATTTCAAAGGACAACAAATCATGCCTTCAGGAAATCTAAATTTGTAACAATAGTCTGAGTTTTTAAGATTGGAACATACTGTTTGCTCCTATAGTCATAAATACTACAATCAGTCTGTGGTGCTGGCCTGAATGTAGACTTCTTTAGATAAAGTATGTGGCTAAGATACCGAAAACATCATGGACGCTCCTATTTCTGACTTCCTGCTTGGATCTTTTTACATCTTTGTTCATTTTCCTCAGATTCTATGACCTGCCTCCTCAGTTACTATATACCCCGCACCCTCTTGTTTACAGCTGAGTTTATCTCCCAGCTAAGAAAGACAAATATTAGGTTCTGGACCCTTTCAATCTACCCTATCCTATTGCACTAAATGTATAATAACTGAAAGAAAAAAATTAGAAAATATTTTTGACAGAATATTCCTATTAAAACCAGGACCTACCAAGACCCTCATTTTTTGGTTGGTTAAGGTTAATTCTTTGTTTAAAGAGTCTTGCACTAAGATGAAAGTTATACAGAAGCAACTTTTTGTTCAGGGTAAGAAATAACTTCATAACAAGAAAACCTCTCTGGCACTGGAAAGAATGAGATTATGTTTGTAAACAAGTGTAGGGGTTGGGCACCTCCTAAAAGAATGATGACAGAAGATTCATAAAGATTTTGGTTAAATCATTGCTAAAGTTTTTTCTAATGTGTCTATGATTCTATTGCCATTTTCACTTAATTGAAATGACTCTACTATGTATAATGGTCGTCAACAAAACTTAAGTAGCTTTCATTTCATTACATAACTGAGTGAATCATGTTCCAAAGATTACACTAATTTAGTTTGGACTGAGTTTCTCAGTAAAGCATCTAGCTGATGGTGTTAAGACTGTGGAATTAAACTGTCCTGTAGTCTATTTAGTGACTTCTATTTAGAGTCCATCTACACTGATTGCAATCCTGGCTATTGATTCATGTGTAATGCTATTTTTCATAAGCCAGAAATAACTCACGAGAGAATATGTATAACTTGGTATCATTCATTGTCATTTTTGAAAACCCATTCAAATTATATGCCCCTTGACATTAAACTTGGAAGTCTATGTCATATTCATACAATATGGTTAGAAACATCAAAACTAAATTTGGCGATTTGGCTTGGTAAAGAATATTATAAAATATATGGTGGTATAATGATAAATGGACAAATATGAGGAGGCAAATACCTGATGTCATCAATTTTCTATTTTCCTTTGATTCTCTTTACCAGGAAAATTTTTTAAAAGATCAGCTATTTCATAGATTTTACATAAAAACTTCATTGTTTGAAGTACCTTTATCTCATCAGAAGAAAGACCTCTTTGTGGGCCATGGAATTCTCAATATTAGAAAGCAACACAGCATAAAATTCAAAGAGGAATTCTTGTGAAGAAAAGTGGATTATAAATTGTTGTTAGGATGCTTACTAATAGAAACTATGGGAATACCATCTGTTAAATCTATATTCCAACATTTCCAAGAAGAAGAACCCTTTCAAATTCAGTTAAGTATAATGGAAAGAATAGCCCTAGTGGACCAGAGAATGGAGAAATCAATTGCGTACTTTTCGCTTATGACATTAGAGCATCCCTAAAGTTAGAAATGGTTTGTTCATTTGCATAATTTGCAAAAAGCTACCCATAGAGAGGAACAATGTGGTTGGGTTTTTTTTTTTGTTTTTTTTTTTTGTTTTTTTTTTTTTGTCAACTCAAAAGGCAAAATTCATTATTGGAAATTTAGCAAATGTAGAACATCTGCTTTGCAAGCTCAGTCCCTTGCTGCTTACTTTTTGAGTGTGTTGCTTCTTGGAAATGTTCTACAACAACAATGGTACCTCCATTTTAAAACTTTTTAACATACATTTAACATGCAGTCATTCAGGAAAAAAACAATAAGTAGATACTGAATAAAATCTTCCATCTGTGCATGAATAACATGTTCACTTTATTATATGTCACATTTATTGAATACAAATAATATTTAGCACATTTAGCATGATTTTTCTCTAGGCTATTTCTATTTTTATAGTGTTTTTGCCATAGTTCCTATACACTATCCAAAAAAAAAACTTAAAAATCAAGAATGAGAAAGACTTATTTTGTCATAGTTTTAATTATTGGTGACCAACATTAAACATATGAAGTTAGCGGGTAGAAGACATTGTGACAAATACATTTAAGCAAACCATTATCCTTGAAAAGCCCATCATTTTGGACGCCGGTATTTTGAAATATCTACACGTTTCATTCTCACTTTGAGAATCATTATTCCAGTTAGAATCAAGCTTAAAATGCTTACCATCCTAACTTGTTCATAGCTTATAAAAGCTATTTTCTTGACAGCACCTCAGGCACCACAAAAGGGGCAGAGAAGGAATCTGAGGTATTTTTAAGTTCATACTTTCAATTTGATAAATATTTTAATGGTCCAGGACTTGTGCTTAACATCAGAGATGCAAAGGTGAATAAGATGTGGGATAAATATCCTTAATTCACTCACTTTCAGTTCAGGGAGAAAAGCAAGTACACATGATTACAACACGGTGCCTTTTAAAGAATGATGTACAAGGTATCATGAGGAATTCAGGGAGGGCTTCCTGGAAGAGGTAAGAATTGAGTCAATCCTTGAAGAAAGAATTAGAGTAGTTTACCAGGTTAAAGAAAGGGAAAAGAGCTTGCTGTCCAAAGGAGTGTGTTCATGCAAACTAAACAAATCTGAAACACCTAATAGTTAATGAAAGAGACATTGCCAGAGAGATGAAGGTAGTTGGAAAAGGCATGGCCTATTGAGGGAAAGCTTAGTGATTTAATAAGACTGGAGCAGAGTTATAAACAAGAAGTGGGAGATATGGCCAAAATGTAGGCACACGCCAGAATCAACAAGGACCATCTATGCCGTTCCATGGAGTTTGGGCTTTATGCAGTAAGTGCTGAAAGCTAATAAGGTACAAGGAATTTCAGAATCCATCTGCATTTTCTAAAAATCTCTCCAGAAAAGAGATTTCTAAAAATCTCAGTGGAAGTATGGATTGGAAGAGAAATTGGCAAGAGGCAAGGAAATCAGGGAGGATATCATTTTAATTACTCAAGAATAACAGGATGAAGGTCTGAGATGACTTTATTAAGACAGTGACATTAGAGATGAAGCCGAGGAAGTGGAATCCAGATACATTTACAAGATCAAATTGACCTGGTTGGATATGGAAGGTACGGGAGGACAACTCCTAGGTTTCCCGCCTTAGAGAAAAGATGTATACTGCAACCTGTGTAGGGGAATACAGAGAGAGAGACAAGTTTGGTAGAGAAAATAATAAATTCAGTCATATCTATGTTGATTATAATGTGGCATGTGTGATATGGGGGTAGAATTGTGTCAAGAAGGTCAAACAAGCAGTAGGTTGTGGACAATAGCGCCTAGAACTTCAGAGAGATGCAGATTTGCCTTTTAAGTAGTTGGTTCCTGGATAAGAGTTGAAGCCCTTGCTATGAATAAGCTCCAAAGGGAGTCAGGAGTGAGAAAAGAGACAAGGCAAGGCTGAATCCTTAGAACATCCCCAACATTAACAAAGGACATAGTAAGATAAATCAGAGACCAAGAGCCTACGAAAGAGAAATCAAAGCTGTCCTGTGAGAATCAACCGCATTCTCTGTCTCTGAATCCAAGAAAGAGAGAAAGCTAAAAGGAGGGACTGGTCAAACCTGTCCAGTGCCACAGAGTAAGTAAAATAAGCACTGAAAACATCTATTGGAGTTACGGGGAGATATCTACTCATCACCACAGAGAAATTATGCTGGAGGAATTCTGTAAGTGAAAACCAAGTGACAAGGTGTTGAGGAGCGAGTATAAGACAAACGGAGACTTGTTCTTTCAAAGAATATGTGAAGGGAAGGAGAGTGAGAAGGAAGAAGATATAAAAGGAGGGGGAGAAAGGGGAGAGAGAGAGAGAGAGAGGAGAGTTTAATCCTTAAGCCATTAAGTTGGGGGAATTAATGTTTATTGAACCTGCTATTTTCAGGCTCTGTGCCCAGTATCTTCTACTTGAGCCTTTAAATGAACATGTAAAGTTTGTTTATGGTCAACATTTTAAAAATTGGAAAGCTGAGATTGGGAAGAGCTAAATTACTTGCTTTAGGCCCCATTTATTAACTGATGGAACCAGAAATAAAACCGAGGCCATGGCTTGCTAGAGCCAGCTTATAATATCTGGAAAGCTGTCTGGAGAGACCTGACTGTGCTCCTCTCTTCCCACCTCTGCATTCAGTAAGGTCATGCAGGTAGCTTAAAATTGGCCATGATGGGAGTATTTACACCATGGAAATTGGCAAACACTACAAACCAGGGTTCATTCAGTTTTAAACACTGACCAGTGTGCCCCTGGATCTAGGTCTGTGTGATAGCAAAGCCTGCCCATTTCCCACTGCCCTGCTATGTAACTTGGTCATGTTCACTTGGGTTAGCTAGAAGATGGTAGAGTTGAGACTTGAACCCAGACCTGTGATCCACATCTGGCCTAACAAAGACCCCAAGGAATTGCTGAAAAAAGAAGCAAAATATTTTTTCCTAAGATCTTATGCCCGTGGCCCAGGTTGGTATAAACAAAGTCTCATATTTTTCCATCCTGTAGTTCAGAACTACCGCTTTTCTGCCTCAGCCTCCCAGGCAATCCATCTCCAGCATGTTTGCTTTTTTAAGCAGCTTTCCTGAAGACCTGACTCTCTGAACTATGTTAATGAATTCTACTTTTAAAAGCAACCAATTTTCTCTGGGTTTATGGTTTCAGAACAATATTTATTGTTAAATGAAATAAAGTCTCTTAGCTGCATTTTCCCATCCACAAAATGGAAGACTTACACTTGGGCTGTTCATTAAAAGAAGTCCTACAGACTTTATCTTTAAACAAATTTCATTTTCCAGTCAGTCGAATTTATGATAGAGATTAAATAACAACACAGCTGTGCCACATTATTTTTAAAATACCTTAAATGTTACTGTATAACACTGCGGTTAAAGGAGTGTGTATATGCAAACTAGACAAATCTGAAATGATAAGTAGCTAATGAAGGAGAAATTGCCATGTCACACCACATAGTCAAAGTACAGATATGAACACATCTACCTGAAATTCTCTCCACATATTTGATGTTTAATTTGGATTGGTCTTCTATTACACCGAACAGGATTTATTTGCACACTATTGAGACTTGAAATATGCTTTCTTTAGGTGGCAGGGGAGAAATATTATCTTCAGCTGCATCACAATAAATTTCACAGGGTACCTCCTTGTGTAACTGAAAAAGAGAAACTTTTATCTGTGTTGATTCTTTCATAAACAACATGTATGTTTTTCTTTCACCCAGAAGAGGAAATGGAGAATAATTTCATAATTTGTGTTAGCCAAAGATTACTTTAGGCTTTCATCTTCAATTAAATATAGTATTACAAAAACAAGTCACAAAGAATTCCCAATTGAAATAGAAAGTAACTCAAATAAAAATGAACACTCGAGCTAGATGATAAATCTCATCAAGGCAGCATGAGACGAAGCAGGTCTTGACAAAATTGGGCTCATGCTATTAGGCTCATATGTATGTGTTGAATGATCAACTAATTTATCATGGAAGTTGTATCAAAGGGCAACCTAGGTGTGTGGATCTCTGTATCAGTCAATATAATAATGACAGTAACTACACTCTTATGTGACATGACCTGTAATTGAGCATTCTAGGCAAATGCATATTTTGACTAGCTGAAAGTGTCATTTATATAAACAAAGGATTACAAATGCACACAGAAACAGCATATCAGACATCCTCAGCCTGGCTTGTGAAAGTAGTGTTAAGTCATACCTGATTTTCCCACAGGGAAAAAAAAATGAGTTGGTTATTTCTAGGCAGGAAACAGATGCCTAACTTGTTCTTTTAAATAGAAATGAGCACAAACATTTTAATCAACTGTAAATGATATACTTGTATACTGTGCAACTTAAAACCTTCTAAAGTGAATGTATGTCACTTGAGTCATGCAGTACAGAAATCAATCATATACATTGTCCCATTATTTAACTGAAAATCCCCAGATAAGAGCATTTGTAGGACAACAGAGAAGCCATGAAACTCTAAGGAAACATGAAATGCCTCAAGTCCACTCACCCTAGAAGTGAGGTTATGACTTGAGTGGCAGTTGGAGGAATTCCAAGAAAGGCTAAGCCTTAGTGGGAAAACAGAGAGACCCACAAAGGGAGATACCTGTTGTGGGGGACACCAAAACCAGGAGTCCCTTTCAGAAGCAGCTGAGTGATCTGATTAATTAATTCACACTGAGGGCTTATAGATGACCATGAAGTACTACATTATTGAGTATAGCTAGCATATTTAAATTTTCTTAGATGTGATCCAGTGTCTTGGCTTCCATTTGGACCATTTAAAAGGTGGGATCATCCTGACCATGCCCCATGCCTTTCTTTAACATCTTTCCATTGTTTGAGTCCCTGGCAAATGTCCATCTACCCTAGCTTACCTTCA
Organism: Rhinopithecus roxellana; assembly: GCF_007565055.1. Taxonomy (NCBI): domain Eukaryota; kingdom Metazoa; phylum Chordata; class Mammalia; order Primates; family Cercopithecidae; genus Rhinopithecus; species Rhinopithecus roxellana. Next base: position 73,622,525 of record NC_044569.1, on the reverse strand, counting down.
TTTCTTTACACATCTTTACTATGCCCTAGTTATTAGTATGACTATAAGTCTCTAATACATTTCACACTGCATAGAAACAATCTGTACTTCTCAGTCAGATATAGTCCTTTCCTCCTCCAAAAAGTCCCTGAAATGCAATTTTACCAAGCCTTCTCTCAAAACGAATAGTTCTCTGTTTCACTGATATCCAGAGACAAACAGAACACTACATTCAAAACCTGACTTTATTTAATGCACTTTTATCTTATTTTCTCTGGCCATTTTTCTTACCTAATCTGCTAGCTTTCTTGCCATTTAAAAATGTTCATCCCAGGACATATAGATAAGCAAATATGAACCACATTAAATTTAATATTTTCCCTTGACCTTCATGATTACTTGAAATGGACTATATCTTTCTGCAGCAATAGGAGCAATATAGTTATATGACTTTTAAAAATTATGTATTTATTTTTTTAAATTATACACATAAGACTTACCATTTTAATCATGTTTATTGTTAATAACGTTCAGTGGCATTAAGTACATTCACATTGTTGTGCAACTGTCACCACCACCCATTCACAGAAATCTTTTCAGCTTGCACAACTGAAACTCTGTATTCCTTAAACAGTAACTCCCCATTCTGCCATCCCTCTGTCCCTTGCAAGCACGATTTCACTGTCTGTCTCCATAAATTTGACTACTCTGAGGCCGGGCGCGGTGGTTCACTCCTGTAATCCCAGCACTTTTGGAGACTGACGCGGGCGCATCATGAGGTCAGGAGATGGAGACCATCCTGGCTACCATGGTAAAACCCCGTCTCTACTAAAAATACAAAAAATTAACCAGGCGTGTGGTGGGCGCCTGTAATCCCAGCTGCTCGGGAGGCTGAGGAGGGAGAATGGCGTGAACTCAGGAGGCGGAGCTTGCAGTGAGTCCAGATCGCGCCACCGCACTACAGCCTGGGGGACAGAGCGAGACTCCGTCTCAAAAAAAAAAAAAAATTGACTACTCTGGGTACTTTATATAAGTAGAGTCATATAATATTTCTGGTTTTGTGGCTAGTTAATTTCATAACGTCAAATTTCATCCATGTTGTAGTATGTGCCAGAATTTCCCTCCTTTTCAAGGCTGATTCCATTGTCTGTATATATTGCATTTTATTTATCCATTCATCCAACAATGGGCCCTTGGCTTGCTTCCACCTCTTGGCTATTTTGAATTATGCTGCTGTGAACATGGGTGTACAAATATATCTCTTCAGACCCTGCTTTCCATTTTATTGGTATATACCCCAGAAATAGAATTGCTGAATCATGTGGTACCTTACAAGGTTTTAACTTAGGCAGAAAGAACAAGTAAATTTGTAAGACTCTCCAGATTTCATAATTATTTACTTGTTGGTGCGTTTTTTGTTGTTGCTGTTGTTTTTTACTCTCTTGCTTTCTTCTAGATAAGTAGTATCCAATAAAAATGCAATGTAAGCCATATATATAAATTACATTTTGAGTAGCTGCATTTCAAAAAGTAAAATGTAATAGGAGAAATTAATTTAATGATACATTATTTAAGCCAGGATATTGAAAGTATTATTGCAGCATGCTATCAATAGAAGAAATTATTCATTAGATGCTAGAAATGATAGATATGCTGAACATGTGTATTATAATAGAAAATAGTAGATTACATGATGCAATCACTGAAGAGAAAGGTAGTCTATGAAAACAATAAAGTTGCGGTTAATAAAAAAACACTTTACTTCAGATTTTAAAGTAACATTTTAATTAATTAAAATAAAATTTCAATTTTTGAGCTGTTCTAGTCACATAGCAAGTTCTCAACAGCCATGTGTGGCCAGCAGCTACCATAGTGGACACTGCAGAGCTGAACCCCTCACTGGAAGTTCTTTTTATTTTTTGAGACTGAGTCTAGCTTTATTGCCCAGACTGGAGCACGATCTTGGCTCACTGCAACCTCCAACTCCCGGGTTCAAGCGATTCTCCTGCTTCAGCCTCCCAAGCAGCTGGGATTAAGGTGCATGCCACCACACCCAGCTAATTTTTGTAATATTAGTAGAGAGAGGGTTTCACCATGTTGGCCAGGCTGGTCTCAAACTCCTGACTTCAAGTCATCCGCCCACCTCAGCCTCCCAAAGTGCTGGGATTACAGGCGTGAGCTACCACGCCTGGACAGAAAGTTATCTTCTTTATTTAACCCAGTGCAAATGTACAAAATATTTTTTAAAGTAAGATATGAATTCATTTTTAAAATTTAATTTACTTTTCTAGTGCTTATCTAAAACACAAGAATAAATAATTCTTGTCATTTTAATAAGAAAATAAAAAGAGAGAGAATCAATTTTTTAAATATAATCCCATAGCAGAAGTCTTTAAATAACAGCTTCCCAACATATGTGTGTTAGCTCCTGGTTTCACATTAAAGTACCAGTAATGCCCTGTTCTTGGCGTCCTAATTATAGTTGTACTGTTTGAATTTCAGTGAACTTCTCAAGAAACATTTAGTATATATACTTGGCAGCAATGCTTTCTTATCTGACTGGCTTGAGAACTGGCAGTAGTCAAAGACCTTGAGAGCTTGTAGAAATTAAAAAAAAAAAAAATTAAATGACCTGAAAGATGGATTTAATCATCTCTTGTTTTTAAGTAACATATTATTGTTAGTGGCAAAAATAACCCAACAGGTGCCTCCGATCAGCTTGCATTGTTTGTCTTTTTTGTTTTGTTTTGTTTCTGAGACAGGGTCTCATGCTGCACTCAGTTGCTCAGGCTGGAATCCAGTGGCACAATCACAGCTCACTGCAGCTTAGATGTCTTGGGCTCAAGTAATCCTCTTGCCTCAGCCTCCTGAGTAGCAAGGACACACAGGCGTGCGTCACCACACCCAGCTATTTTTTTTTATTATTATTTTTTAGTAGAGACGCGGTTTCCCTATGTTGCCCGGGATGGTCTTGAACTCCTGGGCTCCAGTAATCCTCCTGCCTCGGCCTCCCAAAGTGCTGAGATTACAGGCGTGAGCCACCATGCCCAGGCATTTGTTTGTCTTTTCAGAGACCGCTGAGTTGTGTCCAGTATGAACACAATAGGATCTAGTTCAGTGTAAGCTGGGCATCATACCCTTTCCACTAGTAAATTATCAAATTCATTATTATTACTCATGAGAAAATGTCAAAGGAAAATCTCTTTTCTGGGTGAAAAGTAACAGGTTTGGATATGAAGATAGCAGGTATGAGGGACCACTCAGTTCATATTGCTGAAAAAAATGTAAACGCCAAGGCTAAGATGTGAACAATTGAGATTTTTAAAAACCATTTGACTTCAGAATTTGTATAAGTAATACACTGCGTGACACAATAATCAATACTCATTGATGAAGGACCTCTCTAAACAACACAAAACAAATGTGCCCAATAAGCACGTAGATGTTTTTCACAGCAGTGGTGTAAGAAGACTTGAAGACAAAATTTAGTTCAGAGCGTTTTAATAGCCGCTGTTTAGCAACTCCCCACTTCCCCCTTCCTGCAGCCCCTGATAAGTTCTAGAGATCCACTGGACAACATCGTACCTACAGTTCACGATACTGTATCATACATGTAAAGTCTGTTTAAAGGGCGGTTCTCATGTTGTGTTCTTACCATAAAATGAAATTTTTAAAAATAATAGTCTCTTTCTATCTAGCAGGAGTGATTGGCTCATTGCAGGTATAAGCACACTACAAAGGTAACCAAAATGTCAAAAATCATGTTGTGGCCCAGTTCTAGGTCCCAGGCACTTAGAGATTTAGAATATACTGGTCTTAGGCAGACAGGAAGTTTTCATGTTGCTTGGCTTTGCCTGAAGTAGAAATATGATCTTAAGGAACGAAGCTTTTCAGCTTTTCAGTGTGTTTGAAAATTATCTTAACAAAATGTTGGAAAACAAAAACAAAACAAAACACAGCACCTGTGCCTCTGTATTTCCTTCTATAGAAACCCTGTAATGTAATTCTAGGTTACATTATTTAACTCTAGGTTACATTGCATTCCCAGAGGTCTAGTTGGATTGCCACATCAGTTTGTGTCTTCTGGACAGTTTAGACAAGCAAGAGATATTAATTTCTTTTTTTAATTGTCCATCCTTCTTTCTTTCCTGAAACTGGAGATAGAAAGGTGGAAGTCCAGTTATCCTCAGCCTCGAGACTTACCTATGAAGCAGAACTCTTGCTTCTTCCATGTCCCATGGGAAGAGCTGATGCACCTTGCTCTCTTTTTTTAAATTTTTGAATTTTTAAATTTTTATTTATTTATTTATTTATTGTATTGTAATTATACTTTAAGTTCAAGGGTACATGTGCACAACGTGCAGGTTTGTTACATATGTATACATGTGTCATGTTGGTGTGCTGCACCCATGAACGCATTATTTACATTAGGTATATCTCCTAATGCTATCCCTCCCTCCTCCCCACAATAGGCCCCGGTGTGTGATGTTCCCCTTCCTGTGTCCAAGTGATCTCATTGTTCAGTTCCCACCTATGAGTGAGAACATGCCGTATTTGGTTTTCTGTTCTTGCGATAGTTTGCTGAGAATGATGCTTTCCAGCTGCATCCATGTCCCTACAAAGGACATGAACTCATCCTTTTCTATGGCTGCATAGTATTCCATGGTGTATATGACCTTGCTCTCTTTTCACCAACCTGAATCATCCAGTGTCTGTATTTGTTCTGCATTCAAAATATCATATGTACCGTTACACTTGGAAAATGGATGTGTACTTTTGAATTTGGCACATGAATGTAGATTATATATATATATATATATAGCATTTTAAATATTTTTATTTTTTTCCAAATTTATTGAGGTATAATTGACAAAATTATATATAGTTAAGGTATACAATTTGATGTTTTGATATATGCATACATTGTTAAATAATCACCATTATCACACTAATTAACATATCTGTCGCGTCACATATTTACTTTTTGCGTGTGTGTGTGTTGAGAACACTTATGATCTACCCTCAGCAAATTTTGAATTTTACAACCCAGTATTGTCAACTACAGTCACCATGCTCTACATTGTACCTCTAGAACACAGGAAGGGGAACATCACACACAGGGGCCTATTGTGGGGAGGGGAGAGGAGGAAGGGATAGCATTGGGAGATATACCCAATGTAAATAACGAGTTAATGGGTGCAGCACACCAACATGGCACATGTATGCATATATAACAAACCTGCACATTGTGCACATGCACCTTAGAACGTAAAGTGTAATAATAATACAAAATAAATAAATAAATATAATTATGAACTCATAATTATATCTATGAGTTCAACAATTTTAGATTCTACATATAATTAAGATTACATAGAATTTGTCTTTCTGCCTCTGGCTTATTTTACTGAGCATAATGTCCTCCAAGTCCATCCACGTCATCACAAATGGCAGGATTTTCTTTTTTTGAGGCTATATAATCTTTTATGTGTGCATTATATGTAATGCATTATATATTATATGTGCACATACATAATACATATACATATATAAAATGTATATATGTGCCCATGTAAACAATGGAATACACACACACTCCCCTCACATTTTCTTTATCCATTTATCTGTTGGTAGACATTTAGGTTGTTTCCATATCCTGGCTATTTTGAATAATGCTGCAATTATATAAGAAATGCATACAACCTAATAGCAAAAAAAACAGCAGAAACCATGATTTAAAAATGGGCAAAGACCCTGAATAGCCATTGCTCAAAAGAATGCGTACAAATGGCCAATAGGTATATGAAAATGTATTCAACATCACTAATCATCAGGGAAATGCAAATCAAAACGACAGTGGCATATTAGCTCACACTTATCAGAATGGCTATCATCAAAAAGAGAAAAGATCACACGTGTTGGCAAGGATGTGGAGAAAAGGGAATCCTAATACACTGTTGGTGATCATGTAAATTAGCACATCCATTGTAGAAAACCATATGGAAATTCCTTAAAAAATTAAAAATGAGCTACTTTATCATCCAGCAATCCCATTTCTGGGTATATATAGCCAAAAGACTTGAATTCAGCATCTCAAAGAGATATATTAAACTGTTTTTCTCTAACTTTAAATAACCTGATTCAGTAAGCCTATATTTTTCTATTTTAAGTAGCAAAGCTTTCAACTTTTTCAACTTTCAAATTTTTTAATTAAAAAAGAACACATACATTCATCAGTCTATGGTAATTATCCCATCAGAAGAGATCAAATTAAATTCTGGGGAGTTGTACACGGGTATCACATTAGCCAGAATGGGAGAGGAAGACGTCTCTGAGGAGGAGGCATTTGAGCTAAATCCTGAGTGATATGAAGGAACCAGCCTTGAGCAGATCTGAGAGAAGAGTGCAAAGGCCCTGAGGCAGGGCAAGCTTGATGGGTTGAGGAAGAAGAAAGTTGGTGTGGCTGGAGCATGGTGAGCAAGGGTGAACGTGTAGCAGCATGCAGCTTACATGGGACCTTATAGACTGTGGGAAACAGTTTGGATTTTATGATCATTGCATTGAGAAAAAAATAAACACTGGAGAATTTTAAGCCAGGTAATGAGATTTTTTTAAGCTCTCTGATACAGGTGGGATTTTAGAAAAAAAGTGGAGATAGGGAGCCCATTTAAGAAAGCTGTTTAAGTAAACCAGGAGAAAAATGAAGTGGCCGAGACCAAGGTGGTTTCAGTAGAAATAATGAGATGCTGTCAGATTTAGGAAGGATTTTAGAAGTAAAACTGACAGCACATGCTGATAGAGTGGATGTGGAAGGATGCGAAAACAGAGATAAGGGATGACTCTAGGTTTAAGGTGAGAACAAGCTGGTGAATAATACTATTAGCTGAGATATGGCAGACACGAGAGGATCCATTTGGGGGGCTGAGGATAAAAGGAGATTTCTATTTTATTTATCTTAAATTTGAAATGACTGTTACCTACCAAAGCAATGATGTTTCTTGGATATCTACTGCAATTATCTAGGTTAGAAACAGGGAAGCAGTAGTGGGGATGGGGAAATGGGTGGATTTGAGAAATGTTTGAAGAAGGAATGAACAGGACCTGATTATCGATGACATGTAAGCAATGGAGGAATGCAAGAGGAATTCCAAGGCCCCTGATTTGAGTGACTGAGAGGTGGCACAGGAGCCGGAGCATGTCTGGAAGGGAAGAGGAGGACTTCATATTTAGATAGGCTCTGTTTTGGTGCTCATGGAAAACCTGAGGCCATGTGCTCTGGGCACATTCTTATTTGAACTCAGGTAAGAAATACAGTTCAGAAATTTAGAAGTCACCAGTATTAACAGTTGTCATTAGAGCCAACAAAATGAATGAGATTACCCAGAAAAGGCCCATAGCACAAACAAAACAAAAAGAGGCTTTATTTCAGATCGAAAGAAAAAGCTTGATGTGTGTCCTGCTGGCGAGCAAAGTAATCTTGAAAATGAGAGAGAAGGGAGGCAGTGACGCAAACATCCTTCCAAATCAGAGGCATTATTTTATCAGAAGTAGCTCCTCTTCAGCCAGGACCTGCAACAAGGAAATATTGGACGTAAGTGCAAGTCTCACATCCAAAGAGCACAACCTGCAACCGCAGAGCAGGGTGATAAAGAACTCAGCAACTGAGACTTGGATCTTGAACTGTGTGTGTGAAAAGGGTGGGGTAAAGGACGAATCACTGTATATCCAGATGATTATTTGGGTTGGGTGACTGTCTTCCAGACAGTTGAGGACAGCAGATGACAAACTGGAAGTAATAGGTACAAACCACGGTGACAGGGACTGATAGCAAGGGTGCTGGGCTGTTCAAAGAAACCTCGTTCTGACTCGAAGATGAATGAACACTCACTGCCCAACAGCTGCCTTTCTGAAATAATAGAAGGTCTGTGTCTGGGAGGAATTCTGGAGATTACATGGTGCTAATTTTTAATTTCACAAATGAATAAAGCCCTGGGACATTAATTTGTTAAAAGTCACACACCTGCTTTCAGGTAAAGTGTGCAATGATAGTGGAGGCATTCCTGTTGTACTCTGATACTGTTTATGGAGCTATTTTCAAAGGATATGAAACTAATTTTAAATATGCCTTTGGTGTGTTGCAAAGCTGTATCTACTCCTGGCGGAAGTCAGGTGTAAAGGGTGCAGGCTCTCGTTTCCAACTACCCAAACTAGAATCCTTGCTTGGTCCCTTATGAGTCCTATGACCTTCACCTTTCTCATCTTATATGTAAAATGGAGATAATAATCTTTTTATCTCATAGAGTTTTAATAAGGATTAAGTGAGATAGTATCTGCCAAGCCCTTGCCTACTGTCTACCTGGTGGCATGCTCACAATACATTTTAGCAATTTTTTGTTGCTTTTGGTAATTACTTAATATCACTTGGCTCTGTCTTTTAGCAGCTCAGCTGAAAATATTAATAACAAACCCCTAGGTGTGTTGTTCTGGCACAGAGTGTGCATAAAACAAATATTTGTTGAGCAAGTGACAAAAGAAGGAAGAAAAGAAGGAAGAAAGGGAAGGAGGGAGGCTGTACTGTTCAAAGATCTTTCTTCATTATCTGGCTCACATTCTGAAATGTGGAAATGTATCGGGTATTTTTATTAGTAGTATTACTCTTTTTCTGATCTATGAAACATGCAGTCAGCACTTTTGTCAAAGTAGAGGAAAGATCAAGAAGGAAGGTGTATGTCTGTGTGTTTTGAGCCCAGAGACACTGTCAGGGGTTTGCTATTGTTTCCACTGCTAAACTCCATCCCTGGACCTCTAAGGCTGCACATCCAGGGTGTTTCTGTGTGCTAGTCACAGGCTACAGAGCACAGAGACAAAGAGCCTTCCCTTAAGGAGCTTGCATGTGCTAGAGACAAGTGGCACAAAAGAATTTATAGAGCAACAGAAGCTTTGATAGATCGTATGGTGTAAAGGTTAGAAGCACAAACTATGGCCAGAGCACCAAGGTTTGGATCCAGCACTTGGCAAATGTGTGACCTAGACAAGTTATTGACCTCCCTGAGCCACATTTTCTCCTCTAAAGTAGGGACAGTGATGATGCATGCCTGGTGAGGTTAAGAGCAGATGAGTTCAAATATACACAAAGGGCTTGGCCTGGCATGCTGCTCGTGCCTGTGCTGTTGCCTTCCTCCCAATGCGCGATGCCTGCTGTAGTTCAGAGGACAGCCACTCTGAAACTGAGAGGAGAAACCATCTTAGATCTTGAAGAAGCTATATGAATTTTTCAAACAGAAGGATGAGAGCTGTTTCAGGCTTGGGATTGGAAGTGGCCTATTCAGGGGACTTTCAGAATTTGTAGAGGAGAATTCCGAGTTACACAGGGAAGCAGAGATTGTATTTAATGCAGTTATACTGGATCCTGTAACAGTGAAAGGAAAAGCAAGGTTTTTGGAGAGGAGTTTAGCATAGGAAAAACAATTTGTAAAACAATTCATTGGATAAATTAAGATGAAAATGGAAGCTAAAGCCAGGGATACCAGCTTGGAGAGAGTTGTAATAGTCTAGACTTTGATGTGCTAAGGGCCTTGGCCAGAATCCTGCAGTGTTCAAAAGCTAAAAAGAATGATTATGAGATATAGAAAGAAAGGATCAAAAGGTGGCTGGAAGCAAGTGTTGAGGAGAGGAGATGGTGGGGGAAGATGTCAAAGCTGCATGCCTGAATGGCAGGAAGAAGTGTCCATATAATAGACACTTGTGCAAGTTCAGAGGGGTGGGTGGTTTGGGGAAAAGGATTACAAGTTCATTCAAGTCCAGCTGCAGTTGATGCAACAATGGGACACTGATGCAGAAGCTAGAATTTGAAGAAGCAGAATTGAAGTTCAGGAGAGGTCAAAGCAAAGATTGTATAAACATTTGGAACTGAATCAAGTACAGGTGAGAGTGAAATAATTGAGAGAGAGAAATAGTATGGCAAGATGAAGGCGGACTGCCATGCCAGCCAGTAAGCTCACCATACTTGGGAAACTATTGTGAGAATTACATGAGGTAACACATATGAGAGCACTTACGGGATGGGGGTGGGGTGGACTATTAAATACAATGTAAACAGAAAAACTTGATGATTGCACGATAATGAAGAGATTGTTTGTTTGCTTGTTTGTTTTTGCCCTATTTCCTAGAATCTCAAGGCTGAAGTGGACATTAAAGCTTTGTATAGGTGAAGGTGAGGGAATGAGGGCTCAGAAAAGCTGAATGAATGGGTTTCCCATGAGATCACTGAAGAAGCAGGCCTGGGCTCAGGCCCTCCACCCCTTTTCAGTGCTATTCTCACTTTAGAGGCTGCCTCTTGAGCTAGTCCTGTCTCTCAGACGCTCCCCGAATAGGATTCGATTTGCACTCTATTTTATACAAAGCGTGCTCTAAAGTGCTGGATTCTCCAGCACAGGGGGCCTGGCACACGGACAAGCACACCCGGCAGCCAGCAGTGCACAGGAAGCTGCCTCCGCACAGGTGCGGCTTTATGCAGGGCGTCCTGAAAAGAAGCACTTATTTCAGACACTGACCTTGCGTCTCCCCGTCTTTTAAATTTGTGTTTCCTTTTAGTTAATTAACTGATTTTACAATCTTTAAATCATGAAATAAGCCATCTACTCATATACTCTTTACTTGTTTACTCATGTTAATCAAATCATTAATCCATGACTTGTAATCTCCTTCCAAAAAGATATTCAAATTTTATAAAAAGAAAGTTTTCAATCTCAACCACAATACAGCCACATCGTGGCAAAAATTAATTTTACAACCAGATCAGTTAAAAACTAAACAGCTATTTTTGAAAGTCCGTAAAAATGATGTCCCATGTACAGACATTTTGAACAATTTAACATAATTTTATTGAAGGGATAGCCATTTGAGAGCTTGACCTTTTTATGAATTCCTAGTGAAGTCATAGAAATCTGAATACCTTTTAAATTTTCTTCTTGAAGGAAATGACTTGGGAAGTGCCAAAGAAAGAAACAGAGAAAGCATTTAACCTAAACTGAAATCACTAATACTTAATGGGAAAACATAATATTCTATTCTGAGGCATTTTAACATAGCTACTACAAAATCATCCTTACTAGGGGACTAGGAAGTTCTTCAAAACTGGTGCTTAAATAGTATTACCTAAAGAAAGGACTTGATGGAAATAGAACCTGTAAAGGCCAAAGATTAGAAAAAGGTGTATGATGAGATTCAAGTTACAATCAGCCCTTTATGTATGTTGGTTTCTGCATCCATGGATACCACCAAACATGGATTTAACATATTTGGGGGAGAAAACATGGTTGCATCTGTACTCAGTAACTGCAGACTCTTTTCTTGTCATTATTTTGTAAACAATACAGTATCACTACTATGTACATAACGTCTACATTGTATTAGGTATTATAAATACTCCAGAGATGATTTGAAGTATATGGCAGAATGTGCTTAGGTGATGTGCACATATTGTATATCAAGGACTTGAGCATTCACAGGTTTTGGTGTTTGCAGGGTGCCCCAGAACAATCCATCACAGACACCAAGGGACAACTGTACTTCATTTGAATTGCTATATTTGGTCACAAATTTCCTTAAGCTTTATCCCACCCTTGGTTCCCCATGGGACCACTGAGTCATGGGTTCTTCTGTGTTGTTATTGTTTGCTGGAGAGACCCGATGCCCTTCCAAGATTTCTTCAATTTTAGAGTTAGAAAAACCAGTTCTACTAGCAAAATTTGTATGCTGAAACCCCTTTTGTTTTGAACCAGTGAGGTACGAAGTCAAGAAATACATGGATTGACTCAAGGAAAACAGAATCATAGTGCTCCTCTTTTGCAAGAATAGTCTTTTTTTCTAAGTCTATTTCATCACTTTGTGGTTTCTTCTATCTTCTTTCGCTCTGTTCTCCTGCTGACCAGAGAACTGTCTTGAGCTCCCTTTCTGGTCTGCAGCAGCACACCCAACCCACCACAGTCATCTCTGTTCTAAGGCATAATGGAGGTAGCAAAAGAATTCTATACTTGGCTGCCAAATTCAGGCATCAAATTCCAGTTCCACCACTAGTTTTGCAATCTTGGGTAGGACACCTAAACTCATTCTCCTCCTCCTCGTCCTTCCATTTTAAACTTTTTAATAATTTTATCAAAGTAATGCATTTTATGAAATGCATACATAGGTAAAGTATAAAATACAGTAGAAGTTACTTTTACTGGCCTCTTAAGTGATCTGCCTGATTAAGCAACTCTCTCCATTCCCTCAATATATCCTACCGACTGATGCTGACAGCCAGCTCAGGACGGATGCCCTCTAGCCCTCCAGTAAACTCCTGATCCCTCCTGTGAAGTGTATGTGGACCAAGAGTCAGTGGTGTTTGTCCCCAGATCCGCTGTGCCAGTTTTACTCATTCATATAATTATTCAATGATAATTATGTAACCAGTGACATATGGGTGTGTAAAAGAGAATTGCTATTTCTAGTAAAATGTTTTGTAAAGACTCAATAAAGTTGAGTTACTAAAAATGAAAGGCTATAGGTCAGGTGCAGTGGCTCACACCTGTAATCCCAGCACTTTGGGAGGCCGAGGCGGGAGGATCACGAGGTCAAGAGTTCAAGACTAGCCTGACCAACATGGTGAAAATCCATCTCTACTAAAAATACAAAAATTAACTGGACATAGTGGCACAAGCCTGTAATCCCAGATACTCAGGAGGCTGAGGCAGGAGAATCGCTTGAACCCGAGAGGTAGAGGTTACAGAGGGCGGAGGTTGCAGTGAGCCGAGATCATGCTACTGCACTCCTGCCTAGACGACAGAGCAAGACTCTGCCTCAAAAAAATACAAAATAAAATAAAATAAAGGCTACAGAATTATATGTGAGCAAGATAATGGTAAAATGTTGGGTAAAAACTTAAATCTAAAAGGATTCTGCTTTGTGCCTTTTTTAATCTAATGAAACAGAAACTGAGAAATATAGATGATGATTATGGGTGTAGTTTATGTAAGAAAATGCAGAACTGGAAACATGGCTATATTCTATATGTGGAAATCCTGGCAGTATTTCCAGGGGATTCTTATGATACTAAGTTCACATAACACACTTAGCAGCATGTCTGATATTTAATAAGCATTCAATCCATGTTAGCTGTTACTGTGGTTATTATTCATTTAATAATTGTGCATCCAGGCAATTTTAAAAGAAAAGATAAAACAAAAGGCAAGGTGAGACCAAATCAACATTTCAAAAGAAAATATTGGGATAAACTTTTAAACCCAGCAACCAAAGGACCTAAACTTCACTGTGATGACTTTTTTCTTTGCATCCAAATATCTGTGTGTAAAATTAAGAGGATATTGATGATCAAATATCTATAAAGTTTAGCTGGAAAAACAAATCCTGGTTCATTATTGAAAATAAGGCCTTGGCATTCCAAATGTAACCTTATTTCAATTTTAACAACAAACTGCCACATAGCCTTAGGAAGCTCTCTAACCTTTTCCTATCCGTGTATTCTCAGTTAGATAAGGATGATGACAAACAACTAAATTAATTTATCACATGGCCAGAAGAATTATTTTGACTTCTTTGAGAAAAGTACACTATGGTTGTATTTGTGTTCTCTCACTTGAGTGTGAGCTCTGCCTGGCTCAGTGCTGCATGAGGCTCTAACCCTCAGGATAAGGATCAGTGAAATGCTAATTTTTTAAAAAATTAAATTTTCATCAAAGCTCTAGACCTATTCACTTATTATGATGTTTGTGTCAAGTTTCAACAGGTAAAACATGCTTCACCACAAAAAATAACAATGATCAGAATAAGTTATGGGATGAAAGGGAAAGATCCTATTTTATTCGATTATCTGTACGACTAAATTAAGTTTTAATTATTTTTCAATCTTGTAAAGGCAATATAAGAACAGATATACTGGATGTGAGATTTAAACTCATTAATTTTAGTGGCTCTGGCCAAACCCAATTAATTTATGTTTGTGAAGCAATCCCCATTGTTGGGGTTTCAAGTTATTTTCACAGTTGACCGTGGAAGAACATGCATAGCTATTCAGTACGTGATCTTGTAGCTAGTCTATATTGATTGTGTGGACTAAGCCCAACATCCTACATATTTATTACATACAAATGTAGAGAAAATAACAATGATTTAAAAGATATAGTTAAAGCCTTTAAAGAGCTATATATTCTATTACTGAGAGGTGGGAGAGGATACTTTTCCTTAGAAGACAATTCAAAAGATAAAAAATAAATTGTATTTATTTCTCTATCATTTAATCGATCCTTAAAGAAATAGCTCTTTCAAAAATTTAGATTAATTCAATATATATGCATAAGACTAAACTAGGCTCAGAGAAGTTAAAATCAGGAACCAGACTGGATCATCCCAGTGTTCAATGAATTTGCTATGGTCGGGGAGAAAGGCATTCATCTAGCTAGTATATTTCCATCCACGATGTGTGGAGGGACAAACTAGACCAGGGAAGAATTACCAGTCCCTGAATGTACTCTCATCGTAATGCCCAAATATCAGGTTTCCAGACACCCTTAAGAAATTGCCAGATTTGCACAACCTTCATATTTGAGCCATCATGGAGATGGAGGAAAGAGCCTGTCATGTCCACAGTTTTTAAGGAAATGACTTGATTGTTATAAGTCAGATAGCTTAAAAGCAATGTCTGATGAGAACAACCTCTCATACAATCAATCAATAAGCAACTTACCAGAATATTGTAGGATATAAAGGAGCAGACACACGTGACTTTTTGAATAACCAGTTTTTCCACACCAATTTAACTTTCTTCCTTGATTCAGTGACAGCCTACATAAATAATGATAATATGCTAGATAAAATCAATTTTGTATGGAGGAAGATTTTGAGTTCTAGTCTAAACAATATTCTTATCACCAAGCCATGACAGTGTGACCTTACCTTAATCATGCTACCATTACCTGGGTGAACAGGTAACTATAGAGTTGCAATTACCATAAAGTGGGTGGGAGCAATGCATTACATATCCAGGTCCAGCCCCTGGGGATCAGTTGTACTGAAGGACCTGTAACTTACTGATGAGCTATATGACTCATAAATACCTGCCTCCAAAATGCAAATATTACTAAATCAAGTAGAATGGACAGTACCTTACACCAGGAAGTTCATAACAAGACAATTGAAAATACCTTTGTATATATGCTTTAAATCATTCTAAAAACAGAATAGCATATCATTGATGCAAGTGTAAACTGGTATTTTTTTGGCACACGTGAAATTTGCTAAAAAGTAATTTAAAAGACAAGTGCCAATAAGATTTTTATTTCAATCAGGGTTAGCAAAGCAACATTATAAATGAATCATACTGAGACTAGGTGATTTAAATGGGGCAGGCTAGAAGGACAGATGATTAATCCTACCATTTCTTAAGCCACACCATCCTTTAGTACTTAGTCACGTTTCAGTCAACATATTTTGAAAGATTTTTTTAAAAGGCATGCAGAGAGCAAAACATTACATACATATTTATAAAATATAGAATAGAATATATTAATATATAAGATATAAGTAAATGTATTATAAAATATATATTTCATTATATATTATATAAAATATATATTTCATTATATATTGTATAAAATATATATTTCATTATATATTGTATAAAATATATATTTCATTATATATTGTATAAAATATATATTTCATTATATATTGTATAAAATATATATTTCATTATATATTGTATAAAATATATATTTCATTATATATTGTATAAAATATATATTTCATTATATATTGTATAAAATATATATTTCATTATATATTGTATAAAATATATATTTCATTATATATTGTATAAAATATATATTTCATTATATATTGTATAAAATATATATTTCATTATATATTGTATAAAATATATGGTATGACATAAGTATATATGTTATATGTTGTATTATATATAATATATATTATATATATATAATGTTTTTTAAGGAAAGAAATGGAACCATGTAACCCAAAAAGCCAAAAACTAAGTAGTCATATAATTACATTCTTACTGCTCTGTAAGTTTCTTCTCAGAAGGAGCTGAGGCTCTCCTCTCCCCATAGGTGACTGAGCAAGAAGAAATATACTATGTTACAATAGGCCAACTTCATGTGGCAGAAAGAGGCCCTTTGTAATCACCATGAAAAATCACTGGTTCAAGGAAAACCTTAAGATTTTCTTTCTTACAGCTGTTTACTACAGAATAAACTATCATTAGTTCTGGATAATTTAAATATCCATGGGTTGCTTGCCTCAGAGCCATCTTCTTTTGTCCTAGCTTTCAGTTCATTTACTCTTCCAAGCTTCCCAAACTAAAGCATCCAATAGTGGACCACTAATACTCAATGCCAGGAGCTGCACATGACATCTCTATCTCAGTTTCACCTGAAGACATCGAGCCCAAGTACTCAATTTTGCACAACGATTTTATTAATAAGTGAAAATATTATTGTATATTAGCACATTGATCTGTGATGGGGTGGAATGCTGAGAATCAAAGGAAATTGTCTTCATTGTGATGGTCGTTTTCCAATGCTCCCCAGCCCCCAGTCCCTAGCTCCATTTCCCTGCCACAGAGAGCACAGGCTTAAAGCCCAAACTTTTCCATAGCAAATTTTCATGGTAATGCCAGGTTTCCTAATAAGTGACACCAAGCTTAATCAGGCCAGAAACACAGAGGATGACACATTTTATTTCATGGCCCTCTCCCTTCCCATGATTTTCCTTGTTACAAATAAAATATTAGAGACTTTGAGGCATCTTTGTGTAGAAAGTTTTATAAATGTCTTTGGATGTGATGGTAATATATGAATTTCTTTCCTCTTCTTTTTCAGGATGGGGACCAATGAAATACTTACAGCCTGTACCCAGAATCAGTGAGTAACTTCCTCATAATGTTTGAGTCTTGGGTAGTTATAGGTAAGCAGAGCAACAACTAGAATATCTGAAAGCCTCAGAGTGTTGCTGTTAAGCACCTGTTCTGGTGATGATAGCCATCCCTAGAAAGCACAGCCTAGGCGGCATTGTTGGAGGCATAAAGTCTTGGAGGGTAGGGAGAAAAGCAAGCAAACCATGACCCTTGTCCTCAAGGGATTTACAAAGGAAACTAAAGGCTCTGAAGACTGATTTCAGTTATACATAGGTTGGTGTTTACCTTATTTGAAAAAGTTTACATACTTTTTAATTTTTCTTTTAAAAGTATTTAACACTTTCCTGGCAAATTGCACTATAGTCTATTTTTTTTAAATGTCTTCCTCTATGAATAGAGTAAAACCTCATTAATTCAGATATTGCCAATACACAATTCTTGACAATTTGATCTAGACTAAGCTGAAATTTAGCTTTCAATTGTCTGCAAGGAATGGATTTGCTAAGTGAAATGGAATATTTGTAACCCATGTAAAAAGAATACATTGTTTTCATGGCCTTAGCATACAGTGGTCTTTAGGCAAAAAGATTCAGCTGTAAAATGAGGATTATTAAGGTCATGAAGTAGATGTCCCCTTAGACTTTATTAGCAGGTAATAGTATTGAAAGTAATAAAACAATGTTGCTTTCAGTGAATTCTGACTTCCATAATTCAGGCTAGATCTTCCTCTCCTCCTTTCCATACTAATTATTGTAATCTAATGAGGTTTACTATTGTGTAATATGTGGATGAAAGCATTTAGTAAGAGAAGATTATCAATTCCTATTATCTTAAAAGTTTATAAATATAAATTCTAATTTTGGGATGCATGTCTGTAATGTTGATCACCTAGATGACAGTAGTGTATTTACAAGAAAAATAATGTATTATTCCATTTTCTGTTTCATGATCTCACATGGCAGATAAAATTTTTTTTTCATTTAAACCTCAGCATTTTTGCAAAGCAAGCAAGTCAGATTCCTGGGGCAATAGCAAAGATTTGAGGTGAGGGAAAAAAACAAAATCAGGCCATGCCCTCCTAGGGGTATGTTGAAACATTGGAGTAGTAACTGAATCACCATGCATCCATTTAGTCCTTTATTCGTTCAACAGACACTTAGCCAAGGGCCATGCTTATTGCATCAAGGGATATAGAGATAAATAAAATTCCCTTTTTGTCTTCATTGTACTGGTAGCCCATAAGTTGAGACAGAGATGGAGACAAATGATTTTCTCATATGATAAGCAATGCGTTATCCCAAGAAACAAAGTACTTTGGGAATGCACAGAATACACCGTTAAATGTAACAGGAAGAGTTGGGGAAATATTCAGTCACAGTTATCATACTTGAACTGATTCTTAAAGAATGAATAGAATTTCTACCAGTAGAGAAAGGGAAGAACAGCATTTCATGCAGTACAAGCAAAAGCATGGAGACATCAAAGCACATGTACTACCCGAGTAAAACCACATATACTTAATTGTATAGAGCTGAGGGAATGTGGGAGTAGTGTATGGTCTATACATAAAAGTATATTACCAAGAAAAGATACCCTTTAAGTGGTCAAAAACAGCAATTGGAGTTTAGAGAGAGAAAGATTTGAGAGTCAGTTGCATAGAGAGTTGAAATGTGAAGAAATGGAAATAAGTAAGATCATTCACGGGCACAGGAGAGAACTTTTAGGAACACAGAATAGAATCAACTTCTTCCTGAGACAGGAGAAAACGAAGAGCAGGGAAAAAACTAAGATAAGTTTGAAGATGGATATAAAGAAATTTGAGGGAGTTTATGCCTGAAAGCTTCCATTTTCTTGCCACTATACTGTGAATAAGCATGGGATGCAGAATAGGAGAACACAAGTTCGAAACTCATTCAGCCACCCACAAACAACGCAACATGGGTAGGTCACATAACCCCTCTAAAACTTCCATTTTACCATCTGTGAAATGGAGATAATAATAACATGCAATTCATAGGTCAGAGAACTTCATAACACATGCGGAGGCACTTTATAAATTATAATGCACTTGGCCAGAACACATGCTGGGTGACCTCACTGAGCTCTTGTTTATGAAACAGGGACAAGCTGGGCATGGGCACATGTGCCTGTCATCCCAGCTACTCAGGAGGCTGAAGTAGGGGGATTGCTTGAGGCCAAGAGTTCAAGATTGTAGTGTGTGATGATTATTGTACCTGTAAACAGCCACTGCAGTCCACTCTGTGCAACACAGTGAGACCCTATCTCTAAAAAATCAAATAAAATAAGAATAACAGCACATAGCTTACATGGGTTACTAAGAGCATCAAAGATAAGGTATCCACCATGTGTGCTCTGTAGAAGGGAACTACTGGGTTACTGTCTTCTGTGAGTAAGAGCTTGTCTCTGGGGAAAGAGGAAAAAAATCTGCAATGGGGAAACAAGACAAGAAAGAGACATGGAAAAATATTTTTGAACAGAATTAAAAGCCTATCCTGAAAACATGAGTTTGCAGGTACAGCCACACCTATGTACTCTGGAGCAATCAAAATGAATGAGTTGATGGTCTAGAGCTGGGGTAGATCAAAGCAGGTATACTAGTGGCTGAGAGCAAGTGCCATCAAGGGGACAATTAGAAACGCTGGCCAATGCAGATCTCAGAAGTTTAGAGGCCCTGTTCTCTGGCCTCAGCATTTTGACAGAATGGCACCTTTCTATTCAGAGTCCTCAGCCTGTGATCCTATGACTTCTTGCTGTCAAGTAAGTGAGTGGCTTATGCAAAGGACTGAGCTGCCAGATGTCTCCAAGGTTATACGCTGTCACCATCAGCTAACCTCCATCCCTGATGCTACTGATCAGATTTAGGACAGTGGCTAGCCAGACCCCTGCCTGACCCTCCTACCTTCTCACCTCCCACCCTCGTCTCACATCCCAACTGCAGCCTATTCCCAGCCTCCCCTTCCACTTGAACTTTCATTCTTCCCTAGCACATAAGGTAGTAAAAAAGCTGTCCACCTCCTCTGAAATAGAAAGGTAAAGTTTCAGTCAACTATTAATAAAAAGGAGCCAGACTGCAAGCTACCTGCCCCTCACACGTTTAGCACCAAGTCTAAACCTCATTCCAGAATTTGCTGGTTGCAATAGGTAAGATTGCACTTCCTCCCATACTTGGAAGTGAGTTATCTCACCATCCACTAGGAAAATGTTCAGTGTCCTCTTAAAATGTTTAGTGAGCCTTGGGGACCCCAAGAGAGAGCTGCCAAGATCTATCTTGATAGTTACTAAACTTACCTCTGAGAGAGATTTGAATTGTTAGAGCTTTCATCCTCAATTTGCCAAATGGCAGTAATAAAGGAAATATAGGCTATATCTTGCACATTATTGACTCCTATTTTAATTAATGTAAGACACATTCCTCATTTGGGAGCATGGTTGATTCACTCAGCCAATGGTTATTCATTAAGGATATACCAAATGCAAGGTGCTAGCTCCTAGTCAAGATCTTTGGAGATAATGAATATAAACATCTCTCATGAATAATATTTGAAACATCCAGAAAAACCTATCCAATTAGACAAAATTCCAGGCTCCTGTGAAAAGGCAACTCCAAAGACTCATTAGGGGTTGAGGAACCCAGAGCATTTTCTTTTCTCTTCTCAGCCTTGGCTCCCAAAGCCCACTCTTCTGTGACTACCAACATGAATCACGTGAAATTCACCTCCAAGCGCCTTGCTTCCTGTCCATTTCTTTCAGTCCACTGTGGTAACCCGCTAATGTGGAGATTGCCCCATGACACATTAACACCCCCAACCCCACGGGTAGGCCTTCCCTACACAGCATGAACCACACTGAAGTGCAGCCCTGCCTTTCCCAGGGTGGGAAGCGCCAAGTAATGTGTCTGCTAATATGGTTTCAGACAGGGTGCTCTCTCCCATTCCACAAACGCACATCAGTCCTTTCTCCAAGGTGCTCTAATCTCCTAGTGTCATGCCAGCCAGCCCCCGCCACACCCCTGCCCAGTGCCCTCTTCAACTCCCATTTTTTTTCTGCCTGGTTTGTATGCAGTCTTCATTCTAGACCTGCTCAAGAAAGCAACTTATCTCATTAAACACAAATGCAAAGACAAACATCTATTCATTTTATTTCTTTGACCTTAATTACACCCTCCTCCTATTTCCTCCTGTAATCAACATGCCTCCCATTTCTGGGTTCTTTGTGTATGTTCTTTTTTACTCTTGTTTCTATCCTTTATATATCTCACAGATTTTAGTAACACTTGGAATATAGTCTTTTAGTTTATTTCTTAGAAGAACACAAGACTCACATCCATGCAGTGGCAAAGCCAACATTAGGGAGAGGTGTGCAGTGGCATGTCATTAACATGTTTTTCTCTTTTTTTTTTTTTTTTTTTTTTTTTTGCCATGTAATGAAACAGTGTTCAATTTGGACCAGTTCTGTGAGTCCTTGACAGCAAGAATATAGCCCAGACTAGCATCTCCGATTTGGAGATCTTGATAAATTTCAAAGCAGAATCTAAAACTTGACTCTTCTGACTCTGACTCCTATATGTCCCTAGGCCTCCACTTACAGGGACTGAAAGAAAATACTTTTCCTCTATTTTGTAAGTGGAGAGTAATTCAAAATCATTTCTTATGGTCATTGAACTGAGAAATGTTCCTTGGAATTTCATGAAGAATATCTTGAGGCAGGGTTTATGTACCAGCAAAAGGATACACATATTCAAGGGTAATACCTTTTTACATATTGATAGCATACTCTCTCCCCAGAGTAGAGGGCTGCTTTTGTGCCAAACTGCAGTGCCGTGTGATTTTAAAGCTAGAGTTAATCCTCACAGGCTACTGAGGGTCCACAAACCAGCACTTGGTGCTCTAGAGCTTTGCATTTGGTAGGCATGTTCTCCTGGGCACGGGTCCTGAAATGGGCTATTGTTTACCTGTACTCGGTGTCTTTGTCCTCATTTGGCAAAGGGAGGGAGGTACATCCTATTCACAAGCGCTGCAGATTGCAGAGATACAGTTCCCAAACATATGTCAAGACTCCAGCCCCGCACAGGGCATGACTCAGGGTATTTTCTGGGGCACATATTGCTAGGCCCTCTGCACTCAGTTTCTCCGGGGAATGAGACAAATTGAGAAGAAGGTGCTACGGTGTTAGAATCAAGGGTGGGGTTGTCATGAAGGATAGAGGGTAAAGAGGGCTGGTACCCATCTCATAAGTGTCGATATCTGGCAGGCCCACTCTCCTGCTCTCCTGCTTGCCTGGGGGCATGTTTCCCATTGTCAGCCTGAACATTCTTTTCTGTAAATCCAGGATTACCAAAGTTGGTAGGAAAGGATAGTTAGAGACTTTTCTGCAGCCTTCCTAAGCTTTTGTGAGAATTAAGCCTTACAAATCTTATAAGAATTGATGAACATGATGATATTTTTTAAAATTCAGTATAAATCTTCAGATTTGTAGCCTAACAATCTCAACTGAAAAGCCCTTATCCTGCTGGGGAAAGAAAAAGTACTGTTTGCCAGCCTTATCTACTGTCAGACCAAGCCTCAATTTTCCAACAGTTTGTACATTCTGCACACACTGGGGCTGTCCTTCTCACATGTATAAAAATAAACTGTGAAGTTGTTGGGTTGTTTTTTTTCCTTTTGTAAGGGAAAGGGCTGTATATGATTATTCTTGTATGAAAACAATTAGCAAAGAAAACGTGGCACCCTGCAGTTAATTTAGCTATTCTCTTAAATATTTTCCTGGTACCTGAATTACATGAACATAATATTTTAATAAGCTGGTCTGCAAGTATTTTTCTCCTTTTCATTGAGGTTTGGAGTAATCTAAAGGGTCAAGGTTTTCAATCTTTTTCTCTTGCATTAAAATGATCTGTCATTTCCATCGTGACAACACCCAAAAGTCAATTTTGGGGGCCTTGTTAAAGTGCCCCATAGAATAATTCAGTGGTGATGGAGATGGAGCTCTTCTCAAAGTGTAACTACTCCCCTTGCTGGCATAGTGTGGCAATGACATTCATCTCTGAAAATTTAATCTTGACTCTGGACAAGGCTTTTTGGTTTCAGTTTTTGTGATTCTTCATGTTTTTGAACTTCACAATAAATTGAGGCTTAATCTAAGGAAACTGATACTTGATAAACTAAGTTGTTAAATTTATAAAATACCAGAATTCTAAAAATGTTTCACAATGCCTAGAAAGTAGGGAAATATTCCAAATAATGTTCAGTAATACAATTTTAAACAAAATAATAGAATCTCTTAATTTTAAAATGATGTATAATTTACAGTAAAATGCACAAATCTTAAGTATCCTCTCAATCCAATAAGTTTTGAGAATTGTATACACCTGTATACCAGCCACCCAAAGTAAGGTATTGGATCTCACACCCTAAATAGTTTTCTCTTTGCCTTTTCTAGTCAATTCCAACTCAAAACCTCATCACCTACCTCCCTACCCTTCTTTTACCTTCTCCCTACTTCCCAGGAAACCACTTCCTATGTATTTCACCATAGTTTAGTTTGGCCTATTCTTGGACTTAATGTAAATGGAATCACACAGCATGTACTTTGCAAAGGCCCCTTTCACATGTCATATTTTTGAGATTGTTGCATATATCAGTCATTCCTTCCTTTTTTATTGATGTGTGATATTCCACTGTATGACTACATTACAAATTACTTATCCATTATTTTGTTTTTGACATTTTGATTGTTTCTAGTTTGGGGCTGTTATGAATAGGACTGCTATGGACATTTTTGTCCTGTTTGTGTTTATGTTTGTGAATATGATGTTCTTTGACTTATAACGGGGTTATGGCCCAAGAAGCCCATTATAAGTCAAAAATAACATATGTTGAAAATGCATTTAATACCCCGATAAACTCATAATAATGTCAAAAAAATCATAAGTTGACCATTGTAAGTCCAGATGCTCCTTGACCTACAGTGGAGTTATGTCCCAATAAACTCATGGTAAAGTCAAAAATCCTAAGTTGAACCATCATAAATCAAGGACTGCATATATATGTTTTTATTCCTGTTGAATAAATACCAAGGAGTGAAATTGCTAGACCATAGGTAAATGTCAGTTGGGAGTCTGTAGGAAACTCCCAACCAGCAATGTTGAAAGTTCCACCTTCTCTTCATCTTCATCAACCGTGAGTGTGAAATGGTGTCACTTGTGGATTTAATATGCGTATCTCTGGTGGCAAGTGATGTTGATTATCTTTTTATGTACTTGTGCCTGTTTGTATATTTTCTTTTTACAAAATCCCTGCTCAAGTTTTTTTCTCATTTTTATTGGATTGTTTGTCATTGATTCTAGGAGTTTTTCATATATTCTGGCTGGCAGTCCTTTGTCAGACACATGTATTATGAATGTTTTCCCAGTTTGTGTATTTGCCTATTTACTTTATTAAAAGTGCCTTTTGATGAGCAAAAAAATTTAATTTTCATAAAGAAAAATAAATTATTTTTCTCTATATGGCAAATAATTTTTAGTATCTTGTCTAAAAAATTTTACCCCAAGTTTGTGAAGGTATTCTGCTATAACTCAAAAAGTGGTGATAGCAACTTATAAAATTGGGAATAATATTAAGGAGAGTTTGCAGGTAGACAAAGAGGCATGTTTACAATGACTAAAACACATGGATGTCGCTACACTTTCATATTGTGATTAACCGTTAATTTTCCAATGTCTCCTTGGTTTATTCTCTTTTTTCTGAGAAATATAAAGTAGAAATAGAAATTTGAGTGTTCTGAAAATTGTCAGGCTTGAAGTACTAAAAAAAACTCAATGTGAGATTTGAATGTCCCATTTATGATAATGACTTTAGATAATGGTCTTTATATCACAAGTGATTTTATAGCATTATTCACTGTCTTTCAGCAAGGACTTCAGTTCCAGGGAGGCAGAACATACTATTTCTGTTCTTTATCCTTACCTTTGCAGTGAGAGGATGATGGTAAATTATCAAACTCTCCTAATAATATTATGTATTGCATACAGTGATTTAATACTGTAAATCAGTGTTTAAATAAAGTCTTTAATATCATACATGCATACTATATCTATCATCATAGATATATACATACACACACACTAAGGAGAGATTGATGTAGGTATAGCTATGTAAAACACCTTCATCACCTTTATTAAGATAATGTTCTAACACGACCTAGAGCTTAGGAAAGCTCTAACACTATTTCCTTTGATTAGTGTTTGTTGACCCATATTGTGCTAGGCACTGGATATACAGTGGTGAGCAAACGACCAGGTACCTGACCTCTGGGAGCTTACCGTCTGAGGGCAGAGTTAATCAAGTAAACAAAGATACCGTTTTTGATTTTGTTAGATTCTCTGCAGGGAAGCAACAGAGTGCTGTAAAGACAGGAACAGGGGCCTGCCTGTGCAAGTGGCATCTAGTCACAGACTTGGATCAAGAGGGACCCAGCAACGTAACCAGTGGAGAAGAGCACTCTGTGCAGGAAAAGCAAAAAAGATGAAATCCTTAGGCAGGTAAGAACCACGTGTTCTAGGCCAAGGTAACAGGAGAGGAGAGAAACGGGTAGAGGTAGGAGAGAGGCAGTGGCGAGCATGCTGGTCATGCTCAGGGGTGATAGCAATGCAGACTACTCTGCCTTTCAGCAGCTTATAAGCCAAGCCACACTCCTTACAAAAGAAGCATGAAGTGTTTATGGCCACAATAAGCCCAGAATTAATACTTTTGTTTAGAGTGCCCAAAAAGCAACTTACATTTATAAGTGGTGGCTGATAGCCCATGGCCGGATTGAGCGGGTCAGAATTCTCCAGCCAGGAGGTCTATAGAAGGGTGAGGCAGAAAGGGGGATGCTCATCAAGGGGGTTTGAATGTAGGATCCACATCAGGTACATGTGCATGCATATATTGAAGAAGTTTGTAGAGGGCCGCATGTCACATGATTAGGCGGAAGCAAAATCTTGAAATAATGTCCAGGACTTAGACTGAGACCTTCTGAGGGACCCAAATCTCACATACACCATCAATCTGAGGCAGGTAATATGGGGACCGCAGAGAAACAAGAAGCAGAGAATTCTACTAAAAAAGGGTTTTTAAGAATTCATAGAAATGATGCAGAGTGATAAAGGAAAAGAAGTTCTGAAACTATGTGTGGAATCCTCTACCCTTTGGTCAGTCTAGTCTATTGGAGTATAGGAACCCCTACATAACCCTCTCTGTGACTTTTGAATTTTTCAAGCCATTATTTCCTGCTATTAGGAAGTATGTACACATATGCTACCACGCATCCCTCCACAGAGTCGCCAGGAGGGACAGGGGTGGGTGTGACTGGAAGCTCCCAACAAGGCTGCAGATAGGCAAATGGATGAGCTGGGTGCAGAGTTTAAAGTCACTGTCCCCTCCTTGATTCCACGCCCTACACTGGCCAGGCAGCATCTGCCTTCCTCTTCTCAGGTCCATTCCCCTCACACTCTCCCAAGGATGCCCAGTGCCTGCACACACGCACGCGCGCACACACACACACACAATCAACTGCCTCTCTGGTGATCATTTAATCTTGGGAAAATAAAAAGTATGTTTCTTTACACTGAAAAACTGGAGAAATGTGCCAGGATATCTAATCATGAGGCATGAAATTCTAGGTCGTTGAGCTTGCAGCACAGCCAGAGTGCACCAGCTACAAGAATATCTTAGCAGGAAACTCTAGGAATTTTAATACTTTCTTTTTTGAGCTTTGGGATCACATTGGATATCTACAAATGACAATAAATCGTAATTTTAGGAAGAGGCTCAAATGGAAACAAGTATTCATGAAGTAAATCATTAACTTCATAGGTGGAGTCAAAAGACTAAAAATGTAGAAATGAATGAGTAAGGAACACAGGGCAGAGTCCTCAGTGACCCCCACTAGGGATTGATAAAGAAATAAGCAAAAAAGAGAAAATAGAAAAGAGAGAGACCCTAAAAGAATGACAAAAACTGGGAAAGCAAAAAAAAAAAAAAGAGTATCACAGAAATAAAGGTCAAGAAATGTCTAGAATGTGTTGTGAATACTGTTTACTACAATTGAGAAATCTACCAAATGTAAACCAGAAAAATTCCCCCTTTTCTGGGGGAATGTGTACACAGAAAATATTTTTCAATCACTGTTCAATTTAAATGTTTTTTTTCAGGAAGTGGACTTTATTTCTTACATAAATCCTCCAGTTTTTGATTTGCTGCTTTCAAACTCTAGAAGTAAATCTGTAGTTAAGCTTGGCTGTTTAGTAATGGAGCAGTTTGAGGGGCTCTTACAATATAAAATATATGTTTGTTGAGTTGGTTGCAAAAACATTCGTTTTAACAGATCTGTAATTCTTTAAAAGGTTTTCCATTCATTGTATTAGATATTTTTTCATACCTCCTGAGGCTAAATTCGGCTAGTTGATATCAACATGGAATTGGAACAGAGGAGCATAGAGCTAATTTACTCATTTGACTTTTAAATTAGTTTTGTGTGTGTGTGTGTGTGTGTGTGTTAACTAAAATTGAAATGTTTCGATTATGAGTAATGCCAAGATGAACTGGTATACTCCATTGACTTTAATGAAGTGCACATGTTCTTGTAGGCTTGTGAATGAGGGCCTGGTTGCAGAGTTCTTGAATCTTGTTATTTAATATTTGTTGCACTCACATATTTTATTTATGATAATACCACAATCATAGCTTTCTAATTTCCTTAATACAATTGAACTTAAATTTTATTTATCAAGTTTTCCAAAGGGTTAACGTTACCAAAGGTGTGCCCAATCTACTTTTGCATAAAAGAAAGAGTTGGTGATCAGTTTATTAAATCCAAATTAGCTTCCATTTTCTATGTGACTATTATTTGAAAGGCACTGTGTCAAGAGATTAATTTTCAAGGAATAAACAGATCATCTAGGAAATTCTAGGTAATTAGAACTTTAAAATGAAATTTGGGATTTTCAGTGACATAACCAAATGTGTATAATAAGTTAAATACAAAACAACACCTGCTGCTAATATATGCAAAAGAGAGAAGCAACTAAGAATATTCTCAATAATGATATTAATTGCACAGTACCTTGAGTAAGGCTCTTTGCTAATTTTTTTAAGTCAAGGAGTCCTTTCTTGAATTAAATCTTTAGAAGTTGTTAGAAGAGTAAAATATGCTCAGATACTCATAAGTGTATTTGAATTTCATGTCGTGGATCAGGGCCTTGGGCTCAAGCTTTGGGTTTCTTGTTTGTTTAATTATTTTTCCTAATTTTTTCATGCCAAATGAGTAATCAAATTATAAAAGAATATTTAAATTAACAACTGTTCACTCAATAGTAGAAAGATAAATGACATAATAATTCATGAATCTGCCACTGTTGTGTGTAAAGGGCTCTGAAATGGACAGTATATTCAGTACGCATAACATGTTCTGCAAATTAGCTATTGCTATTGCATGCACAGACTTGGCAAATATCATGCACCACAGAAGTTCATGGAATGAGAGACTATGGATACCACTTCACTTGTTGTTATCGGATACACTGCATGTGTCATGAAAGTCATAACTAGTTGAATCATATAATCCTTTACTTCATAAATGACAGAGTTTAAGTGGTCCTACCCAAGCTCATACACTAAATGAAAGAATTTGATGTGGAAGGCAGGAGTCCACTGTACTGGTTTGACAGAGGTATATGACAGAGGTAACACATATATACTACAGGGGTAGCCTAACATTTTGCAAGCTATTAAGCCACAGTATGTAAAATTAGATCCTATGTACAGTGTATTAAATTAGATATAATTTAATATCCAGTTTCATAGTTTACATTCATTGACAGATGACCACTAGCTATAATTTTTAGCTCCATGTCCAAAACTGTTGAGAATTAAATTTACTTATCAGTGTACCTTTTGTTTTATTTTGGACTCTGAACTTGGAAATATGTCACCTGGACTGGAGTTATAAGTTGACTACATCCTGTCCGTGTGAGTTGGGAAAACTTGATCTACTTTGCTGAACTGCAGGCATTTGTCTTTTTTGTTTGTTTGTTTGTTTATAGTTCCCATTTCCATGCCAAAATGCTCTGTAAACTGTAAAGAACTACAGTTAACCCTTGGAACAACATGGGTTTAAACTGTGTGGATCCACTGATATGTGAATTTTCCTCTGCCTCATCCACCCCTGAGATAGCAAGACCAACTCCTTCTCTTCCTCTCCTCCCTGGCCTATTCAATGTGAAGACAAGGATGAAGATCTTTATGAGGTCCACTTCCGCTTAATGAATAGTGAACATATTTCTTCCTCCTTATGATTTTCTTTAAAATATTTTCTTTTCTCTAGCTTACTTTATTGCAAAAATACAGTATAAAACATATATAACATTAAAATATATGTTAATCAACTATGTTATCGGTAAGGCTTTTAATCTACAATAGGCTATCAGTAGTTAAATTCTGGGAGAGTCAAAAGTTATACTCAGATGTTTGATGGCACAGGAGGGTTGGCTCCCCCCTAAACCCTGTTTTGTTCAAGGGTCAACAGTACATAAATTATAATTAACAAATAGGAATGTACTTATGTATTTGTCAATTTATGGACTTGGCGACATACTACTGGCATCAGAGGCTGGGCAGATGCACGCCTCCCCTTCCCCCAGTATCCTGTAGAAAGGCTTGCATGGGCCGAAGCACAACTAGATACATGTGGGCCTGTGCACCAAAAGAGGAGGAACTTGCTTCCACATTGCAAAGGGCAAAGGCAAAGGTGGTCTTTACAGTAGAAGGCAAGCAATCTAAACTTCGTATCCAGTGTGCAGGGAATTGCCAGGAATCACAAGCAGCCAGCACCTGCTGGCCTTGTGGGAACTCTCCTGAAGAGGAGAAACTGGAAAGCAGAAGCTGTGAGTCTAGCTCATTGCCTGGCACTCTAGAGAGAAACCCAGCTCACTCACTGGTGTATTCCAGTCTCCTTGAGACTGAGAGTTTGGAACCTTTTTAAGTAAGATAAATAGATACAATAGACAGCTGAGCAATTCAAGTTCAAAGACTCCCTGAATTTACTTCTATTGTCTTCTCTTAAAAGATCTCCCCTTTTTTGGCTGGGCGCGGTGGCTCACGCCTGTAATCCCAGCACTTTGGGAGGCCGAGGTGGGCGGATCACAAGGTCAGGAGATCGAGACCATCCTGACCAACATGGTGAAACCCCGTCTCTACAAAAAATTAGCCGGGTGTGATGGCGGCGCCTGTAGTCCCAGCTGCTAGGGAGGCTGAGGCAGGAGAATGGCGGGAACCCCGGAGGCGGAGCTTGCAGTGAGCCGAGATCGCGCCACTGCACTCCAGCCTGGGTGACAGAGCCAGACTCCGTCTCAAAAAAAAAAAAAAAAAAAATCTCCCCTTTTCAATTTCCACCCGTGTTCTGGGTGGCCACTCTAGTCTCCTGGTGGGATTTCCTCATTCTAGCAGCCTTCACTCTGCTAACCCTGACTTGGCCCCTCAACAAGTGATTTACTGCACAGTGCTGCTCTTGTCTGTTTTTTCCCAGCCTGAGAATGGCTCAAAGTTTTCTTCATGGGGCCCTGGCTCTCCTATTCTTCCTGGGTGGCATCCCTTACCTTCCACTCATAGCGCTGCACTCAGGGCATTGGTGTGCCTGATTCTATGAACTGTTTGAAGCATGTCTGTTTACACCAATGAGCACTCTCTGCTCTGTTAAAATAATTCCTGCATTCACCAAGAGAAAATGCAAGCCACTTCAGTGGTGTTTTATTATAGGAATTTAAATAAATTAATGCATATGATTATAGGCTTGCTATTTTGTCATTCTTTTTTTACTTTATTACTACATTGTCCAGGCCAGACTTCCATGTCACTAATTACCCAAAAAGACCTGGAGATAAATCTTCCTGTGGCTTCAAGTCCTCGTTATTGTTTATCTCCATGCCAGGGCTTCTCAAGCTTGGCTGCATATCAGAAATCACCAGGGGCCTTTACAAAGTCTGAGTACCTGGCCCCACCCCAAGAGCCCTGGCCTCAGCAGACCTGTCACTCCTCAGCCATGGCCTACCTGAAGCTGGTCTCCTGAGCGTATTCACTGCCTTATCTTCCCTTTCCCCACCCATCTGCCCTTGAGATAGCTCATGGCCATAATTCCTGCAAGTGGCTATAGCTTCTGCAGCTGGCATCCTGAGTCCCTTAGAAATGGTCCCAATCAAATATCAAGATGGGGCTTCCCATCATCCCTGGAGACATTTCTGCTGATGCCAAAATACACAGTAATGATAGGTACTAATTCTTGAGTATGATGAGAGATGGGAACTCTGTCTCATTCAATCCTCAGATCAACTCTATATCAAAGACATTATTTTCTTCATGTTGTATATGAGAAACCCAAGGTTCAGAGCAGTTTTGTTCCTCATCCACAGCCCCACAGGAAGTAGAGGAGGAGTTAGGATGCAAGTTCGAGGCTGTAGGGCAGCAGACCTCACATTTCTCCCTTCGCACTTGCCCTGTCTCTGTCCTGGTGGAACATCAGATCACTTGAGTTGACTGTAAGACAACAACTCTCTTGATTTCACCCTGATAATTACTTCAAGTCATGTAACATTCATGTGTGGCCAGTGACTTACACTAGACAAGAACACAGGGCGAGGGGGCTGTTTTTTTTCATATGTCATTAAAATTATAGTCTAAAAGAAGGAAGTCGAAGTGAGGAAAAAAAACATAGACCATGAGAGTGACCTCCCTTAAGTCCCCAGGGCTAAAAGTTAAGGATATGAGATCTCCCTTTTAGCTGTCAAGTATCATTTTGTGATCTTAAATAAATTTACTTTATATGAAAAAAATGTATCTTCAAACATGTTATAAAGGAGAATGATTACTGAGTATGATAGAATTATATGTAATTAAAGAACCTAGTAGAATTAGAAATATTGCAGTCTAAGACTTACAAGGCTTCACAGAAAGCTGAGCTTAGAGGGTTAGATATACGTGAAAACAATAAAACAAAAGTATTACCTTGTTACTTTTGCCGGTTTAATTTAGAAACTATGCCTTCTGGTTTTACCTCCAAGGCTCATGAAGTGTATATTTCTGATGCAACACTGAATAATTTACCATGGATATGATTCTACCAAAGGCAAAAGCAGAAGAAAAGAAAGTCATGAAGTGGATGAGAGGAAGGCTTCTTCACAGTTCAATAATGCGAAAGAACTCAGAAGCTTTGTTTCAGAAGATATGGTTTTTATTTAAAGTGTTTGATGGTACCCTTTTCAACAGAGCTACAGAATAATAAAAGCTTATTTAATTTAATTTTCTACTTCATTACTGCCCAAAATACAGGACCAAGTGAAGGAATGCCTTCATAGATTGCATGCCATGTGTCAGAAATGTATTACCATACTTACTGGCATTATTTCACCCACCTATCTATAATATTTTAATTCTGAAATGAAAGAAAGGAAATTATACTAAGACCCAGATCTTAGCCTGATGATGACTTGGCAAATTCCATTAATCCAAAGATCTGTGCTTATTTTTTTTAGTGAAGGATCATGAACAACGAATTCAAATTATCCAGCATTCATTAAGCAATAATGAGTGCAGAACACCATGCTAGAAAAATGAGCATGTAAATGCCTGGCCTTCTCCTAGGAAAGAGTTCTTTGTCATGTTCATAAAAACTCTAAGGTCATTATTTCACAGAATGGACGCCTCAGGACACACACTTAACCATTGTAGGTTTTGTCATCCATAAAATAGAGTGTAGTCCAGGCTAGAGAGGAGATGAAATTGTCTCTATGATCCTTTTCAACACTAAAGACTTGAGATTCCATGGCTGAATCAGAGTTACAGATTGTTACAAATTGCAAGAAAATATTTAAGCAGAATAAACAGGACCCCCTTTCTTCTTTAAGTCCTTGAAATATGTGCAAAAACCCTACCTGAAATATAGAGGTATATTTCTATATGCGTGGGAGAGAAGAGCACAGGACAAGAGTGAGAGCACTCGCAAGTGATTCCTTCGGTTTTCAATTCTGAGTTTCAGTATTTCTGACAAAGGAAAGGAAAAAACAACAACAAAACAGAACCAAAAAACCAGGAACCTGCCACAATCCTGTCTCAAGATTGAAGGACCATTGAAGATTCAACTCTCCTGATGATGGCAGAAGAATGGAATGCCAATATTCCAGAATGCTTCCGGTGAGCCCAGCACTGTGCTAGGTGCTAAAGGAACCAAGGTAAGTAGGGAAAATAAATCAATACAAGAGCACAAGGGGAGCATTTGAATGAACGACTGCCTCCTAGCCTAGCAAGGAACTCATTTAACACTTTTTGCAATTAATTTTTACTTTTTCCAATTAAGGATTGTCAACTTAAAGAAACATCTGCTCAATACACACTGTTTCAAAGCCAAAAGATATATCAAGTGGTGGAGAACTACAAACTAAAAAAAGAACTACATTTAAATTGATTTTTTTTTTTTTTTTTTTTTTTTTTTTTTTTTTTTTTGAGACGGAGTCTTGCTCTGTAGCCCAGGCTGGAGTCCAGTGGTGTCATCTCGGTTCACTGCAAGCTCCGCTTCCTGGGTTCACACCATTCTCCTGCCTCAGCCTCCCAAATAGCTGGGACTACAGGTGCCCACCACCACACCCGGCTAATTTTTTGTATTTGTAGTAGAGACGGGATTTCACCACGGCCTCGAGCTCCTGACCTCATGATCTGCCCGCCTTAGCCTCCCAAAGTGCTAGGATTACAGGCGTGAGCCACCGCACTAGGCCAAATTGATTGGTTTTAATATAACATGCTTAAGAGGGACCAAGTATAAGAGGAGAAATAATGTCTTTCAGATTTATAGGTGATATGCTCTCATTTCTAACTACTTGATTGTTGTTATTAATACAAATGCTTGAAGGTACTGCTTGACCATGCTGAAATTACTTCTTTAGTTAGATCAATTCTCTGAAATAACCATTCCATATCTCCCCTAGTTTGAAATTTAATCTCCCAAGCCCATCTTCTTCTCTTCTTCAGTGGATGACCTTCTTCATGTTCCAGAGAAGTCAATAAAAGGCACCTGCCAAGATCTATCTCCAACATCTTCACCAGATCTGTATACACCAATATGCTTTGCTCTCATTGCCTTCTCCTTCCCTCCTGTTACAAGGAGGGAGCAGACCCACCTCCTGTCAGTGGTGAGTCGTCCCACCTATGCTGTGGGTCCCGTGTCTCCGTGTCCTCCCATGAACCTCCCCGATGAGTGACTCGCTTTCTCTTCTGGATCTTTAACCTCTTCTTTACTGGATGCTTTCTGTTCGCATTTGCAATGCTCTGTATTCTCCCCCACCAAAAGATAAATCAATCAGTAAATGATCTTCCTGAATCCTGTGTCCCCTTCCAGATATAGCTGTTTTCCTTCGCCATGCATTTCAGAAGAGCTATCTATATGTTTTCCTATTCCCCCAGACCCTATTCTCTCCATATTCACCCCAGTCTGGCTCTGTCCCAGCCACTCCACTGCTTTGCTCTTGCTAATGATTGAGCTCATTGATCTCCATGCTGTTAAATTCAGATGTCATTTATTGTCCATCTAACATGACCTGTCCTCATCTTATTATCCTCTCCTTCTAGAAAAATAGGATTCCTGCTTCCCTTTCTGACTGTTCCTTTTCTATCCCTTTGAGTTTTGTTCTTCTATTGGAATTTTACTCATTAGATTCTTCTTGGCTTGGCCCTTTGTTTTTTAATCCATCCTCTTTCCCTCCTACAGTGATTGTATCTGCTCTTGTAGGCCAATGTCTCTTCTTCACTTGCTTATCTTCAGAACATTAGAGCCACGTAACCACCTGCCTATTGATATGCCATTAGTGTTCCCCGCCTCACACCTGGCCCTCTTCTAGCATCCCTCAATTCAGTAAATGTCACCTCATTGCTCCTGCTGGAAACTTAGGACTTGACACTTTTCCTCTTCTTTAGTCTGCATTTTTAATTAAGGGCTGTCTATCAGTTTTACCTCCAAAACGTATATTGTGCTGTCTGTTTGTGTCTTTCTCAGCCACCATCTCTCACTGACTATGGAAACAGGAGACTGCCATTTTATTAAATAGTTGTAATTGAAAGGGATACTTAAGCAGAAAATGTCATAAAGAGGTAACACTGTCAACAATTCACGTTTTAGTGAATCCACACTTTGGTGAGTTTCTCCACCATGGAGACTTTGATACCAGGTGGGGATTGTGCCTGTTGAATCTGGAATTTTAAGAACTTGAAGTAAGCTCCATGGAATGCCCCCACACACATATACATGCACACACACATGCACGTACACATGCTCATATGCACACAAGAGGGATTGGAGTATGGAAAGCATAATATGTGCTCTCTCCTGCTTTCATGCTATGTTTGATATTGCCATGACAGGATCACCATCTCTGCCCATTCACCAGTGCCTCGTTTACCTGCACCAAGGCTGTTCAAATGACCTGGCTTTGCTGGCTTTCACTCAATCTATCTCAGGGAGATTGGACTTTTCTATGCAGTTTTTATATGATAGGTTGAACTGAAATAACCTCTAAAAATTGCAGCAATCCCAGAAAGACTGAGAAGCAATCACTTGAAATCATTTGAATCTGGAATAGTGGGAGAGGCAAGCAAAGGTAGTACAAAACAGAGCTGCAGCTGCAGATGGGAAATGGGCTTTAGAAATGAACAATTGTTCCAGCTATCTAAGATACTATGAGGATAAACTAATGATCTCTGACATCTCAACCATACTTGAAAACAAGTGAATGGAAATTAAATAATTAAACAGGCCAAACAGCATTATAAACATATGGCAGGGAAAACTATTACAAATTCAGTTCATGACCCACACATTGCTGGAGGTTTTCAGAACAATCAAAGTACTTATTTGTGTCAAGTTCACTGGAATTGGTGGACTTCTTTCTACAAACGTACCCTCTCCACACCTGGGGTATACATTTTAGAGAGCTCTGAAAACAGATTTATCAATGAGCATTTGATCTTGACCAAATAAATAAATAAAATTAATAAAGCCTAGAGCAGTGGACCTCCTCTCTTAGGGCACAGGCTAAGATCTATTTTTCTGATTACATCAGAGAGAAAATTCCAGTGGCATACCGATTCTTTTAACTTCATGCTAATCAGTTTTCTTTTTAACTAGCTCTGTAAAAAGGTGATCGAAGTAAGACTAGGGTGGTACAGGGAGTGGAAGTGAGAAAAACCACAAATATTTGAAGCTAAAAATTCTGAATAAAGAATTAGAAGTAAGTCTTCTTATGCAACTATGGAAATATAAATAGAATAGACCTGGATTCTCGTTCAAAATCAGTTACTAGCCCAGTGGTCCCTGACTTTGTTTCCATCCCATGCTTACATTAATAATAGTGGCTCAGGGACTGCAAGGGCAGAGCTGTTCAATTCTTAAGCTTCTCCTGCCCCTAGTGGAAGAAGAGGTTTCATAGCTAGGGAGAGCTTCCCCCCACCCCCAGGAGATGGTGATGTCTCCCCTGGAGAGTTGCCCCTTCCCCCATGGAAACCAATTGATATAACCCCTCTGTGCCTCAGTTTCTTCATCAATAAAATGAGGAAAATATATTCCAGGATCTTTTAATGTGTAAAGCAATATATGAAGAGAAATATCTCGTATTTGCATGTTTAAATTCATAGACAATTTGCTGAATATGGTACAACAGAACTGGATTTGTTGAATGTTCTAGTTAAACTCTTGAGTACTCAGAATCTAGAGAGAATCTAAAAATAGTATCAATTTGAAGTAAACATCATCCACACTCTATTTAAAGGTCATTGTGACTCTGCTTCAAAGTATTAAGATTGGTTCTACCAAATTTTAAAGAGAGAAGACGAGATACAAAGTTAGCCTCTATAAATTATTGGGCTGAGCATTTTAATAACTATCATTTATTAAGTCCTAAATATATGCAGAGATGCTGCTAAAAGCTTGACATATAGTATCTCATTTAATCCCCACAATAATATTTTTATTAGCAGTAGTCGTATTCCCATTTTACAGACATAAAACTGAGGCTTCAAGAAATTACATAATATGCCCATATCATACAAGTCGCTAAATCAGTATTTAAGCCTTAACATTTGTTCTTGCAATGTCTGTTTCGTGCTAGATTTATAGGAATATCAGAAGTGATCAGGAGAAATCATAACTGGAAAAGTACAACCCGTCATTCTTCATGTCTGTGCTGCGATTCTGTTGTTTCACAAGCTGAATGAACAGAAACCATGTCAGGAATCTGAGTCTTCATATAACTTCACAGAGGAGACAGCAATGTGACTACTCACAGTCCAAATATTATTTTGTTAATAGTGTAATTTGGGGAGTCCTGCTTTTATTTTAAGGGACTGTGGATTTTTCCAATTATAAATTAATTTATAAAGAAAAACAGTAATTTATGATGGTGTCCTAGACCTACTCAGGAAACCCTCCTTTCTGCCTAATTAAAATAAATTGATGGAAAGTTGGATCGTGTGTCCCTACGACAGCTACATTTGTACTGCAAAAAGGGAAACCGTTAGAACAAAATTACTGTGAAAGAGATTTTGAAAATGGACCTTGTCACTAGGGGGCACTTAGGGATATAAAATCAGCATTGCCAAACGTACTTTCTGAAATAAAACAATTAGTAGGGTATGTCTTTCCAAGAGAGGGAAAAAATATGTTTATCGACATAAGGATTCAGCACCTCTCTTGATGTGTTATTGTTAGGTGCCAAATGGGTTAGAGAAAAAAGACCATTTAAAGTGAGCACAATTTTGAAGTGAGAAGTCTTATCTTTTCTCTCCCTCTGCCTTTACCACTGGAAGCACAAATGTGTTGTTAGGGGAAGAAACATAAAAAAAGACACAAAAGAAGAGCCAAGCAAAACCCCCCTGCTCCCCCCCCCCCCCCCCCCCCGCCCCCCGCAACCTGCTTGATTCTTTTCACTGCTTTCTTGTGGCCTCTTTCTCTCTGGCCTTTTCTCTCCTTAATCCTCCCCTGAGGAAATTGCCCTTCCCTCTGTTGCTCGCAGTAATTTGCTCTTCCTTTTTACAAGCCTATCTTTCATTCCATTCTTCCTCCCATTATGCCTGGTTGTGTTCTTCCCCTTTATTGTTCTTCTCTGCTTTCATTAGGTGTGAGACTGAATTCTGGTTTTGGTTTTTATCTCTGTTTTGTAAGTATATTTTTTTTTCAGACACTCATATTCCTATTTCCATAAGAAATCAATAAAATGTGTTTCCAGGCTCTGTTTTACCTAAACGTGATGGTAATAGATAACATGTTATCTGAGGCTAGAGGAGAATAGTTTCTCACAGTGATCAAGCAAATGGGGAGAAAAATTGAAGCAAATAACACATTCTTACATTACAGTCTTTTATAGGAAACAATCAAGCAGAAAAACATATTTCATGGTGTATATACAAGACTTAGCCCATAGAGTGAAAAGTAAAAATATAGCAAAAAAAAAAAAAAAAAAAAAAAGTTTGTTTTTGTCCATGTGATACCCAACAACCAATTTAATTGATTTTCTATTCCAAATCCACCATTTCTTTTGGCTGTCATGTACAGGAGTTGTAAAGTACAAAAAAATCATGAAGTGCTATATGTGAGGAATGTCAGATATCTCAGCAACAACACCTTATAGGAGAAATGGAAGACCTTCAATTGCCCTACTCCTTAGTGTGAGGGGGGAAAAATCTTTCTATGTGTTGCACCCTATCTGCGGAAATTACCCTGCAGTTATAATTAAGAAAATAATTGCAAGTACAATTTACCAGGTCCATGCCCATTATTTCATCCTGTAAATTGAAACAAAGAAAGTGTCGCTGCACTTCACCCAGCGACCTAGTTTGTGAGCTTTGGGCTAACCTCCCATGAGTGGTAGATCTAGGTCTTCTTGAATAATGAAATGGTGGTCTGGGACTGGGAATCATGAATTTGATTCCTTGTTCCCCTGACTCACCATGTGGTCATGGGAAAGTCTACACATCATCAGTTTTTCTGGTAGGAAAATGATTAGGATAATTATTATGCAGATTACTCTAGAGCTTTGATTTCAATAAGCCACTCTTAGCACCTTACTCTGCCCTCAACCTTTAAATAAACTTTTCATTCACGCAAACAACAAATGTTATTTCCAAAGCCAGTTTTCACACAATTATTATTTTAAAATTATTTTCAGGATACTGTTAACTTTTTAAAATTTATGTAATGTTAAGTCAAATTATAAGATTTCTATCTAGTTAGCCAACCCATGTGGTTGCGTTACAATGTACAGATAATTAATTTTAATTTTATTTTTTTAACTTAGTAAAAGATTTTCATCTTTTCACATTTCTGCCATTAACTTTTCCTCACATTTCTGTCATTTTTTCCTCCCACTTGAAACTACTCTGGTGATCTAACTTCACAATTTATGTGTATATTCACACAGTCATTACTTTAACATTGCATAATTTCTTAACATTTTTCCTAGGAAGATAAAATATTTGCTTTTCTTGTGAACTGTAATATACAGATGCTCCTCATCTTATTATAGGGTTACATTTCATTAAACTCATCATAAATTGAAGATATCATAAATTGAAAATGCATTTAATACACCTAACCTCCCAAAAATCATAGCTTAGCCTAGCCTACAGAACACTTACATTAGCCTACAATTAGGCAAAATCATCTAACACAAAGCCTAGTTCACAAGAAAGTGTTGCATACCTCATGTAATTTTTTAAATAATTTACTGAAGTGAAAAAACAGAATGGTTACATGAGTACTCAAAGCACAATTTCTACTGAATGGATATAGCTTTTGCACCATTGTAAAATTGAAAAATCATAAGCTGATCCCTCCTAAGTCAAGGACACAGGTCTGTATTACATTTCTATATTGCATTTACTTCCTAGTTTCTAGGAATATCAAGATGATCCACATTGGCAAAGAGCTCAGTTTTTGTTGCAGGAGGCTACATAATGCAATAAAGGAAATAGCAAGACTATCGTAGCCTTCCAAGTGAGCGATGAATTTTAAAAAACAAAATTAAGGATGATGCAGGCCTCCAGGTAGGATTCTGCAGTTTGTGCACTGCAGGGTGAATGGGGACTGAAAGCTCACTTACATTGTTTCTCAAGCTGTGGGCCCTGGCCCAGTACTGAATTCTCCTAAAGGAAGGAGTGACTTTTTCTCATTCATCCACCCAAAGGATGTGCCTTTTTTTTTTTACTTTGTCAATCTTGAGTGGGCACTTCTTTAAAAAATTGTCTTTCTGCCGGGGCAGCATTTTGAAATTCCCAAAATGTTCTATATATGCTTGGCCCTGAGTTTAGAGGTTAGGTTGTTATCTCATAATTCCACTGTTCCCTCTGCCCCCTTCCCCCCGTCTTCCCAGTGAATGTCTTCTGTTCTGTGAGTGTTTCTGATTCTGTGCTATTCCTCACCTGAGTGTGCCAATCCACAGCCCACATTTGTGTTGACATTTTATCCAGTCCAAACTTCTGTCATAAGTTGTCTTATCTGAAATGAGATCCTCAATAACTCAGTTCTGTCCTATCCCTGCTGCCCTCCCACCATGCATTCTGAGGTCTCTGAGGAAGGGTGTGCACAGCTAACAGAATCAGGCAAGGGCATAGCTTTTTTTTTTTTTAAATAATGCCTTTATTCCAAGCCCCAGGAAGTCTCTGCAAGACAAAGTTAGGGGCAGGCCAACTAGCCTCCAACCTAATTAAGCCATGAACCTTCTTTTCTCTCTTAACTAGTTCCACATCCAAATCTCAGCTTGTCTTATTAGTCTGAAAGTAAATGCACTTCTAGGAAAGCAATAAAAAAAATTGTTTGCAAAACAAACTTCTTTATACTTCTCTTGCTAATACTTCACCCAAATACATTCTTGGACTAGATGCAGCATCTCAACACTCCTTGGGCATGGAGTGTGAGCAGCCAAGGGTGGAGCCTCTTTTCGAAGGGGATAGAATTCTTTCTCTTCGTCCTCTTAATCTACCAAGTTTAATGTCCAGTCCTAGAGTCAGTCTGGCTTTTTATTATTCCCTTAGAGAAGATCAGTGCATAACCTACTTATATGCACACACATCATCACCTCCTACATTATGTTTTGTATCCTCCTCATTCTTCAAAGAACCAGTTTATAAATCTACTCTCCCTGTAAAGTCTTTCCAGTTCCCCTAGTGAGTTAGTTGCTTCTATCTCTGTGCCTTCTGATGGTATCTGTTCACATGCCTAATAACCTTTGGGGGCAATGATCTCCAATGTGGGTTGCTTATATCCCAAGGGGTATGCAAGATTATCTACTAGGGAAAAATGATTAGAACTTCCATTTGTTCTAAGAGCAAAGTAGATGTGATTAGACAATTCAGAGATGGGAGGTGAATCTAGAGAGCATGGTTAGCTATATACACAACTTTGGAAACCCACATGGGTATCTGTAATGTGATCCCTCCAGGGATGTGATAGGAGGGAGTTGGAGGTGTCATTTGTGTGTATTCTTTATCTTTTTAAATCTCTATTTTAGGGTAGAGGTAAATTTTATGAGATCAAAATACTCTATCATGGTGGTATATGATAGAGGATGGATGGATGGATGGATAGGATGGATGGATAGATAGATAGATAGAT
This sequence comes from Rhinopithecus roxellana, assembly GCF_007565055.1. Classification (NCBI taxonomy): domain Eukaryota; kingdom Metazoa; phylum Chordata; class Mammalia; order Primates; family Cercopithecidae; genus Rhinopithecus; species Rhinopithecus roxellana. The sequence continues at coordinate 73,580,914 of NC_044569.1, read as the reverse complement.
AGATAGATAGATAGATAGATAGATAGATAGATAGACAGACAAAACAAATAAATGATGGAGAGAAAGTGCTTACAATGAAAAAGGCTTTAAGGCTGTTTCTCTAGGCTAAGGACTGCTAGGCTAGGGCTTCTTCATCTCTATGTTTCCAGGTCACACATCACTTGACCGATAAATTAATTTTGAAAGAATAGATATATTATTTTAGATTCTCTACATTTGAGTTCTCTGAAAGCAAGGCATACCTGGACTAAAATTTTGAAAAGTCCCTTCATAAGTGAACGCCTTTGCCACTTAACTCAGCTTGTTATTCTTGAAAGAGTCTTTTATGTCTGTAGTTTTATTTGCTGAAGTTGCTAAAGCCCTCAAATGTCCAACAAATCTAGAGTTCTGTATATGGAGACTAAGAGCAAAGCAGATGTGGTTAGACAATTCGGAGGTCTGGGGTGAATCTAGGAGCATGGTTAGCTATCTGCACATCTTTGGCACATCTTTGGAAACCAGGGTGGATATCTGTAATGTGTTCCTACCAGGGATGGGGTAAGAGGTAGTTGGAGATGTCATTTAGAATCTGCCCCTGAAAATGAACAAAGACAGCCTAGGTCTCTGTATTTACAAGCATGTTACTGAGTTGAATGTGCGCATCATCAAGCTGGTTTTCTGTTGCATTTTTATTACGTGGTTCTCTTGTATTTAAGGGGTTTCCCCTCCTATTTTAACCAATGTGCTTTATAACCAGCTACTAAATAATTGGCTTTGCATCATTACACACTGTCCTCACTTAACATCTAAGTACCCAACTAAACTAATTCTATGTATTTGTTTTTATTTTTATTTTATCCATAGTCTTCCCTTAATTTTTAGATAATAATAACTTTACTGCTACCAACTCTGTTATATTTTATACATTATAATACCTAAAAAATCCCTGAAAGGTAGGTAATTTTGACCTCATTTGTTAGAATTTAGGAAGTTAAAGACAAAAATATAACTTTCTCAGAATATACAAAATGATATAATATAGTGAAATTCTTTTTATTTCACCAATGTTTTCTTTACATAAACTTTCAAATGTTTTGTTTGTTCTATTTAAATTTAAAATTAAATATTGAGTTTCATCTTACAAAACATGTAATTACTTTTGGAAATGCATTTTATGAGACCCAGTAAAGTTAATATCAGTGATATGGACTAAAAATCTAATACCATGCTTGGAACACAAGTTTTTAGAACACACTGCATCAGTGATGCTATTTACTTTGAAAAATGAATTATAGTGTTATGGACTACATCTTTCCAGAATTGATTTTGAAAATCCAAAGTTGAGTATTTTAGAAGCTATAGTTTAATATGAATTTAACAGGCAAATAGTATTTTTATTTTTAAAAGTAATAAAAATGATTTCAGAAAGTTGTCATAGTCATATTTATTACCTGCTCCATGGCTCTGAACCATAAATCGACAGCTATATCTGAAGTGTAAGCAAATACTGTTTCATATAAATGTGGTATAAGCATTTTCAAAGCTTGTTGCACTATCTCATTATTGTGATCTGTTATTGCTTTTCTTCCCAAGAGAAAGGCTGTCCATCCTAATTTAGTATTGAATAAGTGATTTTTATTATGTTCTCCCAAGTGAAAAGTAGCTCCAGTTCTTTCAACTGAAATGATAACCAGAATGACTTAAAAGGAAATGGGGCTGGGGAATTGTGGAACCTCCTGCTACCCAGAGAAAAACCCATCGGTACCATGGCCAATGCACCTCACTGTCCCCTGAGGGAAAGAACGTGGCCTCAAAGGTCCTTCCCGGATGCTGCCACATGATAGCCAGAGACCGCCAGCATTGACAGGAAATTCTTTCCCATTTGGTATGAATGAAAAAGAACACTAAGACATAATAGTTGATCTGGATTTTTTTTTTTTTTTTTTTTTTTTTTGGCCAGAGGGAGAGGGTTTGTTGTTGTTTTGTTTTGTTTTGAGACCGAGTCTCACTGTGTCACCCAGGCTGGAGTACTGTGGTGTGATTTCAGCTCACTGCAGCTTCTGCCTCCTGGGTTCAAGTGATTCTCCTGCCTCAGCCTCCCAAGTAACTGGGATTACAAGCGCACCCCACCACCCCCAGCTAATTTTTGTATTTTTAGCAGAGGCAGGGTTTCACCGTGTTGGCTAGGCTGCTCTCGAACTCCTGACCTCAAGAGATCCACCTCTGCTCCCAAAGTGCTGGGATTACAGGCATGAGCCAACGCACCCAGCCTGATCTGGATATGTTTATAGTCTCATTAATACTTTCATTTCTTTATTTCATCTTTCATATTCTTTATTCTCCTTGTCCATTCATTGATTATCAAAAATTTTTAAATATCTGTTTTGTGTCTATCTCAGAATCAGATCCTGGGATTGTAGAGGCACGGAGCTTATTCCCTCAGAGGGCATACAGGAGTGCAAACCAGTGAGTGAGACCCAGGAATATAGGTGCCACAATAAAATATGAGCAGGGTGCCAGGAGGGCACAATGGAGGGAGCCAAGTCAGACTGTGGGGAGTGTGGAAGGGCTCCATGCCCATCACACTGTGCTGTGTCTCAAAAGATGAGAAGCTGTTCTCCAGCTGGGATTTGGTGTTGGACCCTTCAGCAACAGCTGACTATGACTGTTGACGCTGCTCCTCCTGTTGATGACAGAAACAAAAAGGATGCAAACTAACTAGCTATGCAGGATGGGAATTCAAAATAAAAATAATGCTTTTTCATAGTTCCACGTTGTATGCTATGGTTTAGAACTGTGTGCTTTGTGGCAAAAATGAATGGCAGAGAGTATACATAAATGGCCTATGCAGGCCCTGACTAGAGGCCTGTGGCACAAATTTATATTAGGCCAGAAAAATCATGGTTGAGCCTTATTCCCAGGCCTTGAAGACAGCGATATTACCCACAATGTCTTGTTAGGTAGTATAGTAAAGTGGTTATGTGCTATTATAAAGGGAAAGTGATTCACAGTTGGAGATTAATTTTGAGTGCTATTCTATGGTGGTGTCGTAGAATGGCCATCAGGCTACAGGATCACAGTGATCTTAACCTTTCCTTATCAAAAGTTTCCAACTCTGTTTGAGGAACTCTTTCCCATGGAATTATTGTCTAAGATGCAAGTCAAGACATACCATTTACATGCAACTTAGCTAGAAATCTTGCATTGTGTAGAGAAATCTCATCACCACATAGTGGTTTCTCCTCTAATTCCATGCCATGGGATCCTCTTTAATGAGATTATGTAAGAAGAAGTAACCAAACCCTCACAGACGGCTTAGAAAGATGGATTACATTATAACTATTGTGCTTTATAATAGATAATATAGATATTACTGGAGCATTTTATTTTATAGTTCAGGATTATACTACTAATAATAACACTTTCACTACTTAGAATTTTGTTTGCAGTTATATGCTGGAGAATTACTTGTTTTAAGAAAGTTGTTCCACTTTTCTGCATGATCACCAACGTTTATTGATTAATAGCTGTGTGTGGATCCTAAGCACTCTATAGCCCTGTCAGTAAGGTCTGCTGTTATTCCCTTTTAAAGATGAAAAGGTGGAATTCACAGAATGAAACAATATATCCACGTAGCCTGCAAGTGGTAAAGCAAAATTGGAACTCGAGGTCAGAATTCAAGACCCACGCTAGGACTTATTGTGCTAAGATGTTTAAAATACTAAGAAAAAATACTGTGTATTTTTCTGATAGTTGTGGGACATGCATTTAAAATACAAAGGGTTATTGTTGACAATAGAGGAAATATGGCCCAAATCAACAAATTTTCTACTGCTTTTCTCTGACAAGCAATGAGTCAAATTAAGAGATTAGGCATAGTTTAGGTACCTGTATATACACACAGATATAGCATCTGACACACACATGCATGCAGCCATGCATTGCACATACACACACACTGTAGAGGGATAAGAGTATTTTGGACAGAAATCCAAGGCAATGCTTTAACTGGAGTCCATATCCTCAAGCCTGTCTGAAAATTATGAAACTACTTGTTCTCTAACATCCTTTGGGGCAGCTATCCTCCTTCCTGCCTTGCAGCCTCTCCAGCCCATAGAGTTTGGTTTTGTCCTGTATAAAAGCATTGCTACCCTAACTGTTAACCAACTATTGATAAAGCACTGATGAAGAACAGGCCTTTCCTCTCCCTCACATCCTGCATATATTAGGCTGTTTTCGCATTGCTACAAAGGAATACCTGAGGCCGGGCAATTTATAAAGAAAAGAGGTTTAATTGGCTCACAGTTCTGCAGGATGTACAGGAAGCACAATGGCAGTATCTGTTTGTGGTGGGGGCCTCAGAAAACTTGCCATCATGGCAGAAGGCAAAGGGGGAGCTGGAGTATCACATGGTGAGAGTGGGAGGAAGAGACAAGGGGAGGGAGCGGGGAGGTACCACACATTTTAAGCAACCAGATCTCTCAAGAACTCAGTATCATGAGGACAGCACCAAGCCATTCATGAGGGATCTGCTCCCATGACCCAAACACCTCCCACCAGGCCCCACCTCCAACATTGAGGGTTACCTTTCAACGTGGGATTTGGAGGGGACAAAACATCCAAACTATATCACTGTGTCTAAAGCCTTCCAAATATATATATTTTTTGATGGACTACCCTTCAGGGGTATCACCCAGGCCTGCCCACATCATCTTGGATGGACAGGGCAGGTGCCTGAGCACCACAGGAAGCAAAGCATGATGGACTCAGAGACTGGACCAGACCCATTCCTGGCCTACAAGATGTGAGCAATCAGTAAAGAATCTGGCTCTGTCATCCAGATGGGCATTTCATATTAACTATATAATTTCTTATTGCTGACACTATTAATTTTGTAATTCTTGAACTTTTAGCTGTCTCTTAAAAGGGAAACTAAAATTGCAGCTTAATTTTTTTTCAAAATTCAACCTAAATTATTATAGAACTAAAATATAAATCAATTACATTAAGATACACAATAAACAATTTTGCTTTAATAATAGAAAGACAAAGCAAAGCAGTCTTCCTTGTCGGGTTTGTTATTGTGTTGAAAACTTTCATCCTAGGTTTTTCATCTCATTTTAAAGGTGTTAATGACAGTTTTCTGAAACTGATTTTTGAAAACACTTGCTTATTTTTCATGTACCCCAAGCTACAGCTTGAAAAGGAAAATTTGGACTGACATCTGCAGGCTAAGCTTGTATTACTTATCAGCTGCTGCGTAACAAATTGTGTCAACACTTAGCCACTGAAAACAGCAGCCATCTGTTATTCCACAGTTTCTGTGGGTCAGAAATCCAGTCAGCTTAGCTAGGAAGTTTTACCTTGGGGTTTTCCTCAAGGCTGCAGTCATCTGAAGGGTTGCTACTTGCAGGCTCACTCACGTGGCTGTTGGCAGATCTCACAAGCTCTACTTCCATCTCAGTCACATGGGCCCCTCCACAGGGTTGCCCATGACATGGCCACCAGCCTTCCCCAGAAGTGAGCACTCCAAGAGAGAGGCACCCAAGATGGAAGCCACAGTCTTTTTACAACCTAATATTAGAGCTGATGTCCCGTCACTCTGCTATATACTAGTCATTAGAAAAGAATAAATAAATCCAGGCCAGGCACAATGGGTCATGCCTGTAATCCCAGCACTCTGGGAGGCCGAGATGGGTGAATCACTTGAAGCCAGGAGTTTGATACCAGCCTGGGCAACATGGTGAAACCCCATCTCTACTAAAAATACAAAAATTAGCTGGGCCTGGTGATACACACCTGTAATCCCAGCTACTCAGGAGGCTGAGGCAGACAATCACTTGAACCCAGGAGGCAGAGGTTGCAGTGAGCCAAGGATGCACCACTGCACTTCAGCCTGAGCAACTGAGTGAGACCCTGTCCCCCCTCCCCCCCAAAAAAGAATAAATCCAGCCCACACTGAAGTGGATACACAAGGGCATGAAGAACAGGAGGTGCAGACCACTGAGAGCCATTTGGGAGGCTGCCTAACAAAAGTGTTACCAGAAATCAAAAGAGAAAAGGTACTGAGAAAATCGCTCTTCCTGGCTCTATCTCCCTGTGTCTCTTTGTCTTTCTCTCTGTCACACACACACACACACACACAATACAGAGTAAGCATTTGGCTGATCATAAGTATTATGAATTAGGTCACTTTAGTCCTCAGAAAAATTATAAGAGAAAAGAAAAATGAAAAACACATTTCTAGCATTATCTTGTAAATATATACAGTGATGTGTAAAATGTTTTCTGAAATCCAATGTTAGGAACTGAGTTGTGTGCCCCCAAAATATGTATGTTGAATTCCTAACGGCTTGTACCTCAAAATGTGATTGCATTTTGAGATAAGGCCTATAAAGAGATAATTGTGTTAAAACGAGGCCTTTAGAGTGGGCCTTCATCCATGCTGATGGTCATGCTTATAAGAGGCAGTTTGAACAAAAAGACATCAAACATGTAAGGGCAGAGAGGAAAGACCATGTGAAGACAAGGGGAGAAGAGAAAGAGGGCCATCCCCCAGCCAACAAGAGAGGCCCCAGAATGAAACGTGCCCTGCTGACACCTTGCCCTCGAACTTCTAACCTCCAGAACCATAAGGAATACACCTCTGTTTAAGCCTGCAGTCTGCAGCATTTTGTTACGACAGCCCTAGCAAACTAATACAACTTGTTATTTTATTATTGGAATTTCTCTGTGCAATCTCAGTTCACAGTTCAGTTTCCAAATGGCCGCATTTAGAACAAAGTAAGTGTTCTGTTTTGCTTTTAGTTTCCTCTAGACATAGTTCTAAACCTTTTTTTTTTAAGATTGTAATTTTCTAAAAACAATTAAATTGAATATAGTCTTTCTGGTTTTCCTTCTTTAGTTGTCTTTCTTTTTACCTATTTATCATATTGTTTTCTCATTTATCTTAAGATAATATTAAACTGCCTTTACAGTGTCTTAGTAACAATACTTGTGGCTTGACTGAAATCTTGGCTCTATGTTGGTAGCATAAAAATTCACAGATAAAGAACATTTCTTGGATTCTTTGGTTATTCTTTATGAGACAGTCACCAACATGAGTTTACTAATACCATTTTAAAACCACCTTCATTTCTGGACCTAAAAGTTCTGATTTTTCCCCAGATAATAAAATTTAAGGTTTAAATTCTCTTTAATTTCTGTGATTCTTCCTTTTTTTAAAAAAAGCTCATGGTACCTAAGTATTTTTACTATGAGGTGGAAATACTCTGGGTTGAGAGAGATTTCACACCTGCAGTGCTGAGCAAGATTAACCATGGAGAGCTCTGTGTGGATAGTCTGAGATTTGAATCCTCTAGAATTTACGAGACTGTTGAAACCATAAGGTGTCCCTCCCGCTCCTTCCTATTGGTTGCCATCGACAGCAACATGGGGAGAGGAAGGTGGTGATTATCATGCCCAGTAGACAGATGTTCTTAATGAGTAGTTTGAAATTATGAGATGTGTTTAAGTATTTGAGCTGCATTTAGGGCGTCTGCCTGCAGATTATAAGGAAATGAAAACTTGAACTAAACAAAAGAGCCTGCAAATGAATACTTACAGAAACTTGACTCACAGTGGATTTACAAGTACATAAGTAAAAATGCCCACTTTAAATTCAAGCATAGTTATTTCTCTTCTTGTTCTTTTTATTTAAAACTATTATAGTGGCTTAATGCCATTGCATTGCTCAAGAAAAAAAAAAAATGCTATTGTTTTTCATTTTTCTGTCCTGTTCTCCTTTTCCAGTATTAATGCATCATGTGAAATGTTGAACAGTCCATTTAGTCAATACCAAATGTAAAGTCTGATATCAAGGCGCACAAAATCCTTTAAAAAAGAAAAAAAAGAATTTCAAAGCAATCCTAGCTTCAGTTCTGTTCCTTTAAGTCTGATTAAGGTCCGCTAAACAAGGGATAGTGATTGAAGTACACCTTTGAAGTGAATTTGTTCACACTCTAATCTATGAATCAACCAACTAAGTTAAAACTAGTCTGTATTCATTTATTTATTCACCACATATTTAATAAACTTCACTTGGTATCAGGAACTGTGCTAGGCTCAGGAGCTTCAATGGTAAATAAGAAAGTCAATCCCCAACCTCGGTGATTATAAAATCCTTTAAGAAAAACATAACAGTTTTCTTTTTCTTGAACTTTATGTGTCTGAGGTCTCACTAGCATCTGTTTCCAGAATAGATATGGTGTTATCTGTTCTTCATGTCCCTCACTTCTAATTCAGAGTGAGGGGCTGAGGCATCTGGTAGTAGACTTTCTTGTTTCTGTGCCCCATCTTTGTGGATTCTGGAAAAGTGAGGATCTGGGATGTGTGGGCTCAGCCTCAACGTTGGGATCCCCAAACATACAAACAGGGTGGGATATGAACAGGAACATAAGTGACAAGTAACAACATCAATTTTTCCTTTTTCGCTGGATTGTTCTATCACCACACAAACATGACGTTCTTCCTCCCACCCTCAATATTCTCTTCTAACCCTACTTTCCCTCACAACAACTGCCCACTGCTCTGCCTCTTCAAAGGAGTTCTTCTTGTCCATTCCTTCTCAAAGCCCTTCCATAGGCACTTTCACTTCCATCACAACTGCTCTGGGCCATCAATGAACACCCTATTACTAGATCCACTGGTCAAGTCTTAGTCCTCGTCTTCATCAGATCTGTCAGAAACATTTGACGCAGTTGACCACTCCCTCCTCCTCAGAAAGCTGTCTTCGCTTGGCATCTAAGTCACCACCATCTCCTGCTTTCACTAGCAGGTGCTTCTCAGTTTCCTTGCTGCTTCCTCCTGTTTCCCTAGTTTTCTAACATTGAGGTAGCTCAGTACTGTTTTGTCCTCTTCCCTTCTTACACTGTGGTAACCTCATCTAGTCTCCTGCTGTTAATCATCAAATTCATATCCAACCACATCTCTCTCTGGATCCCAGCTTTATATATCCAAGTGCATATTTGGCATTTATCATTATAAGTCTGAGAAGCATAATATGTCCAAACTAAACATGTTTTTCAGTTTTCATTTTCATTCACTTCAAAATGCATTTCATTTTTCTTTGACCTTTGTATTATTTAGCTTTTCTAGAGATTTTCTCATTATTGATTTCTTATTTAATTCCATTATGGCCAGAAAACATGTTACATGACTTGAATACTTTTAAATTTATTGAGACTTGTTTTATGGACCAGACTTATGTTCTATTTTGTTAAATATTGCATCTGTACTTGACAAGTGTGTATTAGCCTATTGTTGGATAGAGTCTTTCTTAATAATCAAGCCATCAAGCCAGTTTGAATAATGATGTTTTTCAAGTCTATTATAGCCTTGTTGAGCATCTGTCTACTTGTTCTATTCTTTATTGGAAGAGAGGTATTGAGTTTTCTGACAACAGTTATGGATTTGACTATTTTCCCACTATCAGTTTTTGTGTCATGTATTTTGAATCTCTATTTTTAGGGACATAAACACTTAGCATTGTTTTGTCTTGTGACTTATTGACCTTTTATTATTATATGACCTTCTTTATACCTGGTAATATTCTTTGCTTTGAATATCACTTTGCCTGGTTCAATATAGAAACTCTAGCTTTCTTTCGATTGGTATTATAATGGTATATCTTTTTTCAAACTTTTACTCTTATTTCTGTCTTTATATTTGAAGTGCCCTGTCAGGCAGAATATTGTTTTGCTATGCCTTTTTATCCAATAAACATAAATACCTTTTAATTGACATGTTTACACCATTTGTACTTAATGTGATTATTAATATGGCTAATTTAAATACTATCTCCTTGCTATTTGTTTTCTATTTGTCTCATGTCTTCTTTGTTCCCTTTTTCCCTTTGTCAGCCTTCTTTTGGATTGATTTTTTTAATGATTCAATTTTATTTGTTTTATTAGATTTTTTTTTTTTTGGTCATTCTTTTAGGGTGAATATGCATCATTAACTTTAGCAGTCTACTTTTAAGTTATCTTAGTCCATTGTGGCTACCGTTAACAAAGTGTCATAAATTGAGTATCTTATAAACAATAGAATTTATTTCTCACAGTTCTAGAGGCTGGGAAGTCCAATATCAGGAGCATGGTCAGGTTCTGGTGAAGGCCCTTATCCAAGTTGCAGACTGCCAATTTCTCTTTGGGTCCTCACATGGTAGAAAGGGCAAGGAAGCTCTCTGAAGCCTATTTTATAAGGGCACTAATCCACTCATCAGGCTCTGCTCTCAAAACCTAATCATCTCCCAGAAGAACTAATTCAATCTTACTGGAGCTAGAACCAACTTATTGTCATGAGAATAGCACCAAGTCTTTCATGAAGGATCTGCCCCCATGACCCAAACACCTCCCACTATGCCCCATTTCCCAACACTGCCACACTGGGGATCAAATGTCAATATGAATTTTGGTGGGGACAAGCAAATCATATCCAAACCACAGCATTTACTCACATGGCTAATATTTCTATTGCTTTTTATACCTTTGTATAAACACAATTTTTCATTCAGTATCAATTTCCTTCTGCCTACAGAAATCCTTTTTATTTCTCTATAAATTATTTCAACTTTTGTATGTCCACAAACATCTTTATTTAACCTTTATTTTTGAAAGATATTTTTGCTGGATATAAAATTCTAGGTTGACAGGTTGTTTTCTTTCAGTACTATAGCGTTGTTACTCAAAGGTCTTTTACATGCATTGTTTCCAACAAGAAATCCTGTCATCTTTAATTTTGTTCTTCAGTATAAAACATGTCTTTTGTTCCTCTGGCTGTTTTTAAGATTTTCCTTTTAGTGCCAGTTTTGAGGAATTTGATTGTGATGTACATTGATATAGTTTTCTTCAGATTTTCTGTGGTTGAGGTTTCTTAAGCTTCTTAGATCTCTGAACTTAAAGTTTTCACCAAAAGTATGAAATTTTCAACTATTATTTTTCAAATTTGTAAATCTTTGTCTCCTCTTTTCAGGTACTCCAATTACAAACTCTAGGGCTGCTTAAAGGTGTCTGATAGCTCAGTAATTCTCTTTTTGTATATCTTTTCTCTGTGTTTTTGTTTTGGATAATTTCTATTGCTGTGCCTTAAATTTCGCTAATCTTTGTCTAATCTGATAGTAAGCATATCCCATATAATTTTTTGTCCCAAATATTCTAGTTTTTATCTCTAACAGTTTAATTTAGGTCTTTTTTGTATTTTCCATGTCTCTACTTAACTTTTTGACCATACAGAATATAGTTATAACTCTTTAAAATATCCTTGTCTGCTAATTCTCACCTCTGAGTAATTTCTGTTTAAGTTGATTTATTTACTTTTCTCATTATTGGTGTTGCTTTCCTGCCTTTTTACATACCTTGTAATCTTTGAATACCAGACTTTATTAATTTTCTCCTGGTTTATATTGGATGTTTTTGTATTTCTAGAATTTTTCTCAGGCTTTATACCAGGATATAGTTAAATTACTTGGAGACAGTTTGATCATTTTGGTTCTTGTTTTTATGATTTATTGGGAAGATTTTTGCATCTACTCAATGCACTAAAAATTATAACTTTTTCCAGCTTACTTGGTAGGAACAGGCACTGTTCCCAGCCTTGTGTAAGTGTCAGGCACTATCCCCTCTAATCCTTTCTAACCCAGGTTCTTTCCCTGCCTTGAGTCATTATGACATACATATGTACTCATCAGAAATTGCTGAATACCCAATGGGGAGCCTCAGCAGATGTTCAGCATTCTGTCTTTGAGCTGCATGCACCTCTCTGGTTCTTTGTCTTGAGAACTCTAGACACCTTGTTCATGAATTCTCATATTCGTCCTTTAAACTCAAAGAGTCTTCTGGGCTCTATTGCAGTTTTCTCTCCTTGTGTTACAACCTGGGAACTCAAGTTGGTAAACTAGGACAATCACATGGCTTGCTTTGGTTGTTTACTATCTCTCAGAAATTACTGTCCTCCTTTTCCTGCTGTTCAGTGTCATGCAAACCGTAGTTAATTCTATTTTGTTTTAATTTGCTTGTCTGGTTGGTTGGTTTTGGCAAGAGAATAAATTTGGTCCCAGTTATTCCATCTTGATCAGAAGCAAAACTCTCTTCTCAACAGAGATTCATATTGACTGGTTTAGAACATTGCATAAATTGAATAGTGTCTGTCTTCTTTTGCTTAATCATATGCTTATGAAATTCATCCATGTTGTTGCATGTAGTAGCAGTTCATTCATTCTTGTTACTGTGTGGTTTTCTTTTATGTTAATGTTTTGCTCTAGCTAGACCTTCGGATTGTTTCCATTTTGGATCTGTTATAAACAGTACTACAATAAATATATTTTGGTGAACATGTGCGTGCATGTCTTTCTGGTAGGTATACAACTAGAAGTGGAATTTCTGGGTGATGGGATAGGCATATGCTTCGCTTTGGTTTATACTGATTGCTGAACAGTTTTCCAAAATAGTTATGCAAATTACATTCCTCCATCAGTGTATGAGAGTTTCTTTTCATCTATACCCCCACTGACGCTTGGCATTGTTCACTTTTTCATCTTAGCTATACTGATGAAGTGTGTACAGTATAGACTTTTTATTTTCCTCATGACTAATGAAGGATTGAGTAGCTTTTCAATTTTCTTTTTTTGGTCTTTTCATAATCCTCTTTTATGAAGATCCTCTTCAAATTCTTTGCCATTTTTCTGAGAGATTGACATTACCTTATTGATATATGGGAGTTATTTATATATTCTTTTGTCAGCTACATGTGTTGCAATATCTTCTTATTGGTAAATTTTCCTTTTATTCTATTAATGGTGTCTTTGGATAATAAAAAAAATTCTTAATTTTACTGTAGTCGACTTTACCAGATGTTTCCCTTATTGCTAGTTCTTTTATACCCTTGTTTGAGAAAGTGTTGCCTAATCCAAGTTTATGAAGATATTACCCTATGTTTTCTTCTAAAAGCTTTATCGTTTACCTATCTCAGGTACTTCTACAATCGATCCAAAATCAATTTTTGTTTGTGAAGTGGGAGTCAAGATAGAAATGACTAATTGGTCCAGCATAATTAATTGAAAATACTATCCCTTTCGAGCTAGAACTTTTTGAGCGTTGATTATGCTTCAGTCACTAGGCAAGTTGATATTTCATTTTATCTTCACAAAATCCCTGTGTTTCCCCATTTTATATATTGGAAAAGTTACAATTAAATGAGTTAAATTAATTTCTATAGCTCATGGCTAGTCAGGTGTAAATTTGGGTTTTGAGCTTAGGTCTTGACTCCAACCAACCCTGCCTAAGGTTATCTTAAGTCAGTGTCAGCAAAAAAGACACTTTTATAGTTTCATAGTGAAAAACCAAGCTTGCAAAGGGGTTGGAAACCACTGGAATGTGGGAGTAAAGAGGGGTTGACCCTAGAAAAGAACAGGGCCTTGAATAGTGTCTTGCATATAGCAAGACTCAGTGACAGTTTACTGAATTGCAAACGTTATCCACTTTTAAATAACTGCAAAGGTTTATTATCTGCACTCATGGGGCACTTACAACTTTTATGTATAAAACTTAGTGATTTGTACCTTGTCTAATTGCCTATGGCAGTGGTTTTCAAAGTGTGGTTCTTTGGATCAATAATATCAGCACTACCTAAAACTTATTAGAAATGCAAATTATTGTCCCCTTCCAAAGACTTAGTAAATCAGAAATTTGAAGATGGGACTATATTAGGCCATTCTTGTGTTGCTATAAAGAAATACTTGAGGTGGGCTAATTTATAAAGAAAAGAGATTTCATTGACCCATGGTTCTGCAGGCTATACATGAAGCTGGCATCTGCTCGGCTTCTGGGGAGGCCTCAGTGAGCTTTTTTTCATCACAAAAGGCAAAGAGGGAGCAGGCATGTCACATGGCAGAAGCAGGAACAAGAGAGAGAGTTGGGGGAGAAATAACACACACTTAAACAACCAGAACTCATGAGAACTCACTGTGGCAAGGGCAGCACCAAGCCTTGAGGGGATCCACCCCTCTCACCCAAATTCCTCTCAACAGTCTCCCACATTGGGGATCACATTTTAACACGAGATTTGGTGGGGACATACATTCAAACTATCAGGGACCCAGAAAACTGCTTTCGTAAGTTCTGCAGGTCATTCTGATGTCCACTAAATTTGAAACACACTGGTCTAGGGCCTATACTTTCTCCAAACATACTCTCTACAGAGGGTTCCCCTAACCTACCATGCTTGGTTATACTAACACCAGTGATTGCTTATTGACAGTGCCTCTTCCTAGACGCCCACTGTGATTCTTAGCCTGGCTAATATTTGCACAGAGGTCAGATCCTCCCTCTCCTTACACAGGTGGTCACACACTTAGAGGTCTGGATTCAGTCCCTCAGTCCTTCTTCTTGTCACATCACTTAGTAATTGTCTATCTGCTTATCCATATCTGCCACAAAACTGTAAGGAGCTTAAGGCAAGGGTAGTTGAATTCCCAGAGTGTGGCATATAATTTTTTGAGTATATGAATTTTATTCCATTTTTTCTTTGAAGAACTATCATGTGGAAAAGGAATGACTTAATATTTGAATAAATGAATAAATACTTGAAGGACCATCATGTGGAATCATGAAACAAGGTACAGTGAAGGGAGACTTCAAGGAGGTTAGGAACACAGAGATACCTGTTGCATGAAATGTTGAAGAAAAGACTGGCAAACCTTAACTGTATAACCCCTCTTCCCCATCCCTTCTAAATTGTGAGCTCCTTGAAGCCAGCAATAGTATCCCATTCACTGCGTATCCCCCGTCCCTAGTAAGGTCTGGAACGGTGTCTGACACACAGTGAATTTACTGTGAGTGAATGGCTGAATGAACCAAAAGTTTCCTTTGTGACATAGGTTGAGTTTTGTTGCTGCTGTTTTGTTTGCTTGACTGTTTTTGCTAGAGAAACAGCTCAGTTCTAGATCACCCAACTGGCAAAGTTTGAGTATTCTTAGGGGCACTTGCAAAGCAGAGGCAAAAAAAAAAAAAAAAGTAAGAGGAGTTTAGCTTTGATAAATTTATCCAGAATTTTGTAATCAGAACTGTTTTAAGAAACTATTTTAACTACAACATACATACGTGTTTCATGTTTTGTAGTTTCTTCCCTTCTTAATTACGTGTGGATGAAGAGACAAAGTAGAAAGTGGATCACTGTAATCTTTTCAGTGTTGAGGGACTCAGAATTCAGCCTCTGGGCAGAGGCTAGATCATGGGTCTTTTTAACTCCGTGGAGGATTTTGTACTTTATCTTAAAGGCAGCTGTAAGCCATTGAATGACGTTAAGGAGGGAAAATAACATAATAGATTTGTTTTTCTAAAGGTCATTCTGACTGCTGTGTGGAGGATTTATTGGGAAGTGGGAAGGGGAGGATGGGAGACTGGAATACAGAAGACTGGTTAGAGGAAATATTGCAACTGATCGGGGGACTGATAGGAACTTCAGCTAGGGCAATGATGGCATGGAGGAAAATGGACTGGATTCAACTTAGTAAGTTGACTCAACCCACTAAATTTGCTGACAAAGATAGGGGACTTGTCAGAAATGATTACAGTTAGCTTTCAATTTAATAGTAATAATTAAATTTTCAGGCCTCCGCTTCTACTGGATGTGTGAGGTTATGTAATGGAAGTCTTTGTTAACTACAAAGCACTGTACACATGCAAAGTGGGATAATTACCCACAGAAATCATACCTCCAAAGTCCATGTGCCAGAGGCAAGCTCTGAGGGTTGGAAAATGAGTTCATGTTTATTGGCAATCAACAGCAGGATTGCACATGTATTTCTGAACAATGCACTTACTGTTCATTCTCAAGTGTTCATTACAATGAAAATTAGTAACACTTGAATGATTGATGTGGCTCTGTTCTGAATATGCCACTTAGCAAATACTTGCTGCAGCTAAGTCAATCAAGAATTCACACATTGATGGATGCTAGACATGAGTGGCTATTTTTTGTGAATGGAATGAAGATGGTACCTCACCTCACCCTGAAGAGTAAGCATCATGTCTACATGGGTTAAGCAAGATTTTTTTTTTATAACTTGGTATTTAGGTGTGAAGGACTTTGTCTGGTTATGCGTATTTACGTTTTTGGCCTTGTAAAAAGAAACCAGTTGGCTCTTTCTTACCAATATCTTTTTAAGTCAAAAGCCTTTATTTAACATGGAAAATTTAGCCTGTAACCAATTCTAATTTCCCAATCCATTTCTTAACTTGAGAAACTAGAAAAAAATGCAATAATCCAACTCTGCTATTAGAGAATGTGAATATAAGAAAAAGGGAGCCTCCTGTGGCTCCGTCAATCTCACAGAACTCTCCTTACATATTTAATGATCATTTCTATATAGATGATATTGATCAGCATTTTAAAGAAAAACTGAACAAGTGAAAAAAGTACATATATTCTTTAAGATCACTTCATTTTTACATATTCTTTCTGCACTGGGATTTAGGACATAGTATATTTAGGCTTCGTTTTGGCCGATGGGTTGTTAGGAAATAATCCCATAGCCTCTTTCATACCTCTTTGCTCATTTTCTGCCCTTGGTAAAATATTCATTATGAACTCTTATAAATTATGAAACCTTTTTTTTCCCCAAGAAAAGTGTGGACTTTCTTTTTTAACAGATTTAGCACTGATAGGACTGCTTGCCTTAGGCAGCACTACCAGTAATTGAATCTGCATGCTGAAGTGGTAAACCCTAAGAATTTTTAGAGGAAGGAAACCTGACATATAAAATGGAGTAAAGGCAAGCTGATGGAGAAGGGAAAATTCAATGTTGGGCAACTTTCTGACTCCAGTGTGTGAATCGTTAAATAATTGAATGTTATAGCATGTACTGAACATTAATTCTGTCAAAGTTTCCAGAGTAAAGAGTAAATCGGTAGTCTAATCTCTCTCATTCTGCAATTTATGTTTGGTACATAATCATTGCCATTATTATCCTCATTCATGAGTCAATTTTATTAGGCAGTTGGATTAAGCACTAGTTTCTTACAGTCAACAAGAATGTATCATGAATCTGTTATACTTCTAGGCACTAGGGATTGTAATAATTTATTACATTTGCCTCTTCCCTTAAAGGAGCTCATAGTCTTCTTTGGAAGAAAGACAAGTAAATATGTAACCATAACAAAGCATCCTAACTCTATAGTGAAGGGTTATATAGAAGCATAGAGGAGACACACCTAAGTTTAACAGGTAGAACGGGTAGGGAAACAGAGAAGGCTTCCTGGAGGAAGGAGTATCCGTCCTGTCTTAACGTAGTCTTGATGAACCTGGGATATAGCTTGAAAGTGATGAAAGTAGGTCCAAGTTCTTTAAAAGCAATTGGAAAATACATGTCAAAAGTCATTAAAAAATACTGAAGTTTTAGAATTGAATTTCTAGAATTTCTCCTTTATGAATCTTAAGTTTAAAAACAATCTGAAACACAGAAAAATACATTTAAAAATGTTAATTGTAGTGTAGTAACAATATGGAAACCAGCAATTGAGGTATTTTTAAGGAAATTATAGTTTATCAACTCAATGGTCTAGAAGGCAGACACACATGATTTTTGCTAAGAATTTATCATAGGAATTGGTAGTCTATTCCACAAATATTTCTTGAGCAGTTTACGCCAAGCACTGATCTGGTCTCTGTGTATAAAAAGTTAAATAGACATGGCTCCTACTCAAAGGAGCTCTTGGTAAAATGAGAAATATAGACAATTAAATTAACTCTTAGAAGAAGAAGAGAGATGGATTCTAGTGGCAGAAACATGTCATTAGAATGCAGATGAGGCCTTTGTAAGTCAAATCAGCAAAACATGGGGAGCTACCAAAGGAAGATGGGGCAGAACATGAGTTTTGAATGATAAGAGGGGAGAAAAAAAATTGAAATAAAGGAAATTTCTTATTTTACATTATGTGGGAAACAAAAGCAGACTATAACATTGGATATGCAGTTTGTCCACAACTATATAAAACCAAATATAGTTTTTTTCCATATATGCATAGAAAAAAAGAAAGTGAAGAAATAAACTAATGTTAATAGTGATTGTCTTATGGGTGATGTTTTTCTCACTTCTTCTTTTTGGCCTTCCCCATTATAAGCATTATTATTTGTAAAATGAAAGAAAGATGCAAAGGGTTGCCAGCAGGAAGATAAAAGGCACAAAGTGTTCACATTTTAGAAGAGAACTATTTATGGTCAAACTCTCACAACAAAATAGGATGGGCATATTTCCAAAAGGCAATAGCACAGGGTAACATGCCCAAGGATGAAAGACCCTTCTATGCCCCGACATACTTGCCACAATCTTTAAAAAAAAAAAAAAAAGAAGAAGAAGAAAAGAAAAGCCAGCAAACAACAAAAACCTCAGATATAGGCCATGTCACATAAGTCCCCTAGAAAATTCTTTTTTTTTTTTTTTGAGACGGAGTCTCGCTCTGTCGCCCAGGCTGGAGTGCAGTGGCCGAATCTCAGCTCACTGCAAGCTCCGCCTCTCGGGTTTACGCCATTCTCCTGCCTCAGCCTCTGGGTAGCTGGGACTACAGGCGCCCGCCACCTCGCCCGGCTAGTTTTTTGTATCTTTTTAGTAGAGACGGGGTTTCACCGTGTTAGCCAGGATGGTCTCGATTTCCTGACCTCGTGATCCGCCCGTCTCGGCCTCCCAAAGTGCTGGGATTACAGGCTTGAGCCACCGCGCCCGGCCCACCTAGAAAATTCTTATTGGCTAAGGTCTTGACTCTCCCTTGGGTTCCTCCCTTTGTAGGGAACCCACTCTGCTCAGTTCTGAGCCAGGCACCAAGTCTGCCGTTTCCTCAATGCATTAGTGCCTTGAATTTGCATAACATGTTAAAATTTATGAGGCATTTTCATAATGTTTACTTTCATTTTATTTTCTCCACAGCCCTGTGAGGTAGGTAGGGCGATATTATTTTTTCTCATTTTACAGTTGAAGAAACTAAGACTTAGATGAAGTTTCTTCCCTCTGGTTACGAGGCTGGTAAGTGTTAGAAGCAACACTGGAAGTCAGATGTTTTTCTGAACATGTGTTTATTCCTCTGCATCACAAAACTCACATGATAGACACTTATGTCTTCGCTAACAAAAACAGACGAATATTTGTGAGAACAGAAGAGGTGTCTTATTTTTCATCTAAGTGGGTTCAAGTGGCTAGGAAAGTTCTAGGAACACGAGAGATTATCCATACATTTGTGGGGGGTGGCAATAAATGTAAGGATTATTAATATTCTGATTTAAAACTTAATAAACATATAAGTCTTAAGTAGCATCTAAATAGATATTGTCCTTAGGAATCTACTCTGAAGAGCAGCACACACACAGACACAGACACACACACACACACACACACATATCAGAAAAAGAGAAAAGAAACAGGGGTTAGTTGGAAAGAGTAAAAAGAAAAATTTTGAGACAAAGAGATTTCTAATTACATAAAATAAAACAATTTGTTATGAATTTCTGTTTTATTCTAAAAAAATAAATCTATTTTCCACTTTAAACAAAATTTTACATTGGGAGAAAAAAAAAACACAGGAAAAGAGCGGGTATCTTTAAGAATCATCAAAGCATGTCTTATTTCTTACACATGCACATACCTGCTCTCTTTCTGCCTGCATCTAAAAGGCAGACTCATTTAGCATTCACTGATGAACATAAGAGTGTTTCTGTACTCCTGCTGAGCCCGTGAAGTTTTTTTTTTTGACTTATTAAGGTGGTGCACGCATCATGCCCTAGTGACTTGGGCTATATATGCCCTTTGAAAAATCTCTAATGACATGTTGGACACCCTGCATATAAATGTCACCACTTGGAATGAAAGTCAGACTTTTGCTCATGGGAGTGTTCTCTGCCTGGCCTCAGTGTAATATCCCTGATCTAATGAAAGCAAATGGTTCTCAGTAACTCCTTCCTAAGTGTAATAATGCATATTGTTTTTCAGATGCTTATAATATGGCATTGGTAAATAGCTTAGCAATACACATAGGAACAATTATACTGATGGATAAGGAAAGAAAATTAAATTGCTATCTGTATAGCCCTAGACCTTTTAGCTTATTTTCAAAACTCATCACTGCAACAATGATTTCTCCCATATTATTTTTAACTAGCATGGCAGACTTGGCTTTCTGCATGTATGGAAAGTATCTTTAAATCCATATTACTTTTTTTTCTTTTTTCTTTTTTTTTCTTTTTTTTTTTTTTACAAATGACCTTTGGAAATGATTTCCAATAACTGCAGCCAACTTTAAGCTCAAGGCTTGGTAGTGAAAGGTCACTCTACATTTAGACTAAATGCGGATAGATTTGTACTCCCTGCAGCAGGCTATTGCTTTAGGACTTGCTATTGTATTTGACCCAATCTTCTTTCTAACCCAAGCATTTAGACAGCTTCCATCTGGGTTTTGTTTAAACTTTTTTTTTTTTTTTTTTAGCTTCAGTACAAATTAAAAGGCTTTATATATTGGCAAGTAACTTTTTTTTCTTTAGAGATGAACATTTTTCTTAGAAATCTAAGACTATAGAATAGAGTATGCATGCCGAACTTCTCTTAAGAATGACTCCATGAATTTTGCACGAAGTATGCTCCCAGTTGATAAGAGGGCCTGGCAAGGCACATGAGACTGCTCAGATCCCTCATCTCTCACTCATGTTTTTCCTTCAAATAACATCTTTCCTTATAAAAGAGGAAGAAACAAAATTAAAAACGCTTGGACTAGGCAGCTATACATAAGCACTTCGTAAGATTGCCTGAAGAAGAATGCAAGGAGATGGATTTTTTTTCCTTCTACTAAACTCTGAGGACCTTCAGATCACAATTGTCACTGTGATGGCCTTCTCAGAAGCAAAGCAGCCCCCTGTCCCCAGCTTTCTTTCCTCACTGTGGCCTGATGGCTTCCCGTATTCATGTGACTTTGTCACATCATGCAGTCTTTACAAATGAGTCACAGGAATGCTTTCCTTCCCTTCCACAGTAGAGAAGGACTTGAAAAGCATTCAAGAGACTTAGTCTCTCTCCATGTCTGAGTAGGCTTCAAAAATGCTGAAGATCAGAGTCAAAGAAGGCAATGTCTCCCTCACCTCTTCCTTCCTGGATCCCTGTTTGGCCCAGCTAGAAAGCAAAATCACTTCCTAATGCTGGGCAGGCAGGAACTGGAAAGGACTCTGGACTGGGTGTCAGGAAACCTGACTTCACATTCAGGTTCTGTCAGTTACCAGTTATGTGGCCTAGGGCTAAATCACTTCTCCACTAGGCTTGATCTTTTATCTGAATAGAATGAGTTAAAAGAATTAACTCGGTAAATTCAGTGAAACAATATCCAGCTTTGGCCACAACTCCTTTTTCTAAATGAGTGTCTTCATATCAGATTCCTCAGGGAGAGAGTCAGATTACTGCAAGTGTATCTGATTCCGATTTCAAAGAAGGTTCTGGAATGACTCCATTTGCCCTAAGAATGCACCAGAATAAAATGATTTCTTATATTCAGGTAGCATTTTAAAAATTCTAAGTAGCTTTTGCTTATCCCACTGATTTAGTCCTCCTGTTGAGCACAGATTTGGAGTACATTGTTGGAGCCCCTCTAATGTGCTTTGCTGGTAACAGGCTGGCACTCCCACCCATGAGAAGATTGCTCGGGTGCACTGGGTCCTCCTTGTTCTCCTGGTTCCTGCCATGGTGGGGGACACCTCCTGCTGACTGGCCAATAACAGAAGTATGTGGGAATACAAAAGGCTAACTCCTTTGCCCCAAGGTGAATACATTCTGAGATGTAATTTATGCTCTGCAGTGCCCCTCCCTCAAAAATCAGGCTGAACTATAGCAAAGATATAGAAACAACCCAAGTGTCCATCAATGAATAAGATCATGTTTTTTATATATACACACACACATTTTATATATATATACACACATGTTATATATATACACACATATATATATACACACATATATACACACATATGTACATACACATTGGAATACTATTCAGCCATTAAAAAGAATAAAATTAGGTCCTTTGAAGCAATGTGAATGAAACTGAATACCATTATCTTAAATGAAACAAGTCAGACACAGAAAGACAAATACTGCATGTTCTTGCTTATAAGTGGGAGCTAAATAATGTGTGCACATGGACTTAGAGTGTGGAATGATGGACAATGGAGACTCGGAGTGGTGGGGCAGTGGGAGAGGGCAGACGATGAGGTATTATGTAAGGAGTACACTGCACATTATTTGGGTGATGTATACCCTAAAATCCCTGACATCACTACTACACAATTTCTGCATGTAACAAAATTATACTTGTATGCCATACATTTATACAAGTAAAAAGAAAAGTCAGGCTGAGTGTGGGCTCCTTCCCATTCCCTGTGTCTCTTCCCCTCACCCTCACTGGCTTTCCTGGAAGCACTTGTTCACTGCATCACTTGCAACTGAAATCTTGGCTCAGAAGAGCCTTACCTAATAAAACAGTAGATTTAAACAACAAAGTAAGGGTGGCAGGACACAGTAGGTGTGTTATCGAAAGACCCATATTTGCACTTCTGCCACATAACAGCTCTCGGGCCTGGAGCAAGGTGCCCAGAGCCCCAAGCTTCTCTTTCCTCATTTGTGAAATGAAAATAAGTATGCCTGGGCTGGGCACAGTGGCTCACGCCTGTAATCCCAACACTTTGGAAGGCCGAGGCAGGTGGATCATTTGAGGTCAGAGTCCAAGACCAGCCTGGCCAACATGGTGAAACCTTGTCCCTACTAAAAATACAAAAAATTTAGCCGGGCGTGGTGGCACATGCCTGTAATCCCAGCTCCTAGGGAGGCTGAGGCAGGAGAATCATCTCAGCCTGGGATGCGGAGGTTGCAGTGAGCCGAGATTGGGCCACTGCACTGCAATCCGGGTGACAGAATGAGACCCTGTCTCAAATAAAAATAAAATAAGAAATAAAGAAAAAAAAAAAAAAGTGTGCCCACTCTGCCTACTATATGGTTGTTGAGAGGACCAGAGGAGATCATGGATGATGGAAGTATTTGAAATCTGCCAGGCACCATGCAAACATAAGGAAACTAATTTTTAAATTGGAAACAAAATTATAACCTAAAGCTAAAGTCACTGATAGGGTTTCAGAAGAAATCAATTCAACAGCAGTTATAAAATACAGAAAACATACTTCACATCTTATTCTCCTCTTCCCTCTTCCTTTCCCACATTTTCCATACTTCCATCATCCAAAATGTTTGCTGTTCTTTTCAGGACTCCACCTGTGTTGGAACACTGATAGTGACTAAAGAAAGTGTTGGCTGGGCTCAGTGGCTCACGCCCGTAATCCCAGCACTTTGGGAGGCTGAGTCGGGTGGATCACAAGGTCAGAAGATTGAGACCATCCTGGCTAACATGGTGAAAACCCATCTCTACTAAAAATACAAAAAAATTAGCTGGGCGCGGTGGTGGGCGCCTGTAGTCCCAGCTGCTCGGGAGGCTGAGGCAGGAGAATGGCATGAACCCGGGAGGCGGAGCTTGCGGTGAGCTGAGATCACTGCACTCCAGCCTGGGCCCACAGAGCGAGACTCTGTCTCAAAAAAAAAATAAAGTGTTGCATTTGCCTCTTTGGTTACTCACAGTTTTTCACCTGGTTCACGATCTTTGCCATGCCTGCCTGTGTCCACTGTCCACTCCTGAAGACTGCTTTTCATCTTATTAGTCCCTTATTTCTTTCATTTCAAATTGCACTGGATCTTAAAACTTCAGGAAGGAAATAGGCGTCTCCTTGAGTTGTTATAGGTCATAGTTCAAATGTCATACTTCAGATTGTGTGAGGCTGCCATAAATTGATGGAACGCAATAAAATAGAGTTACCAAAATGTATGGCCCAGATGGTGGCTTGATTAAAAACATCTCAGTGTGTCCAAAATATCATGGCAGGACATGCACAATTTTTTTTCCATGAAGGCCCTACAAGATTCATGATAACATTTTATTTTTAATGAGGATCTAATTAGAGAGCTCAGCATGAGAGTCTGAACACATGAGCAGTCAGTATAGTTTGTGCAATAAAATATTCCTTGAGCCCGTAGGCACCAGGGATAAAAGGAAGACTAGCACATAGCCCCTGGTGGGGGAAACAGATACAAAAACCAGGTCATTAGAATATGATAAGGGCCCAGCATGCTCAGAGTGATGGCACCCATTTGGGGGCTCAAAAAACTCTTTCCCATTTAAAGGGGTGTCCAGTCTTTCGATTTCCTTGGGCCACATTGGAAGACAAAGAATTACCTTGAGCCACACATACAATACACTAACATTAACAATAGCAGATGAGCTTTAAAAAATTGCAAAAAAACATAATCTCATGTTTTAAGAAAGTTTACAAATTTGTGTTGGGCCACATTCAACGCCGTTCTGGGCTGCATGCTGCCTGCAGGCCGTAGGTTGGACAAGCTTGATCTAAAGCAACACCTTCTCCAGTTTTTATGAGACTCCTTGAACCCGGGGCCTTCTATGCAGTATTCCGCACCTTGGCCTCCTTGATGCCTTCTCATCCCTTGGGACTCTTGACTCATGCATTTTTTCATACACACATTTGTTGTGTGCCTAATTCTGCCAGGTACTACTCTAGACACTAGAATTTCCACATACAAAGACACGACCAATCCCAGCAGTCTGATTATAGAGCTTATGTTCTAGCAGTAAGAAATAGACCATTGAAAAGGAATTAGGTAAACTATAGAACTGCAGACTGCAGAAACCACCATGAAAGAAGTACACGGAGTTGTGAGATGAACAATAAACAGGAGAGGCTTCCTTGAGGTCAGGGAAAGCCTGTCCAACAGGAGACATTTGAACATGAAAAAGGAGAGAACATGTTCTAGGTAGAGGGAATGTCCGTGAGGCTGGAAGAATTTGTTGTAATCAAGTGACCAAAAGGAGGCCAGTGTAGCTGGCTTCCGTAAACGAGGAGTTGGGTGCCAGGGGGTGAAGCCAAAGGGTGAAGCTCCGCCGTCTTCTGGGTTGTGGGAAGAAACTAGATTTCATTGTTAGTGCCATGCAGCGTTTGAAGCCAAAACCGCATTTAAAACACACACTTGAAAGGAAATCTGGTATCAAGAGCCATGGCAAAGAAAAGCGCCATCTCCGGGTGAGCCGCCGTCAGGTCTCAGCAGGTTCACTGACTTGCTCACCACCTCCCCCTGCCTACATCTTTACCCTCCCAGAGTCCATTCTCAACACAGATCCTTTATCAGGTTAGTGAAATTGTGTTATTTTTCTGCCTTAAATTCTGACACGGCTCCTTGTACCATTCGCAGGAAAACCTGGAATCCCCAAGGCCTCATGCCCCAAACTCTGTCGTCCCCATCTGCCCCACCACACTGGCTTCCTTGCTGCCTAACATGGCCATGCTCTCTCTCCCTGTAGGGCTTTTGCGCTGCTGCTCCCTCTGCCTGGAACCATTTCTCCCAGGATAGCTGCATGACTGACTCTGTCACCTCCTTCAATTCCTTGCTCAATGTCACCATCTATTTTTTCTTCCTTTTTTTTAATTTTAATTTTTATTTATTTATTTATGTTTTGGAGTTGCGAGTCTTGCTCTTTCGCCCAGCCTGGAGTGCAGTGGTGCGATCTTGGCTTACTGCAAGCTCCTCCTCCTGGGTTCAAGTGATTCTCCTGCCTCAGCCTCCCAAATAGCTGAAACTACAGGCCCGTGCCACCACGCCTGGTTAATTTCTGTGTTTTTGGTGGAGATGGGGTTTCGCCATGTTGACCAGGCTGGTCTGGAACTGCTGACCTCAAGTGATCCACCCGCCTCAGCCTCCCAAAGTGCTGGGCTTGCAGGCGTGAGCCACGGCGTCTGGCCCAATGTAACCATCTTAATGAACACCCCATTCCCCTCCACACCCCTGCCACACCTCCACCACAGCCTCCTCACCCTGCTCTGCTTCTTTTCCCCCATAATACTTGTCATCTTCTAATATCTTCTACCATTTGCTTATCGTGTCTATTTCTTATTGTCTGGGTCCCCCTTGAGAGTCTGGAATAAGCTCCACCAGGCAGAAATCTTTTGTCTGTGGGGAGTCGTGGGAGCTATCCATAGCCATGGGCACTCTGTCCTTCTAGATCTAGTGTAGGAGTGGATTTCCCTGCCCCCCTGAGTTGGGCGTGGCTGTGTGACTTGCTTTGGCCAATAGAAAGCGAGCAGAAGGGATGCGTGGTGCTGCTGCGGGTAGAGCTCTTCGCAGCCAGCACATCTGCCACGTCCCTTCCTCTCTCTGACACAGCATCTGCACCTTTCTAGATGGCGACTGCTCCACTGGGCTTGCTCTCTAAGTGATTAATTTGAACATTATTCCCCTGGCAGCCATCAAAGGACATACAGTATGATAAAGGAATAAACCTTTCCTTTTAACCCACTGTGACTTGGCAATTGTTTGTTACTGCAACACAACTTAGTCTATTCTGACTATGTCTCATTTGTTCAGGGATGCCTCCTGAGTACTGATGACAATGCCAGGTGCACAGCATATGCTCCGTAAGTTTGTTGAGTGAATTTCTCTGTCTTTACTCTTAAATTTTTACACAGCATATTTTAAATTTAAATGTACTAAAGTTGTCACCAATATCTGGACACAAGCTTTATTCCATTGAGTGTTCTATGACTGACATGGTCAACAATCAACATTAAGTACCTACTATACAAGTTAGGTCTTTCTTAGGGCCCCAGAGGAATAAGCCAGTGTGTCTACCTTAAGATAGTTTGCAATCTAGTTGCAGAAACAGAATATGTGTTCAGAATCATCTGCTCCACTGTGTAGTAGTGGGTGATATATCCTAAAACTGTCCTGAGAGTTCGGGGTGGAAGCCGCTAATGACATGAGGCTAGTGAGAGAAGGGGATAGGAGGCTACCGGACCTGGGCCTTGAGGACATAGTCAAGCGAAAATAGAGCTGAGAAAAGAGGATTTCTGCCAGAAGGAACAACATTCAATCACACACAAGCAGGAATAGATCTTGAAACATTAGAAGGTAACATATACCACGATGGGTAGAGGCCAGATTTCTTCGATTGCAATGATGGATGTCTATGTGCTGGCTCCATGACTTTAGACGAGTCAGGTAACTTCTCCATGCTTCAGTTTCCTTATTTATAAGGTGGCAATTATGGTGATACCTACCTCAGCCAGGCACAGTGGCTCACACCTATCATCCCAGCACTTTGAGAGGCCAAGGCAGGAAGATCACCTGGACCCAGAAGCTCAGGACTCGCCTGGACAACATGGTGAAACCCCATCTCTACAAAAAATACAAAATTAGCCAGGTGTGGTGGCATGTGCCTGTAGTCCCAGCTACTTGGGAGGCTGAGGCGGAGAATCGTTTTAGCCCCAGAGACAGAGGTTGCAGTGAGCCGAGATTGTGCCACTGCACTCCAGCCTGGCTGACAGAGTGAGACCCTGTCTCAATAATAATAATAATAATAATAATAATATAATAATAATAATAATAATGCCTACTTTAAAGGGTTGTCGTGTAGATTAAATGAAGCAATACATACAGCATTTAGAATTGTACCTGGCAGATAGGAAGCATTCATTTGGAAAGAAGAGTTGAGAATTGAGCAGATCTCAGATTTTGCAAGATCTTGAATCTGAAATAAAGCAGTCTAATGTCATTCTGTAAGCAAAAGTATTTTCCATTTGCAGTTTAAAGATTTTTATCAGAAATCTGTATTTTAGAAGCTTCACATCACAGCAGGGTGAGTCTGGGTTGAAAGTGGGAGACACTGGAGGCAGAGACACTGGTTTAGAGGCAGACATGATAATCTCACTGTGGGCCATTTTAAGCACACACCATGGTAATGGCCAAGGAAGAAACATGCCAGAGACACCCTGGAGAAGGTGCTCTGGACCTACCAACGGGTCATGTGGGAAAGGAAAAAAGAAGCAAATGGCCCCAAAATTTCAGGATCTGGATGACTAAGAAATATAATGATAATACTGACCAAACTGGTGAAGATCAGAGGGGAACAGATTTTAAGTGAAAGACAACAAATTCTATTTTAGACACTAAAGTATCAAGGTCAAGCTATTTAGAAAGAAATTAGATATGATAAACTGAAGCTTAACTTAAGGCTACGCTCAAATGTCATTCAGAAAACCTTCCCCAAATAACTTATCTAAAATACCTCCCTCCTCCCTCACTCTCTAGCTCATCACCCTAATTTATTTTCTTCATTTCACTTCATGGCACAATAAGACTGTACACATTTGTTTATTTGGTACTTGTTTATACGGCCCCTCCCCAACTCTCTAATAACTCAGCAAGAACAGGAACCTTTTCTTTCTTATTCATTGCTGCGTCTGCAGAGCCCAGGAGAGTGCCTGGCCCAGTCAGCTTTCAATAACTATTTTGTGGAATAAACTCATTTTTGTCTGGGAGTTGCCAAATATATACTAATTGCCAAATATATACTCACAACCCAAGGTCACCTTCAATCTGTATGGAGACTTCTATCCTTTTATTATTAGGGCTTCATACACAGACACACACACACACACTCAGAGAGAGAGAGAGAGAGAGGATCAAGGAAGACTAGCTAGTAAAGAATATTAAAATATAAGACTGCATAAATTCAAATGAGAATAGTCAGTGGAACAGAGTGAGTATAGAGAGACTTGAATGAACCCATGTGAGGATTTTGTGTAAGTAAAGTGGTAATCGGTAGAAGAAAGATATGTTTCAATCAATATTGTGAGCAAAACTCACCAGCCATCTGGAAGAAAAACATATCTTGATCCTTTCCTCAAGCGTTACACCAAAATAAATTTCAAATGTGTCAAATTTTTAACCATTAGGTAAGAAATCATCAAAAGAAAATTGTAAAAGTCGTAGAAGAAAATAGCTCATTTTTAAAAAAACAGCTATGGATTGAGAAAAGCCTTTCTAAGAATAGTATGAAATGCACACACCATAGTAGAATATTTAATGAATATACACATATTAAAGACATCCCCACACATGCAAAAAAAAATTTTGTAACTTCAAAAGACAGCAGAGTTAAAAATTATTTAGAATTTGGCCCACAAATATCTAATTTCTTTAACGTGCAACAAAACTATTATAAATAAAAAGTAGACGTGTGGAAAATGAACAAGCTATAATAAATAAACACCAATGATTAGTAAACATAAAGGCATCGACCTCACTCACAATTTTTTTAAACATTGGTTAAAACCATGAGATAGCAATGCCAACAATTTCAAAGTCTGACAATGCTAAAGGCCAGGGGATGTGGGTGAAATAACAAACCCTCATACATCGTTGGTGGGAGTGTAAATATATATTACCTTTTTACGGTCATTTAGCAATAACAGCCAAAAATGTAAATTTCCATACTGTATTAATCAGGGTTCTCTGAAGGGATAGAATTAACAGGATGGATGTGTATATGAAGGAAAGTTCATCAGAAGAATTGACTCACATGATCACAAGGTGAAGTCCCACAATAGGCCGTCTGCAAGGTGAGGAGCCAGGAAGCTAGTCCCAAAGTCCCCAAACCTCAAAAGTAGGGAAGCTGATAGTGCAGGCTTCAGTCTGTGGCCAAAGGTCCGAGAGCCCCTGGCAAATCACTCGTGCAAGTCCAAGAGTTCAAAGCTGAAGAACTTGGAGTCTGATGTTCGAGGTATCCAGTATGGGAGAAAGATGGAGGCCAGAAAACTTAGCCAGTCTAGTCTTTCCACCTTCTTCTGCCTGCTTTTATTCTGGCCGCACTGGCAGCTGATTAGACTGTGCCCACCAAGATTGAGGATGGGTCTGTGTTTCCCAATCCACTGACTCAAATGTTAATCTCCTTTGGCAACCCCCTCACAGACACACCCAGAAACAACAATACTTTGCATCCTTCAATCCAATCAAATTGACACAATATTAGCCATCACACACACCTTTTGGCCACGTAATTTCACTTCTAAGAATTTAACCTATAGAATATACTCGCACGAGTACACAAAGATTACAAGAAAGTTCATTGACCAGTTGCTTGTCAACATATACAATAGTTATCTGCCCCCAGAATTATAGGACTTCTATTCAGTAGAATACAATGCAGTTGTTGAAAACAGTGAGATAGATCTATAGGGACCAACAAAAAGATGTTTACAATATACTGTTAAATAAAAGCAAAAAACAGAAGTAGCTGAAGAGTATCTACAACATGGTCCTGCATGTGTAAAAAGCAAAAAGACAAATATAAAACTCCTTGTATATGCAATAAAAACTTTCAGAATGTTACATGAGCAGTCTCTTATATAAGCAGCTTCCTATATAGCATTCAGAAAGCTTTCATTGCATATACAAAGATTTTTATGTTTGTCTTCTTGCTTTTAAAGACATAGGGGGTGTGACTAAGGGTGAAGTGACCCCTTTGATTTTCACCTTATACTCTCTCAATGTTAGAAATTGTTTATGATGAATATGATTACTGTTCGAATTTCACAAAAGGAAGAATAAAGCCCTCAGTGTTTCAGTCACATGCTCCTTTTGACCCATCCCCCAAAAAGAGTATCTGTAGTGTCTGCCTGATTCTTCCTGAGTCTGAAATGACAAGTCCTCAGGCCAGCCCAAGATATCTACCAACTGGAACATTAGGAAATCATGTCAATTTCCAGGATCTTCCGAAACTGTGCAGGAGGTTTTTTTGTTTTTTTTTTTGTTTTTTTAAGAAAGTAACAATTAAGTCTTGTTTTCTTATCTCCAGTAATCATCAAAAACTTAGGGACAACCAGAAATCCTCAAATGATGCATGTGCCTTAAAATACCCAACTTTCCTTCCCTTGTTCAATTGATAACAACTTGGGATCCTCTCCACCACTGCCAGGGGAGATAGGAAGCTGAAAGAACGACTGGCAAGACTGTGTCATGACAGGAAGGTCTGTGGCCAATCCATCGGAAGGCCAAACAATTCTAAACAGCTACGTCACAGGTATACGTACATGTGCACACATGAACGTGTGTGTGGTGACAGAGATTCCAAGTCAATATCATTGTTTCATCAAAGATGTTTAAATCCAGAAGTACTATATGTATTATTTATATTCATGCCTTGTTTCAAAATCATTTAAGGCAAAGAGACGACATTTTAAAAATCCCCAAAGATCTAGATTATTATTCTTACAACTTAAAATGAGTGTATATTTCTGCTTTGGGGTCTAAGACACCAATAACATATTTTTAAGGCTTTAACTCACTTTTGCTATGCCAGATCTTTTCCAAGAATTTAAAAGAGATTTCTTTAGAAAAATGGAAGAATATTTTCAATTATATTTTGTCCTTGATTTTTTACAAGAGCTGTTATATAAAGCATAGTTTGTATAGTGTCCCACCTTTTTAACACATCAGAAAAAAATATTAAAAATTGTCAAGATTGGATTTTCCTAACTTACCCTTTTTACACTAAATGATCAATTGAGTCTATCAGTTGGAATTGCCAGACACTTTAGAAAGAAATAAAAACAATTAGTTGAGAAAAATAAAAGCAGCATTATGAATAAACTATATATGTACCTTTTGCCAAACTGTATAACATTAGGCAAAGGAACTGAGGCATGGATCATATTATGTCTATTCTGTTTTAATTGTCAATCTCATCTCACTGGATGGTAGTCAGGGTTCCAGAGAGTTCGTTTCCTCAGTGTCTACTTCTTTGACACCCTTTCTTGTCCTCCTATGAGATGTTTTCTTCCTGAGTCCCTCACTAGTCCTACCACTTGACCATGAGGCTCTGATCCCTGTGAGTTTATTCAGCATCTGATGCTACTAATATAAGATCTTCTTACCGTTAACTCTACAGATGATTTTTGCTGTTGCTGCAGCAGTGAAGGGGAGAGTGAACATGTGTTAAGCTCTTCTAGATACATGGCACACATTATTCATTTAGTCTTCATAGCAACACTATGCAGTAAATTTTATTATTATCACATCTCTCTGCTTTGCAATCAGTGGCTTAGAGATGTTAAATAAGTTGCCCAGTGTTGCTCAGTTAATGGTGGTGGAGCTCAGACTTGAACTCAGATCTATGAATTCCAAAACCCATGCTATAGGCCAGGTCAAACTAAAGGGCAAGCCAGATGGCCTGCTGCCCAGGAGTGCTAATCTATAAAAAGCACAGGACATTACTGGAGTAAATCAGTAATGTGTTGTCAGTTCACTGAGGTTCTCATATACAAATCTTCACATGGTTATAAACTGATTGCACTGCTACTGAGCTACACTGCTCTTGCAAGTGAAAATAACACTGCCACCAGCACCAGTACTTGCTACCTCAGTTGAGTATTTTTATGAAACACATTGCAGGCTGCACAGTGTAGCTGCAGACCACGACCCACCAAGCCAGGGGACACTCACATGAGTCTCATAATCCATTCACAGCCAGCTCTAATTCTAAACCCAAATAATGCTGGTCCAATGCTTGTAATTGGGAATGCATTCAGTTGTAAATAGTTTTCATAATAGCTTCCCAAGAATTTCTTCACTTTGGACAACTACAATTAATGAAGAAATCACGATTCTGGACATTAAAGAAAAGAGGAAAGCGTCTTATTTTCTATTGGGAGAACTCACTCCCGATGTTTCATGGGGGTTCTTTTCTATTTCCTAAGTGTCTCGGCTGGGTTAAGAAATAAAGGGAAAGAGCACAAGTGAGAGAAATTTAAAGCTGGGTGTCCGGGGGACACATCACATGTCAGCAGGATCCGTGATGTTCCTGAGCCATAAAACCAGCAAGTTTTTATTAGCGATTTTCAAAAGGGGAGGGAGTGCAGGAATAGGGTGTGGGTCACAGATATCACATACTTCACAGGGTAATAAAATATCACAAAGCAAATGGAGGCAGGGCAAGATCACAGGACCACCGGATGAGGTGAAATTAAAATTGCTAATGAAGTTTCGGGGCACGCATTGTCTTTGGTAACATCTTATCAGGAAACAGGGTTTGAGAGCAGACAACCTATCTGACCACAATTTATTAGGCGGGAATTTTCCTCCACCTAATAAGCCTGGGAGCGCTACAGGAGACCAGGGTGTATTTCAGCCCTTCGGCTTCAACCATAAAAGACAGGACACCTTAAAAGGGGCCGTCTATAGGCCTACCTTCATGGCACATTCTCTTTCTCAAAAAATTCAGCGATATTTCTCCTATTTGCTTATGAAAGAGGAGGAATATAGCTCTGTTCCGTCCGGCTCACCTGGCGGCCAGTTCAAAGTTACCTCTCTGTTCCCTAAACATCGCTGTTATCCTGTTCTTTTTTTAAGATGTCCAGATTTCATATTGTTCAAACACACATGCTCTACAAACAATTTGTGCAGTTGATACAATCACAGGGTCCTGAGGCAACATTCATCCTCTTCAGCTTACAAAGAAGATGACGGGATTAAGAGATTAAAGACAGGCATAGGAATTGGGGAAGTGATAAGTGTCCATGAAATCTTCACAATTTAAGTTCGGAGATTACAGTAAAGACAGATGTAAGAAATTATAAAAGAATTAATTTGGGGAAGTAATAAATGTCCATGAAATCTTCACAATTTATGTTCTTCTGCCGAGGCTTCAGCTGGTCCCTCCGTTCGGGGTCCCCAACTTCCCGCAACAATTTTCTAGTCTAAGGCTCCTGCCATCACCCTCTGGCCTTCTTTCTGACCACCAGGCAAAAAGACCTCCCATCTTCCCTCCTTTCCCTGTGAATTTGTCTCTCATGTCACCTCTTCCTATCTTGGTTGCTTCGTGCTCTCTTCTTCCGCTCTGCTCTGAAACACTGGCTCAATCCTGTACATTTCCTTTAGCCTTCTTCTGGAAGGACACAGCTCAAAGCTCCTTCTTCTCCAAGAGAGAGTTTTCTGTCCTTTCCAACATCACAGCATATGTGGAAGGAGGTGGTATTTGTGTAGCACACACAGTGGACAAGACTGTTCTGCTGGGAGTGGGAGGGCAATGAGCTTAGAGATTTGGGCTGGCCCATGTCCTGACAGGTAGACCCAGGAGCCAGGGGGCCAATACCATGGCACACCTGTTTACTGCCCACAGTCTGCTGCCTGAGAAGCTCTGCTCTGAAGAACACTAGAGCTTCCATAACAGTAAGCTGGGCCTATATCTGATTTTCTGACTTATTGTAAATACATCAAGAAAAATAAAATAGCAGATATAACTAATGTGTACTAAATGGGAAATAGGAATTTGAAGTCTAAAATGAAAATATTTGTTTCTGGAGAGAAAAAAAAAAGACAGATGGTTGGTTTAGAATGAACATACATTTCATGTAACCCGTACCTTGTTAAGGTTGTTAACTGAGAATTATAAGAGCTGCCTCTGACAACATCCATAAAGTATTGCACTAATTTCTTAGTGGCTAAGTTAGATATGAGCAATGAAATAAAGGAAATTATATGGATTTCTATTTGGTCTCCAATTTTAATAAAGCTTTAGAACTTTAATAAATGTTGTCTAACTTGTGTTAGCCGCATCAGGGTTCTGCTTCTATTTTTTATTTTAAATGCCTATGGTTTCCCTTTAAATTAATAAAAAACATTCTTCTTATAAAACTATAAGAAGAACTATTTGCTTCCCTGGCTACAAATATTTAGATTACATAATCAGTTTTTCTTTCTTTCTTAAGGTTGTGGTAAGTGAAAAAGATAATGCATATAAAAATAGTGACTATATTTATTGAGCACTTACTATTTGACCTGCACTGCTCTAAGTATGAAACGTGCATGATATCATTTAGTCCTTATGAAAACCTCATGAGGTAGGGATTGTCTCTGATAATCTCTATTTTAGAAGACTAAATCAAGGTTTACAGATGCTAAGGAAATTTCCTGAAGTCACATGGCTACTAAAAAATGAAGAATTATACTGGAACCCAGTCTCACTGACACCCAAGTTTGTGCTCTTACTCACTGTGTTCTACTGCTACAAAATATTCTTTGAGTTGAAATAGATGTTTTCATTTGGAGAGACAGTGAAATAATTACTTCCTTTTATTTTTTATTTTTTTATTTTTTAATACTACTTAAAAACACAAGCTGGAATCTGCACTGCCCAGCACCCTAGGGCTCTGTGAAGTTTTTCCATTTGAACAGATGGGGGAGCTTGTAGGCAGCTAATCTTTTCATTCTTTGTGTTCTTAAAAACAGACCCAACGGCTCAGTAGTAAGTACCAACATTAACGTTTGTGATTAGTCCTGGTGATGACTTACCAGGACACAGAGTTTAGGAGTCTGGAGATCTGCCAAGCTTAGCTGAAAGTGCACACCTGGAAGAAAAGGTGCAAAAGTAGCCCACGGTTCCAGGAAATGGCAGAGGAGTGAGTCCTTCACGTCATGTTTTGGAAAAATGAGATTTATCAAATGTTTAATAGAAGGCACTTTGAGACAGTGGAAATAACTCTGTGTTGAGAGGCAGACCGACTTGGGTTCAGATATGGCCCCGTGAGGGTTTTTGTTTGTTTCATTCACTCTATGCCCAATACGGTGCCTGGTACATAATATGCCCTCAGTATTTTCGGAATGGATGACTAAACGGGTAAATTAATAACTTACTGAACCTTCAGTTTTCTCATCGAAGTAATGGATGTTTCTTAGAAAAATGTCAGCTTGAAAATTTCAAATACACAAAAAACTTATTAAACTTTATCTGGCTCATCCCATCTCACGAATGATTTCTAGAAGTCTTCAGTTTGTTCCACCTGACTCATAAACACACCATCTACCATCTATCACCTACCAGCTGCCAGTTTTCTCCCCATTTATACCAGATACCTGTGGAGATACTTCCTGCAGCAGCCTTGGGTCTCAATACCCAGGTGATAAGCAAACTACCCCAGGCGATGGTGATGCCACCAGCCTTACTGTACCAGCTCCCAGCAGCTGCACCTGTCCCCAGGTGAAAGGCACCAACTATCAGTAAATGTCCCAAAGGACACTGAGGCCACATTCAGATTGAGATAAGTTAAAAAAGGATTATACAGAAAGGGACTATAATGCCGAGCACAGTGGCTCACACCTGTAATCCCAGCACTTTGGGAAGCTGAGGTGGGTGGATCACTTGAGGTCAGGAGTTCAAGACCAGCCTGGCCAGCATGGTAAAACTCCATCTCTACTAAAAATACAAAAACTAGCTGGGTGTGGTGGCAAATGCCCGTAGTCCTAGTTACTTAGGAAGCTGAGGCAGGAGAATTGCTTGAACCCTGGAGGCAGAGGTTGCAGTGAGCTGAGATCACGCCACTGCACTCCAGCCTGCCAGCCTGGGCGACAGAGCAAGACTTGGTCTCAAAAAAAAATTTAAAAATTAAAAAAAATAAAACGGAGACTGTAATTTGGTATAGGATTAGAGGGAGCAGCAGACCACAGAACATAGTATAGTAACCCCCAGGTTAGTAACAGGAGAGTCGTCAACACCCCAGACTGGAAGAAACAGTGGGTGTGAACAGTTATGGGAACTGGAAAGGGAAAATTCTGTAAGCTGTGTGTCTCAGTTTAAAAGCTGGAGCCTTTGGACAGTTTTTCCTGACACCCCCAGGCCAACTTTGGCCCTCTTCCTCTGAGCGGAGACTGAACTTTGCCTTATTCCTACGGCAACTCTCACTCTGAATCTGTCCTGTGTGTCTCCCTGCCAGACTGAGAGGAGGGGCTGATTATATACCCCTTTCACCTTTGCGTTTCCAGTAGCCAGCCCAAGACCAACACAAACTAGACTTTCAAACCAGGAATGAATGGTTGCATAAGCGGATGAATGAAGGAACGCCTGTCCTAATGTGCAAAAAAGAAAAGCATATTCAAAGACTCACACATGTTTCTTATCCAAAACAGAAACATTGTTCTCTTTAAATTGATGCAGTACATTTTCCTAATAAAAAGTTTTGAAAAGCAAGAGCCCGTCAGGCCCAGTGGCTCTCACCTGTAATTCCAACACTTCAGGAGGCCAAGGCAAGAGGATCGATTGAACCCAGGAGTTTGGGAACAGCCTGGACAGTAAAGCAAGACCTCCATCTCTACACATTAAAAAAATTAACTGGGTGCAGTGATGCATGCCTCTAGTCCCAGCTACTTGGCGGGCTGAATTGGAGGGCTGTCTGAGCCCAAGAGTTCGAGGCGGCACTGAGCTATAATTGTACCACTGCACTCCAGCCTGGGCAATGGAGCGAATTGCTGTCTCAAGGAAAAAAAAAGAAAACAGATGTGCTTAAATTAAAAGTGACTATTACTCCTTTCCCACCAGGCCCTAGGTGTAACAAAGTGCTAAAGTGTATCTCCCCTGACTTCTTTACGTATAATTATATGTACTTTAAAAAACATATTAGTTATACACATTGTTCTAAAAATACAATGGAGATACTGTTCTCTAGCCTTACATACAGATTTGACCTTGTTATTTTTAATTGCTGCACAGAGTTGTGCCTTTCCATGCTGGGCACTGAAAGCAGAAACCAGAAAAGAAATGATGTAGGCTCATAAGTGGGGCTTGAGCTCATCACCTCCCAGCTGCAATCCCAGGCACATCAATATCTGTAGGCCTCATTCTTCATCATCTTCTATAGCCTTATCCCACAGAAGTGCTGGGAGAACTGAGTGAAGAACGTATCGATGTTACTGGTATGTTGTAAGTGCTTACTGAATACTAGCCATTGCTACAATATTCTTTTATTCCCTAAACATTGTAAATGAGTAAAGGTGAGTGACAAATTAGGACAAATATTCATAAAACATAGGATGGGCAAAAGGTATTATTACTAAGAGGAAGAGAATACTCCATTAGAAAAAAGAAGAAGGCCTGGCACGGTGGTTCATGCCTGTAATCCCAGCTACTCAAAAGGATATGGCAGGAGAATTACTGAAGCCCAAGAGTCGGAGTTCAGAGTGAGCCATGATGGCACCACTCAACTCCTGCCTGGGCAACAGAGAAAGAGCCTGTGTCTAATAAATAAATAAATAAATAAATAAATAAATAAATAAATAAATAAATAAATAAAATAAAGGAGCTAGAGATGAATAGAAGAAGAAATATCAATGCTGTATAAACATATTAAAATGCTCAACTTCTCAAGCTCTCTAATTTAAAAAAAAGTCAAAATCACAGGGTTGCATAAATAGCACGTTTCTTAAAAACTTAGCACTTTTTTGTAAAAATCAGAGTTAACAGAGTGCTGGGACACAGATATTTAGTGACATTCTTAGTATTAGACACTTCATAAAACTCTTTAATCCATCAATTCTACTTCCAGGAATTTATGCTAAGGGTCATGGATATCTCAGGGATATTAGGTTGGTGCAAAAGTAGTCATGGTTTGCACCAACTCTCTATTCATGTGGACACTCCTAACAGGGTTGTATATGGTAAGGCCTCCTTCCCCCAAAAAATACAATAAATAACTTAAACGTCTCTAAAAGAAGGCTAAGAAGCTTTGGTATTTTTTAAAAAAGAAACCACTACATAGCTATTCAAAGCAATATAGATTGAGACTATTTAATGGGATGCAAAGATCATTTAAGTGAACAGAAACTTTTTTAAGACTATAATGATACCACTTTTGAAAAGAAAAATACAATATGTGAAAGGGTGTGTGTACCACAAGTGTTAGCAGGTCATACCTACTGGTGTTAGGATCACAAGTAGCTGTTCACTTCTTTTATCTGTATTTTCTAGATTCTTCACAACAAAGAAACATTTATTTAGTAATAATGAATAGGACAATAAAAATTTTTTAACACAACCACGATAAAGGTATATTTATGTTACATTTTCAATTTGTTTGAAATACAGACTTTTTTATTGCACACATAACACAACTTGTAGAAAACAAGAATGTACAGAGAAACAAAAAGAAAAAAATCACTCATGAATCTATCACCCAGAGGTTTACAGTTTCGCATAAAAATATATCCATTTTAATAAAAATGTATACATTTTAATAAAAATAGGTGCATAATAGACATACTCTTCTGCAACTTATTTTTTTCACTAAATATATCCAGATCATCATTTTTGACTGGCTACAGAAGTCACACTGGAAGATTTTGTTGTGACTTCCTCAGCCAGTCCTCTGTTGAGGGCCTCTTAGAGTGTTAGGTTTTCGCTTACCCGGCCTGGAGGACATATGCGGCCTCAGTTTTGGGAATGCCCCTCAAGATTTTCTTAGAATAAACTTAGAAAGGGAATCCGTGCTTCACTTTTGAATCTATTGTAGGTCTCTCTGTTGGATAAAAAGAAATTGAGCCAGGTGCAGTGGCTCACACCTACAATCCCAGCACTTTGGGAGGTCAAGGTAAGAGGACTGCTGGAACCCAGGGGTTTGAGGCTACAGTGAGCCGTGATTGTACCACTGTACACCAGCCTGGGCAACACAGCAAGACCCTGTCTCCAAAAAGAAAAAGAAAAAAAAACGAAAAAGGAAAAAGAAAAAAAACTGAGTAAGGACATTTTTTAAATGACAGTAAACCAAAATTCGATTCCACATTGACAAAAATTTCTTCAAACTTTTTCTGGTAGAGACTGGAATAAAGCCTATACTCATGAAATTCTAAAGATCTATGGTTCTGGAGAAAATTCAATGCAACCATGTGCTCTGTGCTCCACTCCAGCCACCAGCTTCCATAGCCACAAGTTGACCCTCACCTGTAATTGCTCTATTTCAAAAATAAATTTCAGGGATTCCAGTCTCTGCCCACAGCTTGCTATTATTATTCTCTGGGCATTTCTCACTCACCTGTTCTTCAACCTCACAGGTGTCTCTGGGCCTTTTATCCAACCATTCCTGTGTTTTCTTTGTCTTTGGCCACCTTCCTTCTCTGTCTGGCCTGAGCCTTCATAGTCCTCATCAGATCTCCGCTTCTTGAGGATCACTGAGATCCTTGCACCCTTGAAGTTTCACATCACCTGTCTGGAAAGATGGAGAAATGACACGATCTGCTGATGGAAGCCACTTTGAAATCATGTTCTTCGACATGAAAAGGGCGTTTACACCAGCCAGTGTCCTAGCAGTCCTGTTCCCATTCATGATCGTTCTAACCTTTCACTGCCTTCTCTTCATCCTCACTCCTCATTTTCAGCAGACTGTGTGCTGCAGACTTTTGGAGGAACTCCCAGCCTCAGGCATGCCCTCTCTCACCTTCCCACCCTCCCTATAAACCCACTGTACACCCTCAACCCTCTTGTGCTCCAAGATCAGAGAACAGCTTGTTCCTTCTCCAGTTTGAAGCCAAGCCTGTGCCTTGGATATACTGCCCACCCCCCCCACCAAGGACCCATTTCTGAACATTCCCATCACGTCTCTCCAGCATGTTCAACTTCTTTGTTTCAGCAGGCTCTTTGCCCTCAGCCTAGAACTATTTTATCTTCTCTGGTTCCATCGATATTTCTACATTAACTCAATCTCTGGCCCCCCATTTTCGTTCTGATTTCCCATAGGTGGGGTCTGTCCTTCCTGTTTTCATTTTCTCACCTCCAGTCACCGACGTTTGGCTTCAGCTCCCACCATTCTTTTGAAAGTTTTCTGACTAAACTCACCACTGGTTAAAAAAGAGGCTTTTCCTCCCAGATCTTATCTGTACCACACTTAACACTTTGATCGCTCTCTTCTTTTTCCCCTCAAATTTGCATTATGTAAATTTTCAAACCTACAGAAAAGCTGAAAGAATGGTACAATCAGCAGCTGAGTGGCCATCACCAAGGTTCCCCAATTGTTACCATTTTGCCTTAAATAGAATCCTCCCAGTCTGGTATACGCTTCTGTATATAGTTCAAGGTAAGTTGTAGACATCATAACATCTCCCTCCTAAATTCTTCAGATCATTTCTCCCAAAAATAGGGGCATTCTCCTACATTACAATACCATCTTCACATCTAAGAAAAGTAACAATAATTTTACATCATTTGATATCAATTCCATATTCTAATGTCTCCAACTGTTTCAAGAATGTCTTTTACAACTAGATTCTTTCTGAATCAAAATCTATTACAATAATCAATGTCCAAACACTGATTTTGGGTTTTATGTTTCTTTATTCTTTCATAATCTGAAATAGTTCCCTAGACTTTTTTTTCCCATGACATTGAATTGTTTAGGAGTCTAGGTCAGTTGTCTTTTAGGATGTCCTGTATTT
This sequence comes from Rhinopithecus roxellana, assembly GCF_007565055.1. NCBI lineage: Eukaryota > Metazoa > Chordata > Mammalia > Primates > Cercopithecidae > Rhinopithecus > Rhinopithecus roxellana. The sequence goes on along the minus strand of NC_044569.1, from coordinate 73,539,732 downwards.
TCAGTGTTTCCTCAGAGCATAGCTTAAATTGTTCCTTTGCTCGGTAAACTGGCAGCTCGGCCTAGAAACTAGGATGAACACTTCCAGCACAGATAACTCATTGGTAAGATGTCTACTTCATGTTGCATGTTGCCACTCATTTCATATTGATGGTGCCAAATTTGATCACTTTGTTAAAAGTGTGAACAAGAGATCTCTGTTGTTTGTTGTGGTTTTGGGGAGGTGCAGGGGAGGTTTTGAGACAGATCCTCACTGTGTCACTCAGGCTGGACTGCAGTCGCACAGTTTTGGCTCACTGCAACCTTCACATCCCGTTCCCAAGTGATCCTCCCACCTCAGCCTCCTGAGTAGCTGGGACTATAGAGATGCATCACCACACTTGGCTGATTTCTTAAGGTTTGTGCAGAGATGAGGTCTCACTATATTGTCCAGGCTGGTCTTGAACTGCTGAACTCAAGTGATCCTTCCTCCTCGGGCTCCCAAAGTGCTGGGATTACAGGCATGAGCCACCACAACTGGCCACAGATCTCTGTATTTTAAAAGTACATTTTTCTTTTGCAATTATGAAGAGATCCATGAAGTCATATTTTGTATGATGGTAATATCCTACTTTAGAATCCATTAATGGTCCCTTCCTGAATCATTCACTGCATTAGGGATTTAAAATGTATTTTCTTAATTCTGTTATCTCTTCTACATTTATTATATAATGTTGTTTAGTAAGAAACTTTCCCTTTGTCTCCTTTCTCCCCTTTCTCCCCGTTTTTTCTTGGGATGCAAAACCACTATGAACTCATTGATTTTTAATTATGCAACATATTACACTAACATGGACAGTGAAAAACTCTTTAAGCTAGCTCCTAGGTCTTTTTGGTACGACCTCAGTAGTTTCTGAGCACTTCCTTAGATTGCCGACAAAAAGAGGTATCTTTCCTTGCTCCAGCTCTGGAATCAGTTTCTCTGAGGAGCCCTGGTTTCCTTTAATGGGGAATAGCATGTAAAACCCAGGATCTAGGTGTTAGGTGTGAATATTGTGAAGAGGGTGTTTGCTTTTCTGAATAATGACTTCATATTAATATTTCCAATTGAAGTTTAAAATTCCTCTGTTTTGTCACTTCTCTTTTTTCTTATACTGAAAATTTTTGTTCCTAAAATTAATAATATTAATATACTTATTTGCTTTATCCCACAATATACTTAAAATAGTTATACAATTATAATGCCAATATTACTACTGAAAATAAATCTACCAAGTGATGCTTGCAATTTTATTACAGTACTTCGTGTTCTTGGGATATAAACCATTAAGATAAATAAAGTACTGTGTTTACAGTTACTCAAAATTATGTTTTTCTCTATGGTGTCTTATCTTCCCAATAGAGAGTTAGGTTCGTTTGTTTCTATTTGTGTTCAATTTTAGGATTTACCTTTTCACTTAATTTTATGTTTTGTATATGTAAAGTATTTCTATAGTTCCGAAGTCAGAACTATATCAAAGGTATCCTCAAAGAAGTCTCACTCCCAGACCAGTCTTCTCCACTCTACACATCTACACCCTTCTCCATGAATACTTTCATTACTCTCTAGTTTGTTCTCTCTGTTTCTGTTTGCAAATATAAGCATATAGACATAAACCTTTCATTATTTCAGTGAGATTTACTTAACTCTTTTTAAATAACTGAACACTGTAGTCATCCATAGAGTTAATGTACTATAGCTGTTTCTAATGAGTTGTTTCTAGTCTTTAGTTACTACTTGTAATTCTGTAATGAATAACCATGTGCACGTATGCTTTTATATTGTGGAGGTATATCTTCAGGGTAAACTGGAAATAGATGTCAAAGGGCTTGAATCAGAGGACAAATTTGCTCATAAGTAATTCTACTGAATATTGAAAAATTCTCCTCCCAAGGGGTTGTGCTTCTACCACCAGCAATGTAAGAGTGGATTCTCCCTACTTCTTGGTTTCCTTGATACCATGGCACCACGCCCTTTTTACATTTCTTATTCCTTTCTAGACATTCTTTTCTTTTGTCTTTCTGAACTCCTCTTCCTCTGATCACACTTCAGTTCTATTTCTTCAAACTTTATCTATCTTCCCTGAGTAATATTATTCATTGTCCATAGCCATGAACACCAGTACTCCAATAATTTCCACACCTATATTTGCAGGACAGTTTCCTGGAGCTTCATGTCTTCATCTGCTTACCCAACATTTCTATCCTTAGATGTCTTGCACGTATTGAAACCATAAACAAAATAGAACTCATTAATTTACCCTCCAAAACTGCCTCTTGGATGGCACCACCATCCAGGTAGACACCACACTTTCAACCTGCTAGTAGCCCTGATTTCTCCCTTTCTCTTACCCATCAGGCAGCCAGTTTTACCTCCTGTACATCTCTGGAATGGGTCTCTCCTTTACGCCCTAGTACTAGTTGCCCTCTCTCCGGGCCTCTTCTATTCTCCTCAAGAGCACTGCGGTGATCTCCTAGCTTGTTTTCTGTCTCCCAGCCTCGGTTCTTCTGAAAATCGTCTCAACACAACTGCTACACTATTTTTTTTTATAGATTTTTAAGTTCCACTTTGCTTGAAGTGTGGAAAACCTTAGATAGTCATTGAAAATGAAAAGTAGTGCTCCTAGACTGCTTTCTGAAAGGGACCCCTCCCAGGGTCAGTATTGTTAGAGGGAGCACTATGTAGCTGGTTATTTGAACCAAGAGCCAGCATCATGCTACTATGACCAGTTTTTTATATAGCAAAGATTTCCTGACAGATGAAAAAAAAGATTCTTTAAAGGTAGTGAATTTAATCAAAGTGACTGGTGATTCCAACTATGAAACACGTATTAACCCAACTTAGTTAAGAGAAAGATAGATTGAGCAAGACAGTGAGAGGAGATAAATTACCATCTTAAATTCTTAAAAACTTGAGCATATTTAAATGTAAAGAGAATTGCAGTGAGGTAAGCATTCATTATAGCACTCCAGTGAAATTAGGATTTGCCCTATAACATAAAACTCTCAAGTTTTATATTCTCTTTTCTTTGGAGGAAAAAGAATAATCAGAGATTTTAAAAGAGAAAATCATGTAACAATTCATATATAAAATAGTTTAGTACTTTATGGGTTTAGGTTACTTGTTTAAGTTACTACCTTTCTAGTAACAATCAAAAGTGACAAAGGTATATATTTTCCAAATAGAAGGAAACAAATAAAAGTATCCTGTTACCATTGGGAAACAGAAAGGTCGACATTTTCCTGCAAAGTAAAATAATAGCTTCAAAAGAAAAATTATTTTTTACGATGAGCAAGAAGCTAGGAGTCAACTTTGATTCCAATGAATATTAGCTGATTTTCCCCTAAATAATACTAATGACGTAAAATAAGAATTTAGTTAAAGAATAATTCTCAATGGTACAACCGTAGATCACATTGAATATTGCCATTTCTATCCTTTCTGGAGTGTTTTTTTAAGAGCTAAAAAATTAATAGATTCCCACCACAGAACTGATTTTATGAAACCCCTTTCACCCCTGCAAAGCCATCCTACCCCCACCCCTAAAGGGAAGTAGAATTATACTTAGGACTTCTGAAAGGTGAGACAAGCAAACAAATGGAAAAATATCCCAAATGCCAATTATAGGGAAATTATATAAAAGCATCTAATGTACAAGCCTCCCTCTGCTGCTGGGATTGTACAGAAAAATATCTGTAGATTGATACTGGAAAAAGGGTGCCACATGGAGCCACCTCAGAGCTGCCTGTTTACATTTGATCTCTGCTGCCTGAACCACAGGCCCACCACATGCCACGGGGTTACCCAAAAACACAGAGGGCTTTTGAAAAAGGCAGAGCCTTTGATATTTCCCTCTACAGAACTTTCATCTACACTATCTAAACAAACTCTCTAGAGGTATGTTTATATCATGTAGAAAGAGCTGGGAAACTAACAATCACAGTGTATGAACAATCCTTTCAGCTAGTTCTGGCATTCCGTGGCTGATTGTTGATGTATGGAAAAAATAATATTCAAACAACATCCATATTTATTGTCTGTAGTCCCTCATACTCTAAAATTTAGCTGAGAAGAAAAAAACCAAGTGTTCCATTTACTTGTCAGGTTTTAATTTTTTTTTGGGGGGGGGGTGCTTCTAGAAAAAGAAATATCTTAACGGCACTCCATCTCAAACATCAATTTGATTTTGAAAAAAAAACAAGCTAGAATAGACCTCACTACTTTCTAAAGGCAAAAGCAAGGTACAGTGGGAAACTGAGTTCTAATAAGTATATGGAGTCTACTGTAAGAGATCATGAGATCCTCTGTCTACCACTGATGGATTGTGTGATTTGAGTTTGCCTGGCTCCATATTAAGGCTTTACATGGTCACTAGAGATAATTAGAAGCTGAGAGCACAAAGAATCTGAAAACTTAGTAAGGAATTAATACAACTCAGTAATTTTTGAGAGTATAATGGATCTAAAGGAAAGAACATGAATTTAATGCTAAAACATTAGATTCCATATAATAATCCACCCTAAGATGTGTACAAGGTAAAACAGCAAACTGTACACACCTTTCTTTCTCTTTCTTCCTTTCTTTCTTCCTTCCTTTCTTTCTTTCTCTCTCTCTCTCTTTCTTTCTTTCTTTTTCTTTCTCCTTTCTTTCTTTCTTTCCCTTTCCTTCTTTCTTTCTTTTTTTTCTTTCTTTCTTTCTTTTTGGAGAAGGAGTCTCTCTCGTCACCCACGCTGGAGTACAATGGTGCAATCTTGGCTCTCGGCAACCTCCGCCTCCCGGCTTCAAGTGATTCTCCCGCCTCAGCCTCCCAAGTAGCTGGGATTACAGGCACCTGCCACCACGCCCGGCTGATTTTTGTATTTTTAATAGAGACAGGGTTTCACTGTGTTGGCCAGGCTGGTCCTGAACTTCTGACCTCAAGTGATCCACCCACCTTGGCCTCCCAAAATGCTGGGAATACAGGTGTGACCCACCGTGCCAACCCACACCTTTCTTCTTAAGGCGTGTTTGCATGAGAAACGGAGCTGCCTTACTAGAGAGGCCTGGGCTCCCCAGTTCTCCCATGCAAGTCCCTGCTGCCTCCAACTCAGCTGGATTGTTCCACTCAGGGGAAGCAGCCGGATTCTTTCTCCTGTGCAGGGTGGCAGTCTGGGAAACAGAGACCAAGAATAGAATCTGGAGTAATGTCTGTGCAGATATGCCTTAAGGTAAAAATAGGATTCCAAGCATTTTAGTTTTCATTTATTTGTCTAAGCTAAAGTTCTTGACTATTTTTTAATCATCTAAATGTGACTTTTTTATTTTTTGACATTAAAAATACGTATTACTTCTAGTTCTCTTCCATACTTCCTGGTCATTTCAAAATAGTATACCTTACTGCCTTGAAACTTGTTTTTATTCTTCAAAATTAGCTTTCATTTGGATTTTAAACAACTGGGTTTTATTATTCTTTGTTTGGGTAATCCTGTGATACAAGGGAAAGAGAACTGGTCCTAGCGTCATTAATGGTGCCAGGTGCCGTGGTAAGCCCTTTACATATGTGAACTTGTTGAATCATCAAAAACAACTCTATACATTTGTTTGTTGGCCTTATTTTACAAATGTGGAAGCTGAGGGTTGTGACTTGCCCAAGGCTTCCCAGAGAGTAGGGAAGCTGAGATTCAAACCCAGACATTCTGATTGCTTGGCCCCACTCTTGACCATTACCAAAGTCAGTGTTCCAGATTCAGCTCTGCCCTTAACCCATTTATGCCAGAGGTTGCAATTTTTTGAAAATTTTTTTTTTTTTTTTTTTTTTTTCTGAGACGGAGTCTCGCTCTGTCGCGAGGCTGGAGTGCAGTGGCCGGATCTCAGCTCACTGCAAGCTCCGCCTCCCAGGTTTACGTCATTCTCCTGCCTCAGCCTCCCGAGTAGCTGGGACTATAGGCGCCCGCCACCTCGCCCGGCTAATTTTTTGTATTTTTAGTAGAGACGGGGTTTCACCGTGTTAGCCAGGATGATCTCGATCTCCTGACCTCGTGATCTGCCCGTCTTGGCCTCCCAAAGTGCTGAATTTTTTGAATTTTTACAATCAGACCTTGGCAATAACCTTGAGCAGTAGGATATAAATAACTCCCATATGCTTAGCGTTCCAATAATGGAACACTAGGCATAAGTAATTCAGTTGTTCTCAGATAAATTCTAAACATTCCTTAGCCTCAGTTTAATAAATAAGGAAATCAGCCTAATTTTCTTTTTTTTTTTAATTTTTATCTATTTATTATTATTATTATACTTTAAGTTCTAGGGTCCTAATTTTCTTCTGCTAAAACTTGCAATTGCCTTTTAACTCCACAACCAGTGAGAACTTAAGCTCTTACACCAAACTTCAAATCTGCTAGTTCCTGAAAATAAATCCTTGTAGTAGCTTAAAGAAGGGGTCTCTTCTTATTCACTATGGATGATGTAAAATTTGCATTCCATTATCTAAGGTAACATCAAATTATTCAAATATAAATAAAATACACCATTTTCAAAATTTCAAATCTTGATATTTATTTCCTTTCAACTCAAGAGTTTTCTATGCTCTCTTCTCCCCATCATCTCTCTGCAGAAAACTGCCTGGTATTTTCCTGATATCTATTTCTGCTTCCTGCGGGATGGATGTTTTACTGGTATTTTAAACCAAATAAATGCTAAACCGAGTTTATCATCCCACCTCCTCTGTTACTCACCAAATTTACTTCTTTAAATTGAACCTATTTCCTTATTTTTATCTTTGCATTAATAACATCTTCTCCCAAGTACAAGCTTAAAATCTTGCTCCTCTTTTATTCCTTTTTTCTCCATCCTACTAACCCCCCATCTGAAACTTCAAGTCCAGTTTACTCATACAATGTGCCCTACATTCATCTACACTTTCCCATCTCCTTGCCAGGATCCCCCATCCTCAAGGTTAATCTTCCTAGGGTACCATTTGGATCAATCTTTGGCTCAAAATTATTCGAGGACTCCCTCAACAAATATTATGTCAAAAAATATTTCTTTAAGTATTTAGAGTGCTCCATGATACTGGTCCATCATAAAATTTTTGCTTTGTCTCTTATTACTTGCCAGTATACAGACTACCTTTAAGTTCAGCACAACTATTTACTGTTCCTTAGACATTCATTCCCTGATGTACTTTCACTCATGCTTTTCCTTCCAGGTGAAATACTGTTCCCCTAATCTGCTTCTATTAATGTCCTACCCAGATCAAACGCTGTTTCTTCCATGAAATCTTCCCAGGTTCCCACACCAAACATGACTCTTTCCTTTCTTTTTTAATATGATTTCAACTTTTATTTTAGATTCAGGGGATACATGTGCAGGTTTGTTACCTGGGTATATTGTGTGATGCTGAGGTTTGGGATACCATTGATCCCATCACCCAGGTACTGAGCACAGTACCCAGTAGTTTTTCAGCTCTTTCCCCCTTCAACCCTCCTCCCTCTAGTGGCCTTCTGTGTCTATTGTTTCCATCTTTATGTTCATGTGTACCCAATGTTTAGCTCCCACTTATAAGTGAGAACATGTAGAATTTGGTTTATATTCCTGGATTAATTTGCTCAGGATAATGGCCTCTAGCTGCATCCGTGTTGCTACAAAGGACGTGGTTTCATTTTTTCATGACCAGCATAGTATTCCATGGTTTATATGTACATTTTCTTTATCCAATCCACTGTTGATGGGCACCTAGGTTGATTTCATGTCTTGCTATTGTGAATAGTGCTAGCAGTGAACATACGAGTGCACATGTCTTTTTCATAGAACAATTCCTTTCCTTTCGGATATATACCCTGTGATGGGATTGCTGGGTTGAATGGAAGTTCTGTTTTAAGATTTTTGAGAAACCTTCAAACTGCTTTCCACAGTGGCTGAACTAATTTACATTCCCGCCAGCAGAGTATAAGCCTTCCCTTTTCTCCACGGCCTCGCCAGCATCTGTTACATTTTGACTTTTAGTGATAGCTATTCTAACTGGCATGAGATGCTATCTCATTGCGATTTTGATTTGCATTTCTCTGATAATTAGTGATGTTGAGCATTTTTTCATATGTTTGCTGACAGCTTCCTTTAAGAAGTGTCTGTTCACGTCTTTTGTCCATTTTTTAATGGGGTTATTTGTTTTTGCTTGTTCAGTTAAGTTCTTTATAGATTCCGGATATTAACCCTTTTTGGATGCACAGTTTGCAAATATTTTCTCCTGTTCTGTAGGTCATCTGCTTGCTTTGTTGATGGTTTCTTTTGCTGTGCAGGAACTCTTTAGTTTAATTAGGTCCCAGTTGTCAATTTTTGTTTTTGTTGCAGTTACTTTTGAGAGCTTAGTCATGAATTCCTTCCCAGAGCTGATGTCCAGAATGGTGTTTCCTAGGCTTCCTTTCTTTTTTATTTGTGCCAGTCCTATGGGAATTTTCATTACCCTTCATTCTTTTAAAAGTCAAAGAACGTAATCAACTATAAGCAAATTTAGTATTTATATCCCTGTTGTTATGCAATAAAGACAAAACAAAAGCCAGAGAGGTGAAGTAATTTGCCAAATATCATATAGCCTGGCAAAGTCAAGACTAGAAAAGTCTGAGAGTCAGGCACAGTGAATAATCCCAACACTTTGGGAGGCTGAGGTGGGCGGATCTCCTGAGGACGGGAGTTCAAGACCAACCTGACCAACATGGAGAAACCCCGTCCCTACTAAAAATACAAAATTAGCCAGGCATGGTGGTGCATGCCTGTAATCCCAGCTACTTGAGAGGCTGAGGCAGGAGAATCACTTCAACCCGGGAGGCAGAGGTTGCAGTGAGCCAAGATCATGCCACTGCACTCCAGCCTGGGCAACAAAGAGTGACTCCATCTGAAAGAAAGAAAGAGAGAGAGAGAGAAGTAGAATTTAATTTTTCATCTCATAAACGGAAAATGTCCCTAGGCACTTTTCTGCCTTTCTTTTGCACAGGTGTGAGTATAAGCACACATACCTGTCTGTTCACCTGACATAACCCACACATACACCTACAATCTACTCACACCACATCTATCTTTGAAAAATAGGTAACTGCAACTCCAGAAGAAGATTCTCTGATGGTGGTGAAAATTGTAATTTATCATTATGACGATGATGATTGTGATTGCTATTGTCATTATTAAAGTCCAGATCTGATGCTTGGCTTTTTTTGCAATATAGTTATAAATGACGTATACAGAATTTTATAATAAGGGATCAAGGTAGTAGCTACGTATGACAGCTAAGAATTCCTATTTCTAAATAGCTCTCAGTAGGGGATAAAAAGCAATTGATAGCTCTCTTTGGGACGAACGTACTGAGATAGCACGTCTACACTCTCTGTATTACTACCTGGTCTTCTTAGCCATCTGTCAAAGAAACTGACTTCAACCAACAGTTTCCATCAAACTCATTTTCTAGACAAAGAAACTGAGGCTTGGCAGAGAATGAAGTATAGGCTTGGTGAGAGAGCGTTCTGAGCTCTGTAATTCACTTAGCCTCTGGGCTCCTGCACCCCTCATCCTTTTTATTCTCAGTGTTTCAGGGCATTGTTCCTTCAGTTTGCACTGGGTTGGTTGGAGGTAGGCACCACAGGTTTGATTGATACAGCAATTTGCATCTCAAGGCATCGCTCGATAAATACAGTGCAATGAAAGGCTACTCTCTCACCAGCCAATTTCCCCCCCTGGGCTGACTTTAGAAGCTCATTGATGTCACTTCCTTCCTCAGTCAGCAAGTGAATTTTCTTTAATTCTCAAGACCAGCTGTCCATGCTGTCAACAGAAAGTTATTAAAATTCCTTTAAAGTGAATAAAAATAGCCTAAAAGCAAATGTACTTGGAAACAGGAAAGAATCAGTATGCAAAGTCCACAAACCTCTGAGCAAAATAATGTTGATCCAACCAGAGATTTCAAACATTGTATATTCAAGTTGCTAGAAAAAAATAATTAAAAGATGCTAAGCCACATACTTCTTAATCTTTTATTAGCAAAGGCTTATACAGTTAAAATGTATCCCCCTAAATTTCATTCCGCCTTTTCAAGTATGATTTGAATAAATTTGAGAATGACTTAGGTTTTCGTTAAGTGGGATTCCCTCCTCTTTTCTTGCATAGGCCAGAGAACATTTTCATCTTTGCCAGGCTAAGGTGATCCATTAGCAAGAGACAAACATTATCAATAGCAGCAATCATAACCACTAGGACCACAAAAATAATATAATTATATATATATATACACACACATACACATATATAGTTTTGTTTTGTTTTGTTTTTTTGAGACAGAGTCTCACTCTGTCACCCAGGCTGAAGTGCAGTGGCGTGATCTCGGCTCACTGCAACCTCTGCCTCCCGGGTTCAAGCAATTATCCTGCCTCAGCCTCCCAAGTAGCTGGGACTACAGGCACGCACCACCACACCCAGCTAATTTTTGTATTTTTGGTAGAGACAGGGTTTCACCATGTTGGCCAGGCTGGTCTTGAACTCCTGACCTCGTGATCCACCCACCTCAGCCTCCCAAAGTTCTGGGATTACAGGTGTGAGCCACCACACCTGGCCCTATAATTATATATTTTAATTTATTGGAATTTTACTAGCTCAAGGGAAGAGGTAATTTTTTTTCTCATATTTAAATGGCTATAACTCACAGAAATGAACTATGTGGCTCCTGAGTCCGCCTGATCCTCAACTGACTGCCTAACATCAGTCACTGGAAGACTGCCCTGTTACCTTCTGAATCAGTCCTTGCTTTATCCTTCAGTCCCCCAGCAGCTGAGCTCCTGCCTTCTTGCCTGAGTTGTACATGACGTGGTACCCAAGTCCCTCCAAAGCATGGATGTGTTCCTTACCACCAGTAGTCACCTGCCTCTTCTTTATTTGCACAGATGTCACGAATGCTGGACTCCCTCTGACCTTTTGCCAAGGAAACTTGTATCTAGCCTGTCTTGTCATCCCCAAACACACCCCAAGTTTGTGTCTTGGGTTCTTCTCCAGTGCCTGGGCTTGGTTCAGCCTGCACTTGTGTTGTCCAGCTTACCCAAGGCTTCCTTGCTACACACACTGCACAAAGCAATTAAAAGAAAGTGCGTATATTTACCATAGCTGTGCCCAAACAATTTTAGTAAATAGTTTAGTGGAAAAAATGGTAGAAATTTGGGTAAATTCAAACTAAAAGGACAAGTATATTGTGGTTAATTATCAGGAAAATTGCAAATCATAATCTTGTAAGTTATCTAGAATTAACTCTCAGTCTTTCACTTCAGTTCCCATAATTTGGAGTACACTATATTCCTAATACAGAACTATGATGGTATAGATGTATAAAATTTAAAAAAAAACAAAAAAACAGAATTTTGGTATAATTCCTGTTATTGAGATGCTTAAACATATTGGAAAATCAACTGGGAATGAATATAAAAAGGGCTGCTATTGCAAACAAAGCATTTGATATGGTCCAGAATTCAAACTCAGGCCCTAATATCATCCATCTAATGATTTTTAACCCATGCACCTTTTCTTTCATGAGCAAAACAGGGCCAGGAGCAGCTGCCCTCAATATGTTGGAGGATAGTGCAAGACTTCACCCACTGAGATCAATATATATATTGAACACTCTAGGTGTTCAATGCATATATTTATGGAATCATTGATAGTGGTCTCAGTATCACTGAGCTGGGTCCTTAGGATACAATAAACAAAATGAATGTAGTCCCTGGCCTCAAGGAGCGTACATTATAGAATAGAAAACAAGCAAAAAAGTAACCAGACCTACAAAGAAAATAATTGCAAGTAGTGGTAAGTTCTATGGAAAGAAACAAATAATAGGTTGAGAACAAGAATCACAAGAAGAGATGGGGTGACCAGGGAAGAACTCCTGAGATCTTAATATTAAAGTGAGACTTGAAAAATACAAGTCAGACCTGCAAAATTGGAGAAACAAGACAACAGCATGTGCAAAAGACCAGAGGCCAAAAAGGACCAGAAATGAACATAAGACCAGAGTAGATGGAGGGTAGAAAGGAAGGGAAACAGACAGCAAGGTGAGGTTGCAGAGGTGGTGGGCAAGAAACAGATGGTGCAAGGCCTGCAAGATGTAGAAAGGAACTTGGAGAGAGCCAGAATGGCATCTGGGAGACCCCAGAAAGCTAACATCATAATCCAGGGGAGAGATGTTGATGAGCTCAACAAATTGGGGGCTGTGGTTAGACAGCATGCATTGTAGATATATTCTGAAGATGCTGAGACACTGTCCTGCTACCCATGAACTTCTTTGAGTCCCTGTTCCCCACCCTGTCATTGGCCCCTTGAGCTATTTCCTGGTCCTGTGCCTTTTCATAAGTAATGGCTACTTCTCTGTGCTTCTTTGAGAGGTAAGGACAGGGCCCCAGTTTGCTGAATGACCAAATCTGCCCTGTTTCAGATCACCATACTGGCCCTCTTTCCCAAATTCTCAGGTTCCTTCTTAAAATACTCTTTGACGGGGAAAAAGGGGGGATGTGATACTCCAGAACACCACAGTTCTGGAATATGAAATTACTCTACAAGCACAGATATATAATGGGCATATTTGCACCCCAGGAAACAGGAATAGATTAATAATCTCATCTTCTTTTCCTTGCCCAATTTCAAGACTTCACATGTGGCACCTTCAAAACAGTTCAAGCACCCCTACAGAAGGGGTCATGCTAAATGTAGGTTATAGTACAGGAAGAGACAATGTCACAGAAAGTGGGGAACAGAGCCAACCAGTTCTTTGAGAGAAAGGACCAGGCTAATTGGGAGCAATGGTCTTGTTCACAGTTGAGTCTCCAGAACTTAGTACCCATCCATATATGACACCTAGCAGCTGATCAAACAGTATTTGTTGGAATAAATGAATAAATAAAGTCAGGTACAACTCTTTCTAATCTTTATTCCCTGTATTCATTTGTTACCCATTTCTCTCAAACATTACTTCAACAGGCTGTCTTTGATTTTCTTCATCTTCCTTCTCATTTCTACCTCCCTCATCTAGGCCCCAAACCATCACTGAGTTCATGCACCCCACCAATACCTCCTAGATATTCTCCAATTTCTCCCCCTACTCTGAACAATTTATTTACCAGTTTAATCTTCCTTTATAACCCACCTCTGCTGAAAAAAATCATAACTGCCCCCCAAATTGTCTACTGCTTTAAACATAAAGCAATTGACCCAGACCTGCCTGGGCAAGGCTGTTTCCCTCTAAACCCTCTCCCCTAGTTAGGGTAGTCATCACCATTATTCTTCCCAACTTCTATCCACTTTTGAAGACCTAATTCAAATTCCACCTTCTAATTATTCTGATTCCTGTTACCAAGACAGGTCCTATCTCTGAACTTATTTTTAAGTTCTTAAACTCACTGTATCTCTAGAATTTGCTTAAACATGCAAAAGAGATATCCAGTAGATAGTACAATATGGATACTTAGATATCCATATCCAAGAGATATTCTTGAACTCCATGAGGTAAAAAGCTAATAACAAATCAATTAAAATCATGGTCCCTGGTTGTTCATGACATATTTCTGCATGAGTTAAAAGGGAGTATAGCAGTGATTAATGGCAGCATACCTCTTGGAAACCTACTCACTCCCCAAGACCAATCATATTGGTTGTTCCCCTCTGTGTGCCCACAGCTTGTTATCCATAACTGAAAACACTTCTCAGGAGGCACTACAGTTTATCTTCACTTATCTCTCTCTGCCACCTGACCCTGACCTTTTTGAGGGCAAGCACCCTGCTGTATCATCTTTGCATGCCCAGCACTTAGGAGGTATCTGACACAGTGAAGGTATTATATTTTTTGGAATGAATACACTATACTATAAGATATTTAACTTACATTTTTAGTTCCTTAAGTTAGAGAAAATAACTACACATCTAATGAGTCTGTAGTTTTGAGGGACTGGTAACTTACCCAGAGAAGCCTACATCCAAGAAATTATTTCACACATTAGAGCCTGTGGTTCAAAATAAACTTTCACAAGGTGGTAAAAGATACACCCAGGTATGAAGTGCTGCTGGATGGACTGGTCCTCCAGGATTTACACTAATTGTCAGAGCCCCAAGTGACTGTTCATTACAGGAAGTAAAAGCTATGGTGCAAAGGCAGTCTCTATGTACAAAATCCCCACCATAAAAAATGGTTGATGTCCCAATTGCTCAAGAGTCCTACCTGCCTGAGGACATAGTTGGTGGAGTTGAGATCCACAATGAGGATTGTGAAGTAAAGGTTTCCAACACCCTGGAAAGCCGACTGGATCTCAGGCCAGCAGATGATGCCAGAAGTCCAGGGAGCCTTGTTTGGTGCAAATGCCAACAGGAAGTTTGTGGACTAAGCTTTTGGGAGGTGAAGTCCATCCCTAGCTCTCCTGCTATGACTTCACCTCCCAATTCCACTGCTGTGACGTGGAAGCTTCTGATATTTGAAGAAACAAGAATGTCTAAGTGGCTTCCTCTTTGCTGTTCCAGTATTGCTCTGTCTTTATTAGCGGATGCCCCTCTGTCACTAATGTCCTTGCCTAATTACTAACAATGGGAGAGAGTCTCATGTAATACGATCAGGAACCCACCTCTAGTTTATCTCAAAGTAGCACAGCTCCAGTTGGTTCTGCAGCATTAGGTGATGGGAGCAGATGGTGGCTGCATGCACTTCACCAAGTGTCCTGCGTAGAGGATGCTCTGGCTCCCAGCAACCTAGTCTGGAGGTGATGCGTGTGGTGTCCTCTGCCCTGAAGTCTCTGCTCTTGAGGTTTAAGACACGTGGCACACCATTCCTTCCAGCAGTAGTAGCTTCACTGTTACTGTTTGGGCCTAGAAATTTCCCTCATCTATAAATGACATTTTAAAATCTAAGCCACGAATATGCTTTATTTATTAAAACAAAAGATTTATGTTGATTTAATTGTAATTTCTTATGTAAGGCACTACAAATTTATGGTTTGAGAGAGTAAAGTTCCTACTGAGATACCTAGAAAAGAAGTATTTTCCAAATCCCTTTGACCAAAAAAAAAAAAAAAAAAAGACTTTGAGCTACAGATAGATTCTTGCAGATCTATGCATGGCTACAGAAAGTCTATTAGCCTCGTGCCATTTTCCATGTTTTCTGTGTGTGGGCATTTTTCTGAAATGCAGAATCATAGCTGCTCTTAGTTTCTCAAAGGAGCCTGTTACCTGAAAGAGGTTCAGAACCACTGCTTTAAACTGTTTAGGCAGCAAAAGAACTTTCCCTAGAGTTTTAGTCAGTTCGAGGTGATTAATCAAACAACTTACAATGAGAAGAATTAGTGAGTCTTACTGCAGAGTTTGGAGAATTTGAGGCAGTTGTCCTGGAATTATAAATCTTAGAGAAATAGGTCCTTCCCCACCCATGTTGATGATGGTGGGTTGTATTCCTGAAGCTCATGAACGAAACAGAAGTGTCTCAACACCAACTTCATCATAAGATGAGCCAACAATATCTACAACCTCCCTCTGCAGTTTATTCTGCTTTGTTTTGTGAAGACATCATGAGATTAAAATTTAAGAAATCTGGGAGAATTCTCCACTTAATCTGCCAGTCAGACATCCTTGTCAAATGTTTTTATTTTTTCCCTTTCTAATCCTATAACCAAAAGCTGGAGGGACAAGACCGAAATATGAGACAAAAAAGACTAGTTTTATCCTGAAAGTCAGCTTTTAAAAAAATCTGTTTCAATAATTTTTGCAGAACAGGTGGTTCTTGGTAACATGGATAAGTTCTTTCATCATAATTCTGAGATTTTGGTGTACTCATTACCTAACCAGTGTTCAAGCTACCCCATTGTAGTCTTTAATCCCTCACCCCCCTTCAACTCTTCCCCCTGAGTCCTTAAAGTCCATTACATCATTCTTATACCTTTGTGTCCCCATAGCTTAGCTCCCACTTATAAATGAGAACATGTGATATTTGGTTTTCCATTCCTGAGTTACTTCACTTAGGATAATGGCCTCTAGCTCCATCCAGGTTGTTGCAAATGCCATTGTTTCGTTCCATTTTATGGCTGAGTAGTATTCCACGGTGTATATATACCACATTTTCTTTATCCACTTACTGGTTGATGGGCATTTAGGTTAGTTCTACATTTTTGCAATTGCGAATTGCGCTGCTGTAAACCTGCGTGTTCATGTGTCTTTTTTGCATAATGAAAGTTTGCTTTCCTATGTCTTAAGAGTAGCTACGTTGTTCCTTACAATGCTGGCCATCCTTTCACCCGTAGACCATGAAAATTTGGACAAGTTTCTGCATGTATTTGAGCCCTGGTCACATAATCTTTAAAAACATAGAAGGAATAGTCTCTACTTTTCAGGGTAGTTCCAAGGACATAATAATGTCTATAAGGCATGTTGCCTAGGCCCAGGACACAGCAGTTCCTCAGCAGCAGTGTGCTTTCCTCCCCGTCCCTTGAGGAACAGCTGAGAAAAAGCATGAGAACTTGTCTGAATTCATTTCCTTTTGCTGCTGTAACAAATTACCAAAAGCTTTGTGGCTTAAAACAATACAGATTTGTGCATCTTACAATTCTAAAGGCCAGAGTTCAGATGGGCCTCATCAGACTAAAATCAGGGTATCAGCAAGGCTGTGTTCCTTTGTGGGGCTCTAGGAGTCAGCCATGTCCTTCCTTTTTCCAGCTTCCAGAGGTTGCCCACAGACCCTGGCTCATAGCCCCCTTCAGCAATGGCATCACGCCGACCCCTGCTGCTACTGCCACCTTGCCTTCTCTCTGCTGTAAACTCTCCTGCCTCTTTATTATAAGGATTCTTATGATTACACTGGATGTGTCCATATAAACTTCCCATCCCCAGATCCTTAACTGAACCACGTCTGCAAAGTCCCTTTGTCCTGAAATGTCCCGTATCCACAGGCTGATCAGGATGTGGACATGTTGGGGACCATTATTCAATCTGCCATAGTTGTCATGTCAGCTTCTGTAACCTATAGATATCTTCCTCTTTATTACAGGCACAAGCCTCACCTATTAACTTCTTCATTTTTTTTCCTTCTCCCCTTGCATCTTATTTATTTATTTATTCATTTTTTCAGACAGGGTCTCGCTATGTTTCCAAGACTGGTCTTGAACTTAAGGGCTCAAGCACTCCTCCCACCTCAGTCTCTTGAGTAGCTGGGACTACAGGCACATGCAACCACACCCAGCTAATTAAAAAAAATTAGAGATGAGGTCTTGCTGTGTTCTCATTGTATCTTTAATAATGCTATCATCTGCCAGATTCCCCAATAAAAACCTGAGGGTTGCCCTTGCTTCCTGCTCCTGTTTGTCCCACATTCAATCAATCTCCAGAACCTACCTCAGAAATGCCACCTGCTCCTGGCGTCCCTCCCTTCCCATTCTCACTGCCTGGGCTCAAGCCCTCACCCCTCCTATCTGGACACAGCACATGCTCATTGCTGTCTTCACCACCTGCCTCTACTACCCCTTAAACCCATCTCCATACCACCACTCAGCTCATCTTTCTCAAGAACTGCTTTGGCCACCTCATCCTCATCTGAAAGACCTTTTCTGGCCTCCTTCTGCCTGCAAAGCCTCCAATATCATCCCAAATCACAACCTCCCAAGGCTGTCCTCCTTCCCTCTTCCCACATTCCATCTCCGCACCTGCTAAAGTGTATGCGTGTATTACATAAGCCACTCAGAACTTCTCACAATTCACCCACACACACCCTACTCTTGCCTGCCTCTGAGATTTCTTTACTCGTTCTGCCCCAACTAACTGGAGCGCCCCTCTCTTATTCTTTACCTGCAAAATTCATTCTTGTTTCATTCAATCCTCACAAATCTGAGAGTGGGTGGATATTGTTAACCCTTTGCTACAGATAGGCAAACAAGTCAGAGCATTAAAGTAACTAGCCCCAGTTCAAACACCTAGTAATTGTCAGAGCTGCTGTTAGATACAGGCTGTCATTTAGTCCATTTTCTAGAGTTCAGTAGGCTGCTGCATCATTAGGGTGTGAATATTTTACTGTTTGGCTCTTATTTGTCTCTTCAATTTCTGCAGCTTTCCCTTGGTCCCAAAGGAAACAAAACTAAGGTTTTGTAATGGTGCTGCCACCCCGACACCCTAAGGAGTTGGTGTTTCAGTTGCCAACCAGAGTTGAGTGGTCTTTTAAAAATGCAAATCTGTGCATGATATATATTTTTTTAACTTTAAGTTCTGGGATACATGTGCAGAACATGCAGGTTTGTTACATAGCTATACACATGTCATGGTGGTTTGCTGTACCCATCAACCCATCATCTACATTAGATATTTCTCCTAATGCTATCCCTCCCCTATTCCCCCACTCCCTGACAGGCCTCAGTGTGTGATGTTCCCCTCCCTGTGCCCATGTGTTCTCATTGTTCAACTCCCACTTATGAGTGAGAACATGTGGTGTTTGGTTTTCTGTTCCTGTGTTAGTTTGCTGAGAGTGATGGTTTCCAGCTTCATCTATGTCCCTGCAAAAGACATGAACTCATCCTTTTTTATGACTGCATAGGATTCCATGGTGTATATGTGCCACATTTTCTTTATCCAATCTATCATTGATGGGCATTTAGGTTGGTTCCAAGTTTTTGCTATTGTGAACAGTGCTGCAATAAACATACGTGTGCATGTGTCTTTATAGTAGAATGATTTATGATCCTTTGGGGATATATCCAGTAATGGTATTGCTGACTTAAATGGTATTTCTGGTTCTAGGTCTTTGAGGAGTTGCCACACTGTCTTCCACAATGGTTGAACTAATTTACACTTCCATCAACAGTGTAAAAACGTTTCTATTTCTCCACATCCTCACCAGCATCTGTTGTTTCCTGACTTTTTAATGAGTGCCATTCTAACTGGCGTGAGATGGTATCTCATTGTGGTTTTGATTTGCATTTCTCTAATGACCAGTGATGAAGAGCTTTTTTCATATGTTTGTTGGCTGCATAAATGTCTTCAAGAAGTGTCTGTTCATATCCTTTGCCCACTTTTTGATGGAGTTTTTTTCTTATAAATTTGTTTAAGTGCTTTGTAGATTTTAGATATTAGCCCTTTGTCAGATGGATATATTGCAAACATTTTCTCCTATTCTGTAGTTCACTCTGGTGATAGTTTCTTTTGCTGTGCAGAAGCTCTTTAGTTTAATTAGGTCCCATTTTTCAATTTTGGCTTTTGTTGCCATTGCTTTCGGTGTTTTAGTCATGAATTCACAAGCATCCCTATACACCAATAATAGACAAACAGAGAGCCAAATCATGAGTGAACTCCCATTCACAACTGCTACAAAGAAAATAAAACACCTAGGCATACAACTTATAAGGGATGTGAAGGACCTCTTCAAGGAGAACTACAAACCACTGCTCAAGGAAATATGAGAGGACATGAACAAATGGAAAAACATTCCATGCCCATTGATAGGAAGCATCAATATCATGAAAATGGCCATACTGCCCAAAGTAATTTATAGATTCAGTGCTATCCCCATTAAACTACCATTGACTTTCTTCACAGAATTAGAAAAAAACTACTTTAAATTTCATATGGAACCAAAAAAGAGCCCGTATAGCCAAGACAATCCTAAGCAAAAAGAACAAAGCTGGAGACATCGTGCTACCTGACTTCCAACTGCACTACAAGGCTACAGTAACCAAAACAGGATGGTACTGGTACCAAAACAGATATATAGACCAATGGAACATAACAGAGCCCTCAGAAATAACACCACACATCTACAACCATCTGATCTTTGACAAACCTGACAAAAACAAGCAATGGGGAAAGGATTCCCTGTTTAATAAATAGTGTTGGGAAAACTGGCTAGCCGTATGCAGAAAACAGAAACTGGACCCCTTCCTTACACCTTATACAAATATTAAATCAAGATGGATTAAAGACTTAAACATAAGATCTAAAACCATAAACCCTAGAAGAAAACCTAGGCAATACCATTCAGGACCTAGGCCGTGCATGCTATTCTGATGTCACTACCCATGCACTGGCCTGAATCCCCTTAATGGCCAATTTCCTACTGCTCTTGAGAGGATCTTACATTTCCCAAAAATGGTCTACCTGAATTCTTTGCAGGGTTTCCTGCCTACCTGTGTAGCTTCCCTCACACTATGCCCTGCTCACCTCTCCACACCTGCCATGCTGGCCTCCTTCCTATCCTTGAATCCACTATGCTCCCTCCTATCACATGGCCCTTGTCATGTTCTTCCTTCTACCTGAATGTTCTTCCCCCTCTTCTTGGTCAAGTTGACTCCTTTATCATCTTTCAGGCTTTGACTCAAACGTCACTTCTTTGGGGAGCCCACATTTAAACACCAGTGATCTGTAATTTAAAAGGCCAAATTTTTCACACAAGCCATGTTGTCTCTTCTTTAAACACTCTGCATATAAACTGACAAATCTAAAACATATCAAGAGTATCTGACTGAGCATTGCCCTTGCAAAAATGAAGAAAATTGATTCTTATTATCTGGCGAGTCTAAGACTGGCCCTAGGCATCAGACATTTCCTAACAATGACACCATCAAATAGCCCACTCTGAACATCATCATTCAATTTCCCCTATACTTCTTACACTTCTACTGTATCTCATATGACATCTAGCTTGGTACTGAATACTTAACAAAATGTTTAAGTATACTTATTATTGGTTGACTATTTGACCAGTAAGTTTCAATTGAGACATCTTTTTCTTTGAAAACAGTTTGGCAGTTTCTCAAACAATTAAACCTACAACTATTATATAACCCAGCAATGTCACTTCTGGACATTTATTTCAGAGAAATGAAGATGTATGTTCACATAATAACCTGTACACAAATGTTTATAGCAGCTTTATTCATCATAGTCAAAACTTAGAAACTACCAAGATATCCTTCAATGAGTAAATGGCGAAACAAACTGGCACATCCATACCATAGAATACATCAAAAATATAAAGAAACCCACCATGTTGACACACACAGCAACCTGGATGAATCTCCAGAGAAGTACGCCGAGTGAAAAAAGCCAATCCTTAAAGGCTCTATGCTTTATGATTCATTTGTATAACATTCTTGAAATGACAAAATGACAGAAATGGAAAACAGACTAGTGGTTACCAGGGTTTAAGGAGAGCATGCAGGTGTAGGGGAAGTGATGTAGCTATAGTGGACAAAAAGGGAGATACTTGTGGTAAGGAAATACTCTTTACTTTGACTGTATCAATATTAACACCCTGGTTGTAACATTGTACTATAGCTTTTCAAGATGTTACCATTAGGGGAACTGGGTAAAAAGTACAAGAAATCTCTCTGCATTGTTTCTTACAACTACATGTGACTCAACAGTTATTTCAATTAAAATTAAAGTTTGTTTTTTTAAAAGAGACACATTTAATAAAAATGTTTGTGACACGTAACAACTGTGATGCCACTAAATGTCTTCTTTCTTTTCTTTTCTCATGGTTTCTTATTTATTACTACTAAGGATTTTATTTTCCTTTTTTTAAGACATACATAACATTGATCACTTTCAGGCTGTTTTCATAATGACTGAGAAATATATTATATTAGAATCCTTATTTTTTATGCCCCTTGGTTGCCTGTCATATATTACTCTGACTGTTTTTCATCCTGATCAAGATACAATTTATAGAACTGTTGGTTTGTACTTCAGTCTCTGGCAATACCATAGCAACAAAGTATAATAAGGCCTTTATCACTCCCCATGTAAGAAATGTTTTTTGAAGTAGCACTTCTGCCCTGCCACCTCAAATCTCCTTGTCCGGTTCTCAGGGTTCTCTGAGCTTAGTATTAGTATTATACTTCAATAGGTTGTTATTGTTTGGAAAACTTTGTTTTGACTGGCTGTTGTTCAAATTTCTCTTCAGTACTTTTCATCTCTTCATCATTTCTCTGCGAAAGTTTAATACATTCTGCTGGTATCACCCTTATTGGATTTCCATTCCATTTTCTGTTATCTTTGCCTAACACAGTTTATTTAGGTTTTAACTTTTTTCCCCCAGTTATTGAAGTGGTTGTAAAAGTCCACATTGTGATAGAAATCCTTGCTCAGAGAGTCCATGACCACTTTGGAAGTGTTTACTGTAAACAGAGCAGGATCAGTACCACATTTTATTCATTTTCATGCTTTAATGTAAAAATTCTTTTTGCTTTCTCTTTCAGTGAGTACAGAAAAAATCCAGGAACATATCACCAACCAGGTATTCTCTCACTTCTCATAAACTCTAATATAGAATTTTGTTTCAAATGTTAATAATTAAACATGTGTAAATGTAAAAAAGGCGGTGGGTAATGTTAGTTGTTAGTTATGAGCAATATATATGTTACTGGTTCTGGGGAAAAAAACATATTTGGTCATATGTAGATGATCATGCACTTTCTTTGTCTTCTCCCAAGCCAATTCCTTCCCTACCACATCCTACCCAAACGGGAAACAGTAGACTAATGAGACTCTGGCAGTTCTAACTTGCAAGTATCTCTCTGACCTTATTGTGACCTCTGCATTGATAACTATCATGGCAGCAAATAGATATTTCCATCTGCTTTTCCCTTAACTAAGGTTACTCTCCGTGATTTTCTCAGGTTTTCATTCAATCAGCTCAAAGTCACTGCCTCCCAAACAGCTAAGAACTGGCCCCCTACACACCACAAGTTGATCTTCCATTCTGGTCTTTTGTTTCTACTCACAGTTGACCAGCATCTTCCTGTTTGCATCACGGTTTTCTTATCCCATCTTCTTACTGATCTATTTTTGTATTTCTAGGTAGATGGTGTCCTTCTATAGAACTGTTTTAGGAGCTTGAGACCTACAGCCACACAAACAAACCAAGGGAGGCCTTCTCCCAAAGCACATCTTGCCCCACCCCACCTACTTTTTCCCCAGGCCAGCTTAGCTACAGTTTCTCCAAACCCTGCCTGTGCCACTAGACTCAGAGAATGCAGACATTGACCTGTGGAAAAATATGCTTGGGTTTCACCCATAGGTACAAATTTCCATATCTTCTTTCCTTTTTCCTTTCAATGGCATAAATTACAACTCACCCTTACCAAAGAGAAAGGTGGTAAATCTACGTATATACCAATTAAAAGTGCATTTTTCAACCTTCTAAGTGCACTCCAAAAGAAATTCCAATTCTAGTTCCTATTGTCAGTCCATCCCAATAAAGTTCTAGTTTTACCCAATCTGTGCCAGATGCCCTGTAATTCATCAAGCTTTCAAAATTGTCAACCCATTTGGCTAATATACTATTTTTCAAATTCAGTAGCCAAAATTTAATCAGGTGCCATTTTGTTTCTGAATACTATTGTACATGTTGACTTCTAGTAGCAACTCTCTTAATACTTGAAAATGCCATCATTGTGAAATAGCAAAATCAATTGGCCATTTCAAATAGTTCATTTGCCTTTTGAACATAGTTTCTTTCCTGTATTTTTTTTTTTTTTTTTTTTTTTTCAGATGGAGTCTCGCTCTGTCACCAGGCTGGAATGCAGTGCCACAATCTTGGCTCACTGCAACCTCCACCTCCCAGGTTCAAGCGATTCTCCTGCCTTAGCCTCCCAAGTAGCTGGGACTACAGGCATGTGCCACCACGCCCAGCTAACTTTTGTATTTTTAGTAGAGACCGGGTTTCACCATGTTGGCCAGGATGGTCTCGATCTCTTGACCTCATGATCCACCTGCCTCAGCCTCCCAAAGTGCTGGGATTACAGGCGTGAGCCACCGCACAGGCCCTTAGTTTCTTTATTATTGCATTTTAAATTATTTGTATGTACTCAAGTGGTTTGGTGAGGCTCAGCAACAGTTAGCCAGTAAAGTTTACTGCTGCTATTTTTATTTATTTAAATCATATAGGAATACTTGACCTGTTTTCCTTATAAATGTAACAACCTACCTGTTTCCCTTATTAACAACCTCAACCAGCTGGTCAAAAAATATACTAAGGTCACTTCTGATGGGTAGATTTTCATCTCCTGTTTTTGCTTCTTTTACATTTAGCAAAACTAACAAAATATGTAGACACCAAAATAGAATGCCACATATTTACTCATAATCTTAAATATTGATCTGATGCCAGATAAAATTATAATGGTTTTTGGTCTCAATAAGAGAGTGAAATTCTTTAGATTTTAATGGAAGAGGGAAAGGTCTTAATATTTTAATTATGTAGTCATTCTCAGAACAGATCATTATCTCATTCAGTCATTGCTTATATTTCTAATCCTACAATGAAATTTCTATTCATTCTTCTCCCAAGTAGAGAAGTACTCTCCATTCTCAAGAATGGTACAATGGCAATACAATTCAAAAAGGTATCTTATACCTCTAGTTTATATAAACTCTGGCAAAAAGTAAAGAAATAAAGTCACCTTCTTTTTCAAATCACTATGCCACCAAAATAGTTTGGCTCTTGAAAAACATTTTTGAAAACCCACTTTAGATAATCAATACAGCATTTTTTATCAGAAAGAAAGGCAAAATGGAGCACTGCTGAGTGTTAATCTTGCCCCTAAATCCTTCCCACTAGGCACTATAGATTGTGTAATTAAATTGAAATTGAAAATCAAGTCTTCCCGCACCCCCGCCCCCCACCCCGCCCACATCAGGCAGGCTATGAGTTGTGCACCAACGTGAGAAATCAGGAGTGGAGCGGAAGCTCTAGCCTGCTGGCTAATATCCAGCCTGTGCTTTTAGCCCATGGCTATTTTACCACACCTGAGCTCTGAGAACAAACAACTATTTGAGTCCTCTGGAGGGAAGGCTGGATTCTTTCCTGTGCAATTCACTGGGGAAATTAGTATGCTTTTTAAAAGTAACTTGTTAAACGCAGCTTGTTTACCAGAAGAGGACAAAAATGAGCAGTGAACTGCTTGGTAGCCTCTGTTCTAGAATGGGATGAATGCATGACCCAATTTTTTTTTCCAGCTGTCTCTTTGGCAGTTGCTTGCTGCAATCATTTCCTATCTGAAAAATGTTACTTGTAGAGATGAAATTTTCTATAGGTTTTCTAAATAATTTTTACGATACTGGATGAAAGATAACACTTTAAAATATTACCAAAAATCCTTTCAAAATAAAATTAAAACATGGTCAGCATAAGAATAGGAAAACTGAATGTAAATTCTTAATTGAATTTTTGGAAACTGCCTTATTATATAAAAGACAATTTAAACCTTTTATGTTTATGCCTTTTTATATAGTAGATACTTGAAACCCTCAGTGAATTAATATCTTGTGTTTGTGCAGCTAGATGACAAAGAGGGACACCAAATATGGGGCTCTGTTTCTGGTGCAGAGGATGTCTATGTTGTGGAGAACGTTCACAGACAGGCGCTCTCTATGAGAAATGCTTGCCCTCACTGACCACCCAGTGCAGAAAGAGGCAACACCAGCGCAGGCCTTTACAGCTCTGTATTTGGTCCCTAGGGCTGCCGTAAAGTACCATGAAGACGTGCCTTAAAACAACAGAAATGTGTTGTCTCACATCCAAAAGACGGTGTCATCAGGGCTATGCTCTCTCTGAAACCTGTAGGGAAGGAGGCTTCCTTGCTCTTTTTATCTTCCAGTGCTTGCCAGCAATCCTTCACATTCCTTGGCTTACAGCCACATCACTCCACTCTCTGCCCCTGTGGACACATGGCTGCCCTCCCGTTGTGTCTCTCCCCTTATAGGAATCCCAGCCATCTTGGTTTAGGGCCTTCCCTCAGTGACCTTCTCTTAACTTAATCGCAGTGGCAAAGACCCTATAATCAAATAAGGTTGTATTCTTAGGTACTAGGAGTTAGGACTTCAACATATCTATTTGGGGGACATAATTTGACCCATAACAAGTTGGAAACCTCAGAGTCATCCTCGACTCCATCTCTCCCTCTGAGCACTGGGCACTTCTGATGGGATCTCCTGTTGACCTCTCCCAACCAGCTCCTCACCTCCACCCATAACCCCTGCTTCATCCATGCCCTTGTCTCATTTCCTCAGTGATTTATTGAGGCTCTCCTGTTAGCCTCACCACCTTTCTGTTCATCTTCCATTCTGCTGCAGTTTGCAGCAGTTTGCAGTTTTAAAATATCATCTTGCTGGGAAAAAAAACTAAGTAGAAAAACCTCCTCATTCCTTGTTAACAGTAATTTTAACCCTAACTGGGCGTTATAGTCACCCCTGAAACTTGTTAGCACAGATCCTGAGACCCCATCTCCAATTCTAACCCCAAGACATTCTGGGTCAGTAGCTCTAGACTTGGGTTAAGACACAGCACAACCCTCAGACCAGACCAAGAAAGGTCACAGGCTTTAGGAGTCTCCAAGCATCACAAAAACAGCCATGCAAAGACAGATTTTTCTTTTTCTCAGCCTCATGTTTTAAAGTTTCATGACCAATTGAGAGCTCACAAAATGTGGAAAGGAACATAGCAGCTGAACTGGATCATCTGGGCAAATGGGACAGACCAATAAAAGAGTGAAATTCCCTTATTGAGAGAGGTGGGGCTGTGTGGGCCCTGTGAAATCAAAGAAAGAAGGGATGCCTTAGTTTCTAGATAGCCACCCAATAATAGCCCCTGAAGTGGGAGGACATACAGGCAGACTGTGTTCCCCAGCTAACTGTACTTCCACCATCCCCTCTGCTTGGGGAGGGGGTGTGGAGTGGGTGAGTATAGTTTCAGCTGGTGCTTAGAACTCCTGGTAATCTGGAACCAGAAAAGGAAAACATGAGGTAGGAGAACATGTTCTCCTCAGTAACCAGAAGACCTGGACTGAGTCATTTCCATCCTTGATGGGGACAGATGGCAGGCCCTGCCCACAAGTCCCCAGGCTAAGTCCAGGGTCCTTCCTGTTCCCCCCGCTGACGTTCCAAGCAACCAATCAGAGACCCCTAGTGTAGGACAGCCTTGAGGGACAGCAGGGCTCCTTAAGTCTCCTAGTCCCAGAGCAGTCCCTTGGATGGGAACAAGGACCAGGTCTTGGGTGTAGCTTCCCTTAACACTTGGAAATAGTTCCACATATAGTATGTGGACCTCCATTCATGCTCTTGCTCTAGGCCGCACAAATGTTGGGAATGATCCTGCTCAGACATTTGCAATTTCAAAAGCTCAATATGTGATTCTGATGGAAAGCCATACAATACATTTCTAACCTTTGAGTATAAAATACAAAGCCTTGGGATCTTGTACTCCTTTGGAGAGGATTCTCCCCACCTTCGTAGACTTATTTCCCATTCTACTCCTTTATTTAAAACTATTGGTTCTTTCTAAAACTATTTCATCAGCATAATAATCCCCTTCTCTGCATGTACAAAATTTACTCATATAAAACCTAACTCAAATATTACCTTTTCCATGAAGCTTTCCTTTATCACATAGCCAAGAATAATCTCACTCTCTTCCATGACCCCATTTTATTTTCTCTGCCCTTTTGCTACAGATATTTTCTACCCTATATTCTAATCATTTATATCACAACAGGATTTTTGAGACTACCTAGCATTGCCGTAAAGAAAAGAGATCATGTTTAGCTCATTTCTGTGTCCACCGTTGGGCCTTGCATATCATAAGAACTCAATCAACTGCTGGTGGAATGTAAATTCTTCAGATCACTAAATTCTTATTCTAGTAGCTAGAGGAGCTGCTAAATTTAAACAGTCTACTCCCCTATACACCGGAATGTTCAAACTTGCTGTGTCATTGATTCTTATAAGGCAGGAACAAGGTATCATTCCTTCCCCTCCCAGGTAAGGATTCTAAACCAAAAACAGAAGGAAGAAGCCAAGACTGCACATGGTTATTATGAATAATGGTCACACAGTCAGGAAATGAAAGAATCGAAGGGCAGGGAGATCCAGATCTTCTTTTTACCTGTATGTCCATATCCATATTGCCTGCAGAACGTTAAATGTTTTGCCCGGTTCAAGACTTGAGCTCCCAATTCTTTCCCCTAATGTAAGCATGGCAGTGCCACTCACTGATGACTTTTCAGTGTAGTGTGAAATTTAGAACTTCTAAATTTAAAGTGGGATTGCATTACCTTGCACTATTCTTGTCAAAATGGCCATGCACTCAAGGAGACAATTTTGACTTAAAGATAGTTTCTCTTTGCAAGTTTGGCACTAATGGAGCTAGTAAAGATCCCACATGTCCCTAATTCCCTTTTAAGATTACCTTCAGAATTGAGAGAGTTGCACTTTTAGAAAAGCTATCCAATTTACGAGTCTTTTTCAAAATCCTGAAAGAAGGACTGAAAGGATCGAAAAGTGATGACACTAATGGTGGTTAACAAAGAAGAATTTATAAAAGATGTCTTTTTTAAAGGTCAGATGGCTTCTACCTAGAAAATACTTCAGTGTAAATGTCAAAGTGCTGGGCTTTGCCTCTTTAATTGGAAGCCAAGAAACTGAAAATGTGAAGGGTACCTGTGGAAAGGTATTTAGATTGACAAGACAAAGCAAGGCTGAGAATATGGCCCTCAGATGTTTTAAAAGCATGACCACCAAGAAGAAAATAGTGGTTGGAATAAACACTGTGAGAACTATTCACCATCAAATATGCAGATAGCTCTCACTCAAGCACTCAATGATTCTAAATAATTGCCATCAATAATTGTGCTAATCACTCAGTGCTCCATATCTCATGTTTTGTCACAACAACCCTGTGAGGACCAGGATTTGAATCTCCACTTTATACAGGTGGAAACTCAGGCTTGAAATCAGGTTTAGTAATTTTTCAGGTCCTGCCACATTTAGCACGACATTAGTAATAATAATGGTTAGCATTATTATTAAATGCCCGATGAGCTTTTTGTGTGTAGGCATTATGCTAAATTTTACATTAAATTATCTCTCTTAAACCTCACAGCAGTGACCCTGCGAAGTAGGAACAAATCAAAAGATTCATCTTAGTGAGGTGACTTAATTTGTCTAAAATCATGCATGCATAGTGGTCATGCCAGGATTAAATAAGGCAATCCTGTGCTCTCTACAGTGTGAGCAACGGCCACTATTCTGGGAGGCTTTAAATGTCTTTCTTTACTGGCACTCAGCTGGTGAGTGACAGACCTCAAATGTGAATCCAGGTGTATCTCATTCTGAATTCCTTTCTCTCCACCATTATACTACACTCCCACCTCTTCTGGAAGTTGTTCTATTAATTAAGTGATCTCACTTATGACCACCCTAATTAACCCCCCAATTCGGACATTAATCCTGAAGCAGTCTGTTTTGAGACCCTGGCATACAGATTTTTATGATGTGGCATGTCTTTTTTTCCAAGTGTTTTAACAATGAAGATGAGCATACACATACTCCGGGATCCCTGTTGAGCAGTAAATTAATTTTTTAATTAAATAAGTGAAAAATCAAGTGAATCTGGTCTAAGAGAAAACTATTTGTCACCTGAAAAGAGATTAAAAACTCAGAGGGGAAAAAGGTATACATTGGCATAATCTGTTGCCCACTGCCAGTTTTCCTTGGCAGAGCCCAGGCAGAAATATCATGGAAATAAAATGAGAATTTGAAGAAAAAACCTTTATTTTCACTCACTATAAAATGTTTTCTTTGTACTTTCTTGTTTTTTTTTTTTTTTTTTTTTTTTTTTTGTAGAGACGAGGTTTCACCATGTTAGCCAGGATGGTCTCGATCTCCTGACCTCGTGATCCACCCGTCTCGGCCTCCCAAAGTGCTGGGATTACAGGCTTGAGCCACCGCGCCCAGCCTTCTTTGTACTTTTTAGAAAAGTGTGTTACTTCTAAAAACTCTCTTACAAGTTCTTTATTGTTAGTAATAACAGTGTCATTGTGTATGTACACGTGAGAAAATATGGAATACTGAAACCCCGTACTGAAAATGTAGCATTTATGAAAAATAAAAATAGTTAATTTACCATTTAATGTAAATTAGCATTAACCACACCACCTAAGATGTTAACACCCAATAGGCTGGTGAAATATATTCCATGAATAATTTTCTAGTCAATCTTTCTCATCTTTTTCCTCCTTTCTGTTGAGTTTTTCAAATCATATCCTTCTCGACTTGCTAGCATCTGTACTAGAAGATGAACTGAGTAACTGAAATGTTTCTGCTTTGCATATTTTATTAGCAAAATGGTTAGCATCATCATTTGAAATTTTTCTCTCAACACATAGCAACGAAAGGCAGTAGCCAAGTTCTGATAGCCAAAAGCACAATTAGTAGAGCCACTCAGTATTCAGTAACTCATCACTTCTGTGTAAAAAGACATTCACTCACTTCATAGGTTAAAGCTATTGTCAAAATGAGCCATAGAGCCCACTTGTCATCATGTTTGAATATGCATTCTAAAATACAGTATTTTTTGGAATATGTTTGAATATGCGTTCTAAAATACAGTGTGTGTGTTTGTTGTTGTTGTTGTCGTCTACCTTTAAACCATTTTACCCATGCTATTCTTTCTTCTTGTGGTAAAGAACTTGAATTAAGGACTCAAATCAAAACTTGATATTTTCTGGCGATATGCAAAAGAAGTATTTGAGTAGTCATCTCAGAAAAAAGTTGCTTGGTGACATAAAAGAGTTATGTTTTAAGAAACAGTGATCGTGAATACCAGGCCAATTCTGTGGAATCTGTGTTTTATATATGGTCAACATCCCCTAAGGCAGATCCCTCAGATATCTATCTATGGACTTCTCTTAAATTTGATGTGTCCTTTTGCGTATGTCTGCATTTTGCAGAGGTAATGTTCCTTGGTGCTCACCAGAACCTCAGGAGTGAATAAAGGCACCCTGGAGAGTTTTCTGCCTCCCACTCGAGACGGAAAATCACCAGTCATTCCTTTTGTTGTGCATAAATTGAAATCAATTTTATTTAAGCTTTATTTGACAAAGTAGCACTTGTTTTTCCCAGAAAACAAATTTCTGGGAAGGGGAAGAAATGTGGACAAATAGTGAAAATTCAGAGTACCAGTAAGGATCCAGTGAAAACTACCTTGTCTTTATTATTTTTAGTGTGGAAAAAATTCTTATACACAGAAGTGTTATGTTATATTCTGTGGTCGATCATCAAACAAGGATGGAATAAACAAGATTCTTCCCTGTTTCACCACTGGTATATGTATTGCTCAAAATGTATTAAAAGGGATAT
Organism: Rhinopithecus roxellana; assembly: GCF_007565055.1. Classification (NCBI taxonomy): domain Eukaryota; kingdom Metazoa; phylum Chordata; class Mammalia; order Primates; family Cercopithecidae; genus Rhinopithecus; species Rhinopithecus roxellana. Next base: position 73,508,565 of record NC_044569.1, on the reverse strand, counting down.
TTTCATCATTACTGGATAAGGCAATTAGGCCAGTGTTCTGTGGATGTGGAATAATGTAATTTACTATGTTGAATGATTAGCCAATCAGAATTCTCTCATTTTCTAAAGCAGTGGATTGATTAAAATGTGACCATAAACAAAATAGATTTTATTAGGCATAATCTACTTTGTAAACAAATGAAATTAATTCTTTGCCTGACCTAAAGCTTTGAAAATGAAAAACCAAAATTGAACACATGCTTCCAATTTTGGTTCTGTTACTAAGATGACACTTAATATAAAAGTTACAATTTAACTTCCCCTCAAGTATTCCATACTTGAGACTAAATGACTCTTAGAAATATGTTCGTCAACAGATGGGAGCCACTTATGGCCTCATAAACTCCAAAGCAAGTGAAATTATCTCAGCAAAATAGGAGATTACAATAAAGCCTCATCTGGTTATCTCAGTGATGATTAATGCATTGCACATTGGTTCACTCATGCAATGAATATTGACAGATAATCACCCTCCTTCATACAAGAGAAATATTGAAGAGACAAATGCCAGTGATATATGCTTTTAATCAATCAATGAGCAATTTCCACATGTGCCTTGTGTACAGAACCATGCTAAGTGCTATGGAGGATGTGGAAGAAAGTGCCAGCAGAGTTCCTATTCTAAAGGGATTTTCTATCTTGAAAGAGAAGACTAAAAACCTGAAACACTGCACAGAATAGCAGATAGTGTGGGATTCCTTGTTTGCTTATTAATTATACAGTATGGATCATATGGGAGTTTGAAAAAGCCAGCCATCAGTGAAAGCTACAGTGTTCAGGGAAGTACCATGGAAGGCTTTAAAAACCGAAGTGATTAGGACTTGATTCAGCAGGAAACACAATGTGAGGGCACTGAAAATATTCGAGTTCAGAAATGATCTCGGGAAATTGGTATGAAATTTTTCCTGAAACTGTAACCTGTATTTTCCTTTTTGCTCCATCTTCACTGGTAGCAGCCACCAGTCTCTCTCCAGGCTCTTCGGGTTTCCTCCTGCTTCCACTCTTACGAGGCCCAAGTCTGTTTGCCACTTGGCTGGCAGAGTACACTTTAGAAAATGTAAATTACTCCCAGCACTTTGGGAGGCCGAGGCGGGCAGATCATGAGGTCAGCAGATGGAGACCATCCTGGTTAACATGGTGAAACCCCGTCTCTACTAAAAATACAAAAAATTAGTCAGGCGTGGTGGTGAAAGCCTGTAGTCCCAGCTACTCAGGAGGCGGAGCTGGCATGAGCCGAGATCATGCCACTGCACTCCAGCCTGGGTGACACAGCAAGACTCGGTTTCAAAAAAAAAAAAAGAAAGAAAAGAAAATGTAAATTACTTCTGTACCTGTCTAAAACTCCCCATGGCTTATACTGCACCCCTGCTAAAATCCAAAGCCCTGACCATGATCTGATATCCCTATAAGGTGTGGTCCCAACCTCCTCTTTGATCCCATCTAGGGCCGTTCACACTCACAGGGCAACCACAAGAGCCTTGCCCTCTGTCCTTCCACCTGGCCAGGCCCATTCACGTGTGGGGGCCTTTGCACCCACTGGCCATGTTCAAAATGCTCTGCTGTCAGCCCTTGGGTTCCTTATTGTCATTAAGATCTCAGCCCTAGTAGCTTCTCCTCAGAGAGATCTTCCTTGGATATCTATTTAATGTCACCTTCCCACTCTCCCTCTGACATCTTCTATTGCATCACCATTTTAGTGTTTGCATCATACTCGGCACCACCGAAATTGTCTGTCCAATTTTTTCCTTGTTATCTATTTTCACCCATATGAATGTGAGTACCTTAAGAACAGAGACTTGTCAGAGTCGTTTGCCCCCTAGCCCCAACACCAGAAAATAGTGCACATAGTAGGTGCTCAGTAAATACTTCTTAGGTGAATGTGTTGTTTATTAGTTCTTCCAGCTAAGACGATAATCTGGACATGAAAACAAAATGTGTTTAAGCAAAATCTTGATCATGGGAATGAACATTTCAAGGGGAAAATGAATGGAGTTTGGTGTCTAAATATAGGAAAGGAATGCACAATCTAAGACAAGATTAGTGCGAGGTTCTCAGGGTTGCTGCAGAAAGGTGATACTCTTGGCAAAAATATAAAGGTTGTGGTTAAAAGCCACATTCAGTGAGTATACACTACATGTCAGGCATTACATATTTTTCAGAACCCCATTGGGTAGGCATCATTCTGTCTTACAGATAAGAGATTGATTCAGTGACCTCAAGTTGTTCAGCTGGGTATCCCATTCCAGTGATTGAGGTTGACTTGGTTAAAAGTACTGATTTAAGATCAACTTACAGTTGCAAGCATGGATGGGGGTAAAAATGTACTAAGTCTGGTCTTCAGCGCTACCTCTCCATTTCCCAAGTTACTGGGCTGAACTGGATGTGGGATATGCATCTCACAACCTACGTTGACCCACAGGTTCTTTTGCAAATTGGTCTATGCACCTGTAGATTCCTCCAGGTGTCCTCCTCGTTCTGAAACAGTTCAGGGCGGGCAACTGGAAATGCGTTGAAGAAGATGCTGAAAAGTGTCCAGATAAAGGTAGGGGAACGTGATTAATGGAGCAGAATTACACTTGTTATTTTGGAGACAACCACCTGAAGGGTGATAAAACCCCAGATAAAGTAACTGAAATGCAGTACACGAAAATGTTTTGCTTCCATCTTTTTGACCACCCATCTGATAAGTTAATACCTAGAGTATGGAAACTTGACTTTGCTAAAAATGAGTTCTATAATAGAAGCCCAGAGAAGACAGCGCTACTGATGCATCTGGGGAGTTGAAGATACTGCAACTGAACGCTCAGGTGGTCTCTTACTGGTGGCAGGAAATAAATGTTCTTCTTCAATGTACAAATCACCATGGAGATGGCATTATACAGCCAGCATCTCAGTGATAAAAAGCCATGGGGACCAAGTTGCTTGGTCCCTGGGAGTTTATCAGGGGTTGAAAGATACCTTCAGCTTGCCCCCTGTCACCCCTGATCCAGCTCTCACACACAGCTCCACAAGTGCTAGCTCGTTCTCCCAGATTTGCAGCTATGGAAATGCTAAGATTTAAAATAAATTTTCTTGAAAAAAAACAGCATTGATGGCATGAAGATATTATTACTCTGTTACCACCACGTCTAGGTATATGTGTTTCTGACGGTAGTGTGGAGGCAGAAGAGAAGATAAAGATCCCATGAAGATAAGGAGATTTGTTGCAAGGCTTGCATAAAAGCTGAGCAGATGATCACAATCTCTGTGTGATTTATGCTGCCTGAGGAGAGACCCGAAGTCCAGGCAGTGCTGGCTTACATCATTGTTTTCCAGGAGCAAGAGCCTAGTACTTTGGTCATTCCAAGTATTTGGGACTGTTCAGTAGAGCATCAGTTCTTGGTACCCAACATAGATTATTTTAAATTGGAGAACTGAAGCAACCAAAGGAGGGGTGATGTCCTCATTCATTCTAACTAGAGTTGACTTCAGCACATTTGGCTACCTCAAGGTAACTCGGTACAAAGGATTGTATTCACTTGGATCTAATAGCAAGGAAACACTCTTGTAGTTACAGATGTGATGTCACTGAGAGGCAAGCATAGGTTAGGTAGTGAGAAACATACCATTTTGGAGCCGGACAAGACTGGATTTTAATCCCAACTCCAGCAATTAATTGCCCATTGTAAAATGCTGAGCACATTTAATTAAGATATGATCTCAACCACCTGTCAGAGCTGGAGTGAGGGTTGAATTCAATTATTTTGTGCAGCACCTGGTGCATGTGAAGCCATACTCATTCAAAACTCACTCTTACCATGCAGCGTCTCCCTCCAGCCTTGCTTCAGGAGGTCTCCTGTAACTGAAGGAGAGTGGAGCCCTGGCAGGAGTAGAGACAAACAAATGGACTTTCCTTGCTCATTGAAATAAAGACAACCCTCTTTGCTCAGGAGGAAGCAGGCTCCAGGGATTTGGGAGTCTCAAAACATGGTCATGAGTCACAGGTGAGACAATAGGGCCTTCCCACAGGTCTGTGAATGAATCCGGAAGTGCAAATCTTTTCTTTGGTTTTTACAGATGAATGGTACCCAAATCCATACACTTGCATCTTGCTACAGTACTGGCTGTAGGTGAGTTACTAGTGGCCTAAAATGATGGAAGGCCTTAGGAAAATTCCCTATGTGGCACTTGAGACTTCCTTACCTCTTCTGTGGACAGTCGTTATCCCTTATGTGGGGAGTAGATGGAGTTAATAAGCTGTGATATTATTTCTGGGCAAGGGGCAATAAGATGTGTTTGTTCCTCCCAAGGTGCAGATTACAGAATTGCGGTGAGGGAAGGGGGTGACGATACAGCATCTAAGGAATGTTTAGAGAGTTATATACTTGCCTGCTTTATAATATGTGTGTCTCTAGAGAAGACTAGGTAGACTCCTGTCCATCAGCATCTCAATGTAAAAGAGCATTGCAGTTGGATGTCATCACCAGTCCCCTTCCAGGTCCCTGCAGCTATTGCGGTTAGCATTGCTGTTCCCATGGCTCAAGTGGCTTTGGACTAGTAGGTAATGGGTGGGGGAAGAAACAGCTCCCCTCACCTCTCCACCCCGGATAAATTCTGCTTCCTGAGACTTGGGCTGTACCTACAGGAAGTAACAGAAAGGGTTGGTGTGCTGCCAGCTCCCTCCCCTCTGCCAAGTGCATAGTTGCACTTACCAAGGCTGGGCTGCAGGTGGCAGGCGCCCCTCTGCCATCCTCCCATGGCTGGAGGAACTCATTCTACACCAGCTCTTGGGAGTCAAGTTGTACAGATACTGAAGACTTCCATCCTCAGGCCGAAAAGTCAGGATCAGTGCAGCTTATAACTGCCCTCACAAAGAAAGAGAACAAAAGGAGAGGCTGTGACCATGGCTGCCTGCAGTACCCATTTAACTGGCGTCTTGAATCAAGTACAACTGTTTTTAGGAGAAGTAACCCATTTTGGAAGCCCCCCAAAAGCTTCAAAACTTAGAGTTAATGAAATAATATTCTAAAAATAAAATTGATAAAATGTATCTGAAAGCATGCATACATAGACCTTGCAAATATCCATTTGATGCTCACTTAGTTTCGTTAGGGCTCTATTCACTCTGACCTCATCATATGACAACCCACTTGACTCCTCTCTTCCCTTCTGACCTTCTGCTTTGCTGCTGGTGTAGTTCTATATTCTTCCTTTGCATTCTTTCTCAGAATTAAATCCTGAAAAGAAACCCCACTTGGCATGGACTCAGAATCCCCATGGCATGATCTGATACCACAGGCAGTCTCTCTTCCTAACTCAGGGCCCAGGTAACACGTGGTAGCACCAGGGTGTGAGCTGCCTGCTCTCCAGTGAGGTTTAGACCAGGCTTTGGGGAGCTGCCTTGAGTATAGCTGAGTTGTCAAATATGCAAGTGATATAAGCCAGAGGGGCATGTGTGTCACTCTAAGGTGCTGACACAGGCCAATCTGATCTGGGACCAGTAGCTGCTTAATCCAGTGAGACGAATGGAATGCATTCCTGCTAGTGCCCCTACTACTCTCGCATATGGCAATGCTGCTCCCAGGACTCAAGTGGCTTTGGACTAGTAGGCATTGGCGTGCTGGGCAGGGTTGGGGGCAGGTATGTGCTGCTTCCTGGAAAAGGGCTGTCACTTACATCCTAGCCCCCAGTTTCACCTTATCTTGACTCAGATGCTGTCTCAGACTCCTGTTCTGCTACTTTTGTGCCTCCTCTTCTCTCTTCATCTCTCTCTGTCTCTCCTCCTGCCCCTTAATAACTGGCCACTCTCCATATTTTCCAGTCTACAGCCCAAAAGGGAGATGGACACATTGATTTAGCTAGTTACTCTCTACCCACTTGGACAGTGTCTCTTGCTCTAGATCCCCTCATTGGTTGCCCACTGGCCTATGGATACTATTAATTGAATTAGCATCCACCTCTGTCACTGCTTATGCACACAGGGCCTGTTCCCATGGTCATCTTAATTTGAAGTTGGGAAAGCAGCGTTATAGATGATATGCCCGGTATTTAAGGAAAATCAGAGAAGAAAGGCATAGAGACAGGATGCATTCACATTTTGGAGAAACGCACTGTATGTCAGATGGTATATGTCAGGTACTGTACTAGGTACTTTATAACTGCATTTATCTAGTTAATTCTCAAAAACACTTATCTTTTCCCAGTATCAGAGTTTGAGAATCAGAGGGCTGATATTTTAGCATGGCTCTTGGTTAAAGGGTCCAAAGAGGCGTCCTGCCCAAAGTTAGGATTGCCTTCTCTGAGCAACAGAATTCCCACAAATCTATATAGTCTTAGCTGAACAGGACTAGGGTTCCATCTAGTTGTAGGGTGTTCCTTTTCCCAGCCTTGTTTGTGTGCATAGACACAAACAGACACCATGGACACTTCCAAAGGAAGAGTGAATACAGGAAGACAGAATTGGGATCTCTTACTATGGTAAGACAGAGTGTTTGAGGTCCTGAATCCCAGCCAATGCCATCACTTGCATTTCAACATTTCCAAAATAGTTCTTGGAATTCCCACTTTAAAAATGAGAAAACAGACTCAGGAATGTTAATGAACTCTCTGTAAGAGTGCTAGCTGTGCCTTCTCATATTTACTCATCTCTTAACATTCTCTTGCACTCTAGCCAGACTTCCAACCAACTACCCACACCTGCGACTCTGCCTGAGTGAGTCCACCCTGCCCACCTGTAGAGCAGACTGGACTTGCCAGAACTGTCCCTGCAGAAGCCTTCAACCACAGCTGATAGGATGGTGTGGAATAACTCTGGGGAGATATGTTCTACATTTGCTCTGAGGGCTTCTCAGTAGAATTCAGCTCCTATTCCCACTGTGCTAACTTGCTCGATAATCCACCCTACATTCTGTGCCTTTCCTTTCTCAGTTCCCTATTGTCCTGCCAGTGTTTCCTGGAATCAACGCTAAATTAATAACTTGCTCTCAACCCCTTGACTTAAGGTCTGATTCTAGGGAGCCATGAATGATGACATTGTCCTAAAATCACCCAATTAATAGGTGGAGGACCTGGACGATCTGACCCAAAAGCGAATGCTCTTCATACTTTGAAGATCTATCCAGGCACCATGCTCCTGACCTCACAACAACTTTCTTCTCTCTTGCACTTTTAGTCTCCATCGCAGGGGAGCACCCGAACTCCCGCCTCCAGGGATGACCCATGTCTCTAGCCCCCTGGTGTACCCAAGCCAATCCCCTGTTACAGTGTCATCTTATGGACTCATCCCCCTTGCCTGTGAAAATCTTTTTCTTGCCAGTCCATGGCCATAACACACACACACACACACACACACACACATAAAAAGAAAACTTGACATTTTGAAATTGCAACCCAAGACAGCTGGTTCCTTCCTCTTCACCACATTCCAGAGAACAAGAGGAAGAACTCTGTCTAGCAACTGTATGCTTTAGAACAAGGTGTCAGAGTCAGGGTGCCCCCCTCCATTGCTCCTCCATAACCCTCTTGGACACACACATTATTGTTGGCATTAACCTGAAATGCAAGGGGAGGGGAGGCTGACTGACCGATACTAATGTCAGACAACTAAATACATGGAAATATTAATGAGCCATATCCCAAATCTATTAGATATCTGAATTCTGATGAAGTGTTTAAATCCTAATAGTCAAAACACCAACTTATTCTACTTCTTTCCTACCAAATATAATTTATTGGTTTTTGCTATTCTCACCCACATTTAATATGTACAGACACACACCTAAGAAATAAAATAGACAGGGCCAAACATTTTGAATGTATTTAATTTATCAAGTTGCAGCTCCTCAATAAGATTTTGAGTTTCTTTAAAAAACAAACTACTCTGCTAAGATTTACTGGGTTAGAGTTAGAGAACTGGACTACATTCCTGACTTCTCCATTCATTTCACAGAGTGACCTAGGGCAAGTTATTACACAAGTCTATCTTGATTTATTTATCTGTAAATTTGCGAACAAAAGAATCATCTCATTTTTCCTACAAAACTTGGAAGGAAGATGGAATGATAAATCTATAAAAGCATATTGAACCCCTTGGGGAGTAGCCTTATCTGCTTATATACAGTAAGCTTATGTCAGTTTTCAGCTTCTGATAGTCTTGTCAAACCAGAGCACTATTTCCAATAGAAACTTCTCTTTGACATTCACATTTTGGTACGTCCTCAGTCCTCGTATTTTAAGCTTGTTTGGCTTCAAGCAGAAAAAAACTAGGAATTAAATCCAAAAATTGAAAGAACTGGCAAATAAAATCATAGTTTCAATCCTTGCATCCAAGAGGACCATAGAAATTAACTTGTTGGATCAACTTGAATAGCCTCACAGCAGAAACAGCTGTTTTTGTGTTGAAGCAGTTTAAATATTTTAAAGCTCATAGCTTGGAGAAGACTGTAATTCAGTAGCTTCTCTCTTTACCCACTCTCCTCAAGTATTCACTGTTCCTTCCTGTTCCCTATAATTGTGATTTTTTTTCTTCTGTTTTCTTTCTTTGCCTTTGTCTCCACTTAAGCTTATCTTTTCTCTTTCCTATTTCTGTCTCTCAGTTGTCTTATCCTTCTCTTTTTTCCCCACTCGTTTTTATTGCCATTGAACATTTAACTTTGCTACATGTTGTGAGAGAGAAGGAAGAGGAGAAATAGATGAAAAAAGCAGAGTAAAAAACAAATACTTACCTAAAAACTGCTTATCATACAGAAATTGCTCAAAAATATTCAGTGCCTAAATCAATAAAAATATCTAATATTTATGGAGAACATATTTACATTAAGGAATCTGTACAGGCATTTCCTATAATCCAATAAGGTAGACGCTGTTATTATCTTCATTTTCCAGATAAGGAAACTGAAGCTCAGAAACAAGATAACCAAGGTCACCCAGAGAGAAAACGACAGAAGAGGACACATAACCAGTTCTGTCTGACTCAAAAATCCATGTTGTTAACCACCATACTCTCTTGTAACAGGCATGTGCCTGGTGCTTTCCTGACATCAGTTCATTTAACGGACATTAAACAAGAAATAGATTGCTTGACATATGATGCAGCTGAAAAAGCCAGACATGACTAAGACAGAGATTTGACACACCAGCTCCAGCAATAGCTGTGTTAACTTGGCACATTATTTAAATTCTGAGCTCAGGTTCTTAATCTGTAAAATGAGCTTGTCTTTATCTACTCTTCTGTTTGATGCAGTGATTAAACCAGTTTGCTCCATGCCCTAGCCTATTAACTAGGCTAACAAAATGGAGAAGAATATTCAAGAGAGAGGAAGTAAGTCACAGAGACAGGAAATGGAAATGATTCTGCCTGGCTCACAGTTTCTCCCAGATACCCTCCCTCACCTGCAAGCCAGGATTCCTCTTTCATGCTTTCCTGCACCAAATTTTTTCTTGCACTTTCATGCACCAAATTTTTTCTCCATCTTATTACCTCCCATAAGTATAGTTCTTGGTTTTCTTATTTGTATCTCCCTACCCCACCCTGACCCCAAGGATGCCCCATAAGATCAGGGACCAAGTCTGTCTTGCTAGCTATACCACCAACACACAGCCCAGTGCCTGGAGCACAGTTCATGCTCAGAAAACAAGTGTGTAATGAATAACTGAAGGTGGAGGGGCAAAGGGTGAGGATGGAGAGGGAGATGGGGCAAATGGCACTGGATATTAGGACTCCATACTCACATTCTTCCCAATTGTCCTCAGGGTCTGTTGGAAATGCAGTCACAGTCTTCACCCCTCTCATAACTATGCCATCAGCTTCTGAAGCCCTTGAATCAAGATTTAAGAGGAGTAGCTGTGGCACAGAGGGACCAGGGAGAGACACACTGACCTGTGTCCCCAGAAAAGACTGACTTTTGAGCACCCCACCCTCTCCCATCATTTATCTTATCAATGACTAGAGACAATTAGGTCTCCTTGATGGTGTGAAGAAATATAACTGCACTTCTATCTAGATTCAAGGTAAATCACAAAAGATACATTATTAAGAGTAATATTATAAATTACTCCCTGGGCAGTGCCTTCAAGGGCCATGAATCCAGCTGCACCTCCACCAGCCAATAACTCCTGAATCTATACCGAGCTTTTCAGTCCTGCTGTCTACCTCCAGCTCTCTAAGGCACCTTAAACTCAAGAGGTCTGAAATTGAAGATAGTGAATGCCCACACCCACCCCAGGTCCCCCACAAAAACTGCTGCTTCTATTGCTTCTCTCAGAGAGGAAATGGGGAGCCATTCTTTACACTTCTGTCACCCTTACGCTTTGAATATGAGCAGTTTCCTAAGTTTGTCTCAACTCCCTTTTCTTCATTCTTTACCCCATTGTCTTAGTTCCTCTCCTAAGGATTCCTGATGGACAATCGTAATCATCTTCCAGGAGATCCCTCTGCCCCCAGCCACACCTCCCCACTGCCACCAGAATGTTTGTTTTAAATCATGAACCTTGTCAAGACCTTATTGAAAATCCCTGTCCTATATGTGGTAAAGTCGGACTGTTTATATCGGCCCAGGCCCTCCTGGAATGACGCCCAACCCCACCTACCTCTCCCTATCATCTGAGTCTGGCCGCCAAGCAGACTCTTGATGTCAGGATGTACAGCCCTTCCCATCTCTGGCTTGTCCACCTGGTAGCTTCTCAGTCATCTTTCCCAGACTCATCTCAGGCATCACCTCCCTTGTGAAATTTTCCCCCAAAAATCTCTCCAGAAAAATTAAGCACTTTTTTCTTTGTTTTCCAAATACCTGACATATCCTTTTATTATAGCAATTATCATGTTTTTTTCATAAACTGCTTATTTTCATCAGATCAATTAAACTTTGGTGTCCTTGAAGGGCCACAAATTTTATCTATCTCATCCTTATTTATATAATGCTTAAAACAACATACAGTAGTAGTTCAATATATGTGCATTGATGAATGAATGATCAGAGTCTCAAGTTTTATAGTTTCCATAGGATCCACAATAGTATACAAGGTCTTACAAATGTACAACACTTATCAACAGTGTAAAACCAATGTGAATTTGTTGCCTCAATAAGGAGCAGTACAGGAATGATATTCTTTGCTTCAATCAAATTCAAACATATGTTATTAATGCGAGATAGTATTGATGCTAGTGGGGGTTATATAGATTTATAAGACTGCACACTGACATTTAATGAAATTAAAATAGATCATTACCTAAACAATTAACCTAACAACTACCTAGAATAAAACACACTAAACAGAGGACTGAACACTCAAACTGGGCCAGTCTTTTCTTTGTATCCTGGGCCCTCATTTCTGCTCTCCAAGCTTCCAATAGCATGTTGCTGGAGCCTTTGCCACTATGGTAATAGATTAATTAATTGTGCAATTGTTTGCTTAATATACTTTTCCCTATGAGAATACCAACTCCATATAAATAAGGACTGCACGTGTCTTATAAACCCCACCATCTCTGGCATCCAGCACAGCACCTGATGTATAGTAGGTGCTCAACAACTTTGACAGGGAGAAAGAAAGTATAATTTATATCAATGTTGAGGATCAGATAAGAATTCACAGAGGAGACATGCTTGATACACAAACCCTTAAAAATAACAATAATTGGCCAGGCACAGTGGCTCATGCCTGTAATCCCAGCAGTTTGGGAGGCCGAGGTGGCCGGATCACCTGAGGTCAGGAGCTTGAGACCAGCCTGGCCAACATGGTGAAACCCTGACTCTACTAAAAATACAAAAATTAGCTGGGTGTGGTGGCATGCGTCTGTAATCCCAGCTACCCAGGAGTCTGAGGCAGAATTGCTGGAACCCAGGAGGCAGAGGCTGCAATAAGCTAAGATCACGCCACCGTACTCCAGCCTGGGCAACAGAACAAGACTCTATCTCTAAATAAATTAATTAATTAATTAATTTAAAAAAATAAGAATTAGGCTCTCAAATTTATTGCAGACTTAATGAACATTCCACACATTTTCCATTATATTTTTTTAGATATTCATTTTTTTAAATCTGTAGTTACATGTCTTTCAGTTAACTCTGCAATATCTACTCTTTAAGGATATTTATGGAAAACTATAGCTTTCTGCCATAGCTTACAATTTAGCTGGAGTTAAGAGTTTTTCCAACAGAACAATCAAATAACCATGGAAGCTGGAATAAAATTACTTTCCTTACAGGAGGTACAGACTAAGTGCTATAGTCATTTCAAAGGGAGTAGAATCACTCACTGGAGACCTGGGTGGTTGTCATGGAGAAAGTAGGATTTTTACATCAAACTAGAAGACTTTGAAAGTCCTAAGAAAGGAGGAGACCATGAGTGGGGGATGCCGAGAGCCCAGATAAAAGCAAGTGGAGGACAGGGCATGTGTTAAGACAGAAGCAAAAAAAAAAAAAAAAAGAGGAGAAGAGATCAGCAGCACCAGGCTGCAAATGCCAGCGAAGGAATGGGGATGTTCACTGATGCTAGAGGATCCCATCCAAAATGTTAAGAAATAAAAAACAATGTTTGAGGAAGAATAATTTAGTAATAATTGCAGGGAGACTAATTAGGAGGATAATAAATATCCGATTAGGGGGTAATTAATTTGGAAAGATACAAAAAAAAGTATTATGAGATGTAAAATAGCCAATTGACTTTCCCATTGTTAAAGCATCTCTCAGATTTTGTGAGTGGGTGACAGGAAAGTAATAGGACCTTTTCAAAAATGCAAAAGAACACAGGGGGAGCCACTTTTGAAGGCAACAGGATAATTTTGGCTTTATTATACATGTTTGCCTTAGGGACAATCCAAGATATAAGATTTTATTCTTTTATTATTGTTGTGATGATGATGATGATGATGGGACTTTGTTGGTATGAGCTTTAAATGTGAAATGTCATTAGCTTTGATTTTAGTAATACAAACCCCTTAGTGATGGAGTCTTTGCTGTGACTGGAAGAAAATGGAGTTGGGTGGGGGTTGGGAGGGATGTCATCAAACCCAAGTAATAGATTTTATAAGGTGAATGACATTGAGATGAGGAGTTCCAGGAGAAGATCTGGTGGCCACCCTTGTGGGTCACTGGTGCTTTAGAGAATTAACCCTTTTTGCCACATCTCAATTTGGTTACAGTAGAGAAAACTTACTAGCACTCAGTAGACTAGCAGGAGACTAATTTACAATGAGTGGTAAACCTTTCCCTCATGCAGTTATCTCCCCAGCTAAACTAGTCTTTACAAAGTTACTTGTGGATCAAAGTCTTCCAGCAAAGAGAAATGGATAAACAAGAAAGACATTGCATCTAGTCTAAATAAGGGCTCATGTGACATTCCTACTCTACATCCAAATTATTCCCCTCCTTCTGAAATATTCAAGTCCACTACATTTGATGTCTTTCTCCCCTAGATAGGATGAAGGGAACTTGTCAGGGCTTGTGCCTTATTTTTATAATTTCCTTTCAAATGCTATGACTGCCACTAGAGTACCAGGAGATCTTGCTGAAATCAAAGTCAGGGGCCTTACACTCAGACATTCTGATTCAGGATGTCCACAGTAAGGCCTGGGGATCTGGATTGCTGGGAAGCCCTTGACGGGTTTGGAGACAGCATTGAGGGACTTTGAATGGATCTGATTTGGCAGGCAGGTTAGACTCGAAGCCTCCACATCTACTTTACTGCAAGCAGCTTCCCATGTGCTTATTTTATTTGTTTTCTCTTTTGCCAAAGGTTTATTTAAACACAGATTCTCATCACCTTAACAAGAATTGGTCAATTGTTTATCCAAGTTTAACTTGACCTTTTGATCAATGTTGTTTTTCTTCCACAAGGTCCTAAAACAATTGTTTAGAAGACCACTATTAAATTATAAGCACATTTACTTATTCAAGAATTATGTCTTGATCACCTTCTATGCACCAGGCAGTGTGCTTAGTACCACAGAGAGCAAGAAAGATAAGACCTCTCTGCAGTTATATTCTAGTGCAATGGAGGTGGAGTGGGATGAAAAAGACAACAGAGAAGGAAATAAATCATTTCTCAGTGTGATTAGTGCTATGAGAAAAATAAGCAGAGTTCTGTAGGAAATATTTTGGAAGGGAAGAAAATAACCTAGATAGGTTGAATAGGGAAAGCCTTTTTACAGAGGTGACTTTCCAACTGAGAGCTGAAGAACGCAGAGCCAGTTGTGCTGGCTGTTAAGACCTGGGTAACAGTGAAAAGTGGTCAAAGAATTGCAAAGCAGGAAATAACACTGAACTGGAAGGTGAGACAAGCTTGGTCAGAGAGATGGTGGGAATAGTAAAGGCTCTGGTTGATGTGAAGTGGAGAGCTCCTCTGTTAAAAACAAAGTGGTCAAGGAACTGAGAGTTGATTGGACATCAGAGTCAATAAACGTAATGACAGGAGCTGAGTTAGAAGCTAGAGTGCATAAAGTGGACAGATCAGTGATAAAGGTAGATGACAACAAGAGGAGGGGGAAAGGGAGACTTAAGGAGGATACTTTGATTTCACAGAAGCAGGAGGCTTAGCTGGGTGATGTCCTGGAAGCAGCGTGGGCTGCAGGGAAATCACTCACTACTGGCCGGAGAGACAAGTAGTTCAAGGAAGTGAAGTTTCATCTACTTGAGAAAGTGCAAGAGACACAGAGTGTTGGGAGTGAGCCAAGTTTCATTTACAGAGAGTCTTGGAAACAAACATTCCAGAAATCCCTGGAGATTAAAGGGGAATTTGATGGCCACAAAGCAGAACGTCCAGAGGCCACAGGGGAAGGTGGATTTTGTTTCTGTTTCTGATTGTCGAGCAGAGAAGAGACCTGGTGAGGGCATATGTAGGGACACACAAATTACAGACTGAATAATAATGGACAATTGGGGGGCCTTGAAATTCACCAAGTCCCTGGGATTAAAGCACTGTAACTACTACTACTGCTGCTGCTGCTAAAACAACAATAATAGTAGTTATTATTTATAGCGGTAATAGCAGAAGAAGTAATAGTACAAATCTCATGACAGTTTTATATTTGGCCTGTGCTAAGTATTTTCCATGCATGTGTACCGATAACCCTATCATCTGCCAAACCACAGTCAAATTTTGTATTTTCAGTGACAACTTCATGTACTACAAATCACTGATTAAAGAAGTATAAAGGGCTTTGAAGTAATCCTGGCAGCCTCTGGAGAAGATAGCAGACAAACGGTTTTAGAGTTAAAACTCCAAATAGATGGTCCAGTGGTATGGAAGATTTCGAGTGGCTGTTTTAGGGGGTGATATGGTTTGGCTGTATCCCAACCCAAATGTCATCTTGAATTGTAGCTCCTATACTCCCCACTTGTCATGGGAGGGACCAGGTGGGAGGTAACTGATCATGAGGGTGGGTTTTTCCCATGCTGTCCTCGTGATAGTGAATACGTCTCATGAGATTTGATGGTTTTAGAAAGGGCAGTTCCCCTGCATATGCTCTCTTGCCTGCCACCATATAAGACATGCCTTTGCTCTTCCTTTACCTTCTGCCGTGATTGTGAGGCCTCCCCAGCCATGTGGAATTGTGAGTTCATCAAACATGTTTTTCTTTATAAATTACCCAGTCTCAGGTATGTCTTTATTAGCAGCATGAGAACAGAGTAAGACACGGGGCTATACACACTGGTATATGGTGTTCAGGGGGTTATTCACACAGTCCTCTTGCACTAGAAAAAAAGCAGCGCTCTTTAACCTCAGCTGGTGGAATGATCACGATGTCTGGAAGTGGCTCCATGAACAGTGCTTCATTCCTCTGTTCTATTGCTTAATTTGCTAGAAAATTACTAATTATCCTTGAAGACCTAATTCCATTCACTCATTCACTTGTTCATTCCACAAATATTTGAGAGAAATTATTATAGGCTATAGACCATTCTAGACACTCTTGGGGATACAGTAGTTTAAAATTGTGTATACACACACATATATACTACATATATATGCAATCATGTGTATCGTGTGTATATATATATTTGCAATCATGTTTATATTCCCTAGGAAACTTTCCCCACTACTCCCTCCACCTCTAGGCTGATGACACCATGCATTATGCCTGCAGCACAGAATTTATTCATTTACCTTTCCAATAACATGCTGAAAACCTTATATGTATATCTCAATCCATTCCTCTCCATACCGTCCTTTTCAAGTCTAAGTAAGATCATGTTACTTCTCTACCCAGAGCCCTACAAAAGTTCCCTAGTTTACCCAGAGTAAACGCCAATGTCCTTAAAATTTTCATCCCTACCAGAGGATGCCACCTTGTAAATCCCATCTTCCATGTCTTCTTTTACTGCGAGAGCTGTAGGAAGGATGTGGCAAGATGAACACTATGTAGTAAATGGACTCATTCATCCTGCTGGAAAGATAACTACATTTTTACTCTACTTTGATACAACTTTATGGAGCAGGACATGAAGTAGACTTCTCTGGATTCCTTAGTCATTCTTCACTTGGGAAAAAGGGAAGGTCTCATACATTAATGAGATTGTATACTATGATCATAATAAATTCTTAAATTATTGTGATAAATACTTTAGAAAAATAAGGCATTTTCCCAGAAAAAAAATACATGACTTTTTGTAAGCACTTAGAAAACTGAAATGGTCATCAAGATTTATAATTATAATTATATTTTATATATATATAATTATAATTGCCACAATTATATATATAAATATATATATATATAATTGTAACTGCCACAATTTTAAGTTGTAATTTATGATTTTGAACTATTCTGTGCATTACAGAGCGCTCCCTAAAAACAACAAAAGTTTCGATCTCAAAACATCTCCAGTTTGTATCTACATTCAGGTGCACAAACTAAAACAGTACTTGAAGATGATATACTTATTAATATCCCAAAAGTCATAGATGCCCAGAATGGTTGAGTTACATTCTATTGCATTACAGGTAAAGCCAGAACAAAAATACAGGGTTCTTTCCTCTCTATCCTGTAGATGCCATTTCTCATTGCTGCATTTTCTGTGAAGAAGCTCACTACAAAATGTATATTCAGCATGCCTTGCTAAATTGTTCTGGCAGCTTATATGAAATATGCTCTCCTCGATAGTATTTTTAAACAAGTATGTTAAGTTCCTTATCTAGTATACCCACACTTGTGACTGTGCTTTCAACATTTCTCCTTCTTTATTTTAACAGAACCCCAAGTTTCACATGCCTGAGGATGTAAGAGAAAAAAAGGAAAATCTTCTACTCAATTCTGAGAGATCTACTAGGGTCTTAACAAAGACCAGTTATTCACAAGGAAGGGATCAAGCTTTAAGTAAGTCCACAGGGTCACCAACAGAGAAGTGGATTGAAAAACATCAAGGAGCTAAGACTGTTTTCAACAAGTTCAGCAACATGCATTGGCCAGTGGACATTCACCCTTTAAACAAAAGTTTAGTCAAAGATAACAAATGGAAGAAAACTGATGAGATCCAAGAGAAACGAAGGTCTTTCCTTCAGGAGTTTTGCAAGAAATATGGCAGGGTGAGTCGTCATCAGTCACATCTTTTTCATACAGTATCCAGAATCTATGTAGAAGATAAACACAAAATCTTATATTGCGAGGTACCTAAGGCTGGCTGTTCCAATTGGAAAAGAATTCTGATGGTACTAAATGGATTGGCTTCCTCTGCATACAACATCTCCCATGATGCTGTCCACTACGGGAAGCATTTGAAGAAGCTAGATAGCTTTGACCTAAAAGGGATATATACCCGCTTAAATACTTACACCAAAGCTGTGTTTGTTCGTGATCCCATGGAAAGATTAGTATCAGCCTTTAGGGACAAATTTGAACACCCCAATAGTTATTACCATCCAGTATTTGGAAAGGCAATTATCAAGAAATATCGACCAAATGCCTGTGAAGAAGCATTAATTAATGGATCCGGAGTCAGGTTCAAAGAGTTTATCCACTACTTGCTGGATTCCCACCGTCCAGTAGGAATGGACATTCACTGGGAAAAGGTCAGCAAACTCTGCTATCCATGTTTGATCAACTATGATTTTGTAGGGAAATTTGAAACTTTGGAAGAAGATGCCAATTACTTTTTACAGATGATCGGTGCTCCAAAGGAGCTGAAATTTCCCAACTTTAAGGATAGGCACTCTTCCGATGAAAGAACCAATGCTCAAGTAGTGAGACAGTATTTAAAGGATCTGACTAGAACTGAGAGACAATTAATCTATGACTTTTATTACTTGGACTATTTAATGTTTAATTATACAACTCCATTTTTGTAGTTTGCATTCATTTTCTAAAACCCTGTATATACTTAATGATGATGAGCTCAAATCAGCTACTGTAATTTTTCTATAATTCTCTGTATGAGAGAAATTTAACTAAGTGCAGTTGTCTTGATTTAATGTAGGTTTTAACCAAATAGTATGACACCAATTGGCACAAAGTTATAGGAAAATCACCCACAGGAGATGTAAACAACTTGAGTTGCTCTAAAATGTTTGGAAAAGAGCTGCTTTTGCATTATGAATTATATTGTTGAAGCAATAACCTAGCCAGCTGTTGCATTAGCTAAAGCAGCCTCTTGCAATGGTAGGAAAAAAGGATCTAAAATAGCGTGAGTGTATGTCTATATCCTGGAATTTATCGTCTAAAATGCATGAATATATTTTTAGCAGTCTGTGGCATATTAATCAAACTGTTGAATTGTTTTCTTACACCCTGGAAATCTATCAACTATAATGATAAATCCATTTTGAAGTGGTATTTTGGACTTAGGCATTTTACTTTAGATTGGAAGGCATGATGTGATTTACAATATGAGAATACAGCAGAAAAACCAGATGAGGCTGTGGCTTTTTATATTCAACAGCCAATAAAAAATGCACAACATGCTAAGATCAAAGCAACAAAAGCAACCTTTTTCTTCCAGAAAAACTTAAGGGAATTGATTCTGTTTTCTTTTGAGCCCTCCACAAAGAGACAAAATGAACACAAGCACTAAAGGTCTACATTTCTGAAGCAGGCAGTTGAGAAGCTTGAGTGTCTTCAGATATAAATGTGCTCCCAATTCTGGTTTAATTGGGCAGGGGGGGAAATTGTTTCAGGATGGAATAATCATCAAAAACAAAAGTTGCCATTCTGAATATGGAACTCAAACAATAACAAAGTTTTATAAGTATATTGTTTGAATCAAAGCATCGTGTGCATAGTTTTATATGTGGAATATACCCTAAGAATAGCTTTTGTTTTCAGTTTAATTATTCAGCTTAGGAATGACTTTTTAAAAACTAATATACCACTTCAAAGATAGGTTATGTTCTAGAGAATAAACATAAAAAGATCCCCTAGAAATGTATTTAATAGGCTTATGCATAAGCAAATTAAGGTATTTTCTTTTTAAGTTTAAATATTCTATACTAACAAAGTCAAATACCGTTGCATTCAAATATTAAATCAAAGTCCTTAGAAAAATAGGTCCATGTGTCACCCTTATGAACAATTGTAATGCATTTTGGAATTTTTTCCCAAGGGATCGTAAATTAGATCGCTTGGGGAAAAAACGGGATCATTTTGGATGGGAACCATTTGGATGGGAAACCTACTTTAATTGGTCGACTATTACCCTGAGTTAAGAAAATCACAAGTCTTTCAAACCCTGCTTAAATGCTTTTCCTGAACATCTTCCTCTTCCTAAGCTATCATTTTTTTCTTATCAGTAATTATTCAGTAATGGCTTTCAAAGAACAGTAGGTATTAATATTTGAATGTTAATAGACCAAGATAGTTACAGTCATACTTATTTCATTTTGATTTTCTATTTCATGGCTGAGTATTCATGAATTGCTTCACTCCTTACACACACCTGCCGTGTCCCATCTGTGTCTCCTAAGGAGTGAGTAAACTGCAATGGGCTGAGAGATCATAAGTATTAAACCTTCTAATCCAACCTTTTACTACTTTTCCATGCCATTAACTCTTGCCTCTAGACCATACACTTAAGCTGTGCTCTCAGTTTTTAAGAAGTTTTATTCTGGAGTAATCTAAATTACATAATTTAAAATTTTGCTACACCATGAAGAGTAGATTCCTTGTAATTTAGGGAAATTGAAATTATCTTTTTATGGAGAGACAAAATGCAAAATATTCCAGAAGCCTAAAATTTTATTCCTAAGCAACACAAAACTTGCTTTATATGAAACCTGCTATAAAGAATAAAGGCAATTTCCTCAAAGGTATTCCTAAAACTATATAAGGAACAAACAAAGAACTTTTCATAGCTTTAGAAAGAAAAAGTAGTAACAACAGTCCTACCTCTCTTATTGGCATTTGGAATGCATTGGGCAGGGTAGAATGCATAACTATGTAACTGTTTGGCTTTGATGATGGAGAGGAGGGATGAGTGGAAGAAAATGATACCCAGCGTTCTCTACGGAAAGCTGTTATGTACCTTTTGCTGTATATGTTCCTTTCCTGACCCTTTCCAACAAGCCCATGTCACCATGGGTCATTCTTTTCCTAAATGGGCTCTCTGATGCCAAGTGATACTCTGTGTAGTTACAAGTTCCAGAAACCATGCATGTTTTTGCCAAGTAAGAACAAACTTTTTACATAACTGCTCTTCATTTTAGATGAGTTATTTTCATGTTAGGACCAAAGAAGCCAGTCATCATCCTGGATTACTTGTGAGTTTAAAACCCAACTCCATTTTTCTCTCCTGACTTATGTGGCTTTGCAGACCAGCTCACATTCACCTTTGTCATTTCTGCCTGTGCATAAATCCAGGTGGGAACACCACTGTTCTTTAGAACCATCACAATTTCATGAATTTACTTCCTAAAGGCAAGTGACCAAATCCAGACTCATCTTCCAGATGTCCAAAGTTCGCATTTTAACATTAGGTGCAATTGTAAGTCCTCCAATTGAACCCTAAGGATCCTCCTGTTTGTTTTTATAGGCTGCAGTAACACAATGGGCAGGCCCCTTTGCTCTGTTATTCCCGTCTGGAATTACTATCAGGGTAACGAGTTGGCAATTAAATCCAAAACCACAGTTATGTAACCTGTAAAGTATCTATAGATGTGCAATATTGATGTGATTGTGCCCAGAAACTGCCATAAACTTCAATGGAAACGTATGAAGAGGACATTTCCTCCAACGTTTGGAAATATCTATGAATTCAATGGAACTGTGAGGCCACTTGCTAGATGTCTATAAACATTCTCTAGCAGAAAATAATAATAATAATAATATTAGGGAATTAGTAGTTCCAATTCAAGAACTACTTGTATGTCATGTTTAATTAGAAAGAGGAAAAATATTTTTACATTTTATTCATGTATTATTATTCTTATCTCCTAAAATGTATAGTGTTTAGCAGAAGGAATATACAAGAAGATACAGAGAATTTTGAATATTAGAGTGCCCTTTGAAAAGATCACTTGCTGAATTAATAGAATTTGGGATTAGGCTAGGACTACAGTAAATGTCTCCCTCCTGTTCATTCTCATATGGCCTCGCAGGGCATCCCAGTCTCTAGGCCTTCATGGGGCGTGGTGAAGCAGAAGTTTTGCTCAGGGCTAACCCTCCCAAGATCTCTGATACTTGAAAAAGGATTGGCCAAAGGCATTTAATTATAGCTCAACTACCTGAGAACCTTAGGCCAAGGCTAATTAAATTTAGTCCTACCTTTAGGCTCATACCTTCTTAATCTCAATCATGATCATTATACAGTAATTGTATGCATGATCCTAGCTAACTTTTATTCAATACTTACTGAGTGTCAGGCACTCTTCAAGTAGTTTACATGCATTGATTTAATCTCCATAGCCAGTCTAACATAGGTGCTACTTTGTAGCCCTCTCCCTTCCCATCTATCATAAAGGAAAGTAAAGCAGACTATAGCTGAGTAACTTGCCTAAAGAGACACGGATGATAAGTAGGTCAGAAGCCAGGATGAAGCCAAGCAGCAAATGCCACCACCAAACTCTTTGTTTAGAATACTACAAACAAATATTTACTTTTCCTTTCTGTTACCTCTGTCAGGATAGGTAGAGGCAAAAACAATATATTGGAATCCTGAAATTTTTTCCATACAAATATGGGTGTGTGTGTGTGTGTGTATTTAGCTAGTTAGTTATCACATTTCAAATCAGCTTATTTCTTTATTCCTGCTGAGTTAAACTGACAGGTTCAAAGATTTTGGAAGAAATTAGGTTTCCTCCCCACAACTTTTTTTTAATCCTTAGTTAATCATGGGACACAATGTTTTTAAGAAGAAAAAAAGTCCCTGGAACAAGTTTAGCCTTACGAAAAGAAAATATCATTTCCTTGACAAGAAATTACAGACAGCTACATGAGCGGTCAAGGATAAGCAGAATCTAAGAGGAAGAAAGTTCAGGCAAACTTTCCCCACGTAGGCCCCTGATAGCCGCTGCAGATGGTCATGGTTCAGCAAGCTAGTCACACACAGTGAGAACCACTCCTGCTAGAAACAGAGCAACTGTGCATTGTCCCCGTCTTCCTGAGTCTCCATCCCTAGTACTAGTTTGTAGTCAGATTACCCTGAACCTACACGGGAAGACTGCAGAAAAGAATAGTTGACTTAAACCAACTGAAAAACACCGCAAAACCAGGTGAAAATAAATAAGCTCTTGCTAGAAGATGGCAGACTTTTCCCAGGCCTGTGGACATTACCTGAGGAAGGCCAGGTCTGGGGAGTTCAACAGAACATTGCCTCATATCATTTCATTCTCGGAATTTCCTAGTCACATCTTAATTTTTCACCAGGATCATATGCTTCCAGGCAAAAGTATTTAAATCCATTTAAGCAGTCATCTTTTTCCATCCCTAAACCTCTCCTCAAGTCTCACACTATATTTGGAATGCTCCCCTCTCTATATATCTGGACATTCATCTCTTGTTAACTCACCAAGGAATCTCCTGAGATTACTCAATTTCGATATCTCATCTCTTTATGAGCTCCCTGATAGATAGATAGAAAAAGACAACATGGTTTTCCCCTGGTGTAACATGCATCAGATTATTCTCTTACCAATAAATGCAGGCATCCCTTTCCTCAATTTTTTTTTTTTTTTGGTCAGGGAGGTTCATTAATTTATTTGTTCATGTGCTATTTATCTCACTTTGTATGAATATAAAATATCTGTTGTTGTATTTGTAATGTCTTAGGTCTTCCAAGAGGAAAGGAACTGTGTCTGTTGAATTCACTTTGTACCATGTCTAGCAAAGCACTCAGTTGAAAGCGTTACTTTAACAGATGCTTTTGATGCTGTTGTTTAAAGGTTCCTGTACAACTTCTTTTAGTGTAGAACTTGTATAATTCTGCCTGTGACATTCAGGCATCTCTGGGACCAGAGGATCTGAAAGGAAGGTGCTAGAGCAGGGCAGCTGAGAGAAGGGAGCTGATCCACACATCCTTTCTACACTAATAGTCATCTCTTGACCTGAAGGATAGTTGCAGACACTGCAATCTTTTACATTTCTAAGAAAAGGCAATTGCTTGATTGTTTGGGGAAGAAAATGTTGAAAAAAAAAACCGCATGATTCTGATCAATATAAGAGCCATTTACTGAGGATCTACTCAGTAGCAGACACTGCAAAAATACTTTACATGCATTCATTTAAAGACATGAAGAGTAAGTCTAATTGTTTCCAAAAATAACTTTCAAAATAATCAGCTGAGTATTTTTCCACGTATCGTTTCATGAATGAGAAAACTGAGTATCAAAGAGTTTTAATAATTGTCTCTCTGGCTCCAAAGCTGAGACCACACATTGGCAGCCCATGGGGTAGATCTGGCTACAGATATGTTTGGTTTGGCTGATAGTGCATTTTACTTAACATCTGAATTAGTTGCCAACATTGGGCCTCATTAATGACAGGGGATTTGTTGCCCTACATTCTATATGCCCACCTGAAAACAGTTGGACAGAGGCAAGGTCAGTCCCTTTAGATGAGGTTGGAGATCTCTTAGTTGTTCACACTTTTCACTAATCCGCCATCACTCATTCACCTCACTTGCCTGGCCCCTAAGCATCTCACTTTTCAAGTCCTGCTCTGAAGTGTGTATTCCTTCCCCCGCCAAGCTTCCAAAGGAAATCAACTCCTGAACATTCTCCTTGACCCTATTTGTGTTGTGCAGGTAGTGAGGTATCCCTTTCTGGGTTTCCATCTCCTTGCTCACAATGCTGCTTGCCCTTTGGTCCTATATCCAGTGGGATCTCCAAACAGTATTTCATTGTTTGGGGAAGTCTCTTATGACCAATGACAAAGGTGTTGGGAGAAATCCAGTACCTTTTTTTGGCATCTTTCTGTCGTAGCCACTGGGTCCCCTGGCAACAACATTCCTTCCCACCTCCTTCTGCAGAGATGAGTCATTCTCTCAGGCTCTTGGAGCTCTAGTATCTAGGGACAGAAACTGGCTCCCACTGCTGCCTCTAGACTGCTATTCTATAACCGTCATCCAAAAATCTCTTCTGTTTTGCAGGTGTACCCACTTCCTCAACTCTGAAAATTACCTGCTTCCCAGCCTTCTCTGAGGATTCTTCTTTCTGATTTATAACATGCCTCTTCACCCCACTTCCTGCTATTATCTGGGTGATTGTAGAACCCCCAGTAACATTCTACTCTCTTTGCTTCTTAATGCTCTGATGACCTCCTCCTCCTCCTCCTCCTCCTCCCAATTCTATACTTAGAGAGCTGGAGAAAACAGGAGAAAGGATAACTATGACTTTTGTCCTCAAATACCAGTAAAACTGTAGTAAAATACACAGTATCTCATTTTATGCATTCATTTGCTGAAAATGTTTCCAAAGTTTAGAAAAATGATTTTTGGATGTACTGTATAATAAATAAAAATGCACTCAGAATGCTAGAGTATCTACCAATTTAAAAGAACAATATGATTAGTTTGACTGTAATTATCCTTAAGAAAAAATAAGCCTTGATTTAACTTATCAATTTCTGAAAAAATAGTGTATGGACCACCTGTATCAGAATTAACCTACTTTTTATTAAAAATAGATTCCCAGACCCCATCCAAGATATACAGAATTGAAATCTCTATGAAAACCACTTGGAAATTTCCTTTTTAATAATCTCTTGGGGTGCTTCTTATAGACAGCAGAGTCTGAACCTCATGTGTGTGTGAATTTTTTAAGTCCTGATTGATTATAAGGGATAAAACCTGCTCTTTTCATTCTGTCACTGTGTTGAAAAGTTAACAACTCTCAGCTCAGAGAATTATCAGCGGGTATTGGTACCAAAGTCCTCTGTGGGATTTTGACCAGCACTGAAGCAGAAACTTGGCGTCCCAAGCCTGCCAAGTGCAAGAACTAGAGCTGAAATGATGAAGTGAGTGATGGGGACAGCACTGGGCACTGCCCAAACTTTTTGAAAACTTTCACAATGAAATGGGGAAATGGAAACTTTCCTCTGTTTGAAATACAAAAGACAAATGTGTACTGAAGGCAATTTTGGCAACTCAACTTCACATTGAACAAGTGAAGACAATATGAGTTTCTCCAATAAAAAACAAAAAGCTGTTTTCAAATTGACCTAAGATGATTGAAAATGGAAAATATTTGCTATTTGGGTTATTAGTTTGAGAACAAGTGCCCCAGGAAATATTCTGCAATTTAATTTAAATGGTTAGAATGTACATTTTCTTAAACTTCATTAAAGGATTTGTCTCCTTTTGCCTTTCTACTATGTTGAACCATATGACATTGCCAACATTTGACTGACTGACATACAAACACAGCCCTTTCATATGGGTCCACTAACAGTTCTGCTGCTACCTTACCCAATTCTAGCCACATTGGCTCTCCTCAGAACTATTGGAAATAGCCTCTGAATAGAAGTCCTGCCTTTTTTTATTTCTTTCTTTAAAAATTACTTCTTTTCTCTTTGCTTTTTTCTTCTTTTGATATTTTTAATTGTGGCAAAATAACATAAAATTTTATCATCTTACCATTTTTTGGTATCCTTTTAATGAATATTTTCCCATCCCTCCCCATCTTACTTTTTTGGTTTTTTTGTTTGTTTGTTTGTTTGTTTTTGAGACAGAGTTTCACTCTTGTCGCCCAGGCTGCAGTGCGGTGGCACCATCTCTGCTCACTGCAACCTCCACCTCCTGGATTCAAGCGATTCTCCTGTCTCAGTCTCCTGAGTAGCTGGGACTACAGGTGCCCACCACCACGCTCAGCTAATTTTTGTATTTTTAGTAGAGATGGAGTTTCACCACATTGGCCAGGATGGTCTCGATCTCTTGACCTCTTGATCCATCCTCCTCAGCCTCCCAAAGTGCTGGGATTGCAGGCATGAGACACCATGCCTGGCCACCATTTTTTCAGTGTACAGTTCAGCAGCATTAAGTGTGGTTGTGCAAGCATCACCACTATCCCATCACATACCTTTCTTCCTTGTGAAAAATGGATACACTGCATCTATTAAACACCTCCACTTTTTGCCCTCCCCCAGCTCTGGCAACCACCATTCTACCTTTTGTCTCTGTGAATTTGATAACTTAAAATACCTCATATAAACGGAATCATACAGCATGTGTCTTTTCGGGACTGGCGTATTTCTCTTAGCATAATGTCCTCAAGGTTCATCCATATTGAAGCATGTACCAGAATTTTTTTTCTTTTTAAGGCTGAATAGTATTCCATTCTCATGGCCTGGCCTCAGGCTCTCAAGACTATAACCCATTCCCAGCTTAGTCACCTGATACCTGCATCAAACCCACTATTATCCACCCACATTGAACCATTACATTCTCTAAAAACATCTCTTGCTTTTTCCCCTATTTTGCTCACACTATTACACTGCCTGACGTGTCCTTTATTTCTCTTTAAGGACCTTCACATGGGTGTCCCCTCCAAGAGTTGCCTGCCCCGCATGACCATCCCACATTCAGCTCGCTCTACCCTCTCTGCTTGGGGACTCTCTTCCACTCTCCTTGCTTTAACTTCTCCATTAGGCTGATGGTTCTGAAATCTTTTTCTAGCCCATGTGTCCATCCAGAACTTCGAATCAGATTCCCAATTTCTTGTGGTACTACTTCATCTAGATGTCTCACTGGAGCTTCCAAATCAACATGGCCAAAGCTGAACTCATCACCTAACCCCCAAACCTGCTTTCTCCTTATTTGGTGGCAACACCATCTATCTACTCCATCTCCTGAGTTAGGAATCTAGAAGTCAACCCCGATTTCTCCCTGAGCTGACTCCTCACAGCCAGAGAATTCAGAAAGCCCATTAACTTCACTGCTTGACTTTTTCTCAAGCTTCTGCTCTTCTCCCATCCACTCTGCTAATATCTAAGTTCAGATTCTCACCTTCTGCAGTCTACAACTCTACAATAATCTTGAACTTCTCTCCCACTCTCATTTCCCTCAATGCCATCCTCCACACAGCTGCCCTTGTAATCACTTTAAAATGCAAACCCAATTCCAGTTCTGTTTCCCACTATACATTCTATATCCTGCACGATCTCGATTCTTTTCTAGGCGTATTTCTGGCTAATTTCTGCCTCCTGGCTTAATCTCCAACAACCTAGAATGGACATAACAGCCTAACATTGGATAGTTTTCTGCCTCCTGAGTCTACTCAGCTTCTCCCTCTATTGGGGCACCCATCTACCCCCCTTCACCTCCCCAAAACTTCCTAATCCCTAAACTCTGCTCAGGGAGGCATTCCTCATCTCTGCCTGGCTCAGATGAGATGCTCTGCCCTGAGCACTATGAGTGATTGGGAACCAGGATTCTATGTAGGATGGTTAGGAGCCTGGGGCTTGTCATGAGTAAGAACCGGGTTTGAATTCCATATCCTCAACTTTCAAATGTTGGGACCTCTGAAATTGATTTAACTTCTCTCAGTGTCTGTTTTCTCAACTGAAAAATGAGGATAGAATACCTACCTAGTAAGGGGGGTATGGGAAATGCATGTAAAGTATTTAATAAGTGCTCAATAAAATAAAACTATTGATTTATCTCATAGCCTGTGCATATTTCTATCTCTGTGCTGAAAGAATTCTAATGATTTATGTATGTGTCTTGCTTAGTAGAATCAATTCCTTGAAAGTTAAAGTTTGTGTCTTGTTCATCCTTGTAACCCCAGAGAAGATACTAGTTAAGTATTTGTTGAAGAAATGAATGCAGCAACAAATCCAGCACACCGGTTCCTGCATTCATGTGGCACTCTGTCCTTCCCTTAAGGTACATTCTGACTTGTATTATAATACTATGATCATGTGTCTTATGTTTCCTGTTAGATTCTAAGTTATCTGAGGTCAGGAATCATGTCTTACTCAATAAATGTACATACATCAAATTAAATTTGAGGCTTTCAAATGTGGATTCTTCATAATCGAGTTAATGGTTTAGAATAGCAGGCTTCCTAGCCAAACAAAGAAACGAATAAGTAAACTAAAAATCACTTTGTTCAATCATCTTCAACTCTTTTCTTTCCATTAGCACTATACCCTGACCATGATGAACTTTTATCTCCTCAAATAAGCCATGCTTTTCTCTGCCTCAGGGCCTTTCTATGGGCTGCTCTCTGAGTGTGGAATACTATCAGACAATCTAATACATCACTGTTTTCAGAAAAGCCTTTCCTGGTCCACAGATCAGGCTTATTCATTCATAGTTACATTCCCACTGCAAGATGAGATGGTTCTCTGGGTCAGGGAGTGTCTCTTAACAGTTTCTTCTGTTTTTCTCAGCCCCAAGCGTGTAGTCAACATTCAGTAAACTCTGTTGACTGACTAAATAAAGTTCTGAGTTTCAGTCTTCCTGTTTTCTAAGACATTGGCAAATGCTAAACTGAAACAGATTACACAGGAGTTACTCTACCAGAATTTACTTAAGACTAAATTCCTAAAGACTGCATTACAGCAACAGAAGCCAAGACAGTATTAGTGCTTTGTGCTACAGCAGAAAAGATTGGGGAAAATTAAAAGGTGACCTCTATGTTGACCAAAAGCATTGGCTAGTGTAATTTAGCTTGGCATTAACGTGGTAGTGGAACTTGTCCAGTAATTGAAATGAGCAGGGGAAGGCTTGAGAACAACTATTCTGTTCACACAGTTGGTCAGCAGTCCATCTGGATCCAGAGCTCTGTCTTGCTGAACCCCTGAGGAGCAGTGTTTATTTCCAGTGTGGAGTCTGTAGAACAGGTACCCCTCCTTCTAGGCATTGCTTGCCTGTAGAGGCTTTGCCATCCTTCCTCACTCATGTAATCTACTGAACTTTGGTACACCCCTCCCCACAAAACTTAATGAGGCTCAGCATGACTGATACCTTGTACTCATGACAATAGACAAAACCCCAACCAACCCTCCACTAATTCAAGTGATTTTATGAAGTCTATAAAATAGGACCTAATTTCTGATTTTCTATTCACTCAGCAGTGAATGAAAATAGTGTTTAATAGTTTAATAGAGTCTCATAAGTGGACCTTCTCCAGGTACCTTGCATAAGGTCACTTTGGGAGAAGAGGTAGACCACTGGCCCAATGGTCCTCAGCCATATGGACTATGATATGGTTTGGGTGTGTCCCCACCCAAATCTCATGTTGAATTATAGTTCCTATAGTCCCCACATATCATGGGAGGGACCCAATGGGAGGTAATTGAATCATGAGGGTGGTTATCTCCATGCTGTTCTTGTGATAGTGCATGAGTTCTAACAAGATTTGATGGTTTCATAAGGGGCTTTTCTCCCCCTTCACCATGTACTTCTCCTTGCTGCCACCATATGAAGAAGGACATGTTTGCTTCCCTTTCTGCCATAATTGTAAGTTTCCGGAGGCCTCCCCAGCCATGCTGAACTGTGAGTCAATTAAACTCTTTCCGTTATAAATTATCCAGTCTCAAGTATGTCTTTATTAGCAGCGTGAAAATGGCCTAATACAGTAAATTGGTACTGATAGAGTGAGGTGCTGCTGTAAGGATACCCAAAAATGTGGAAGCAACTTTGGAACTGGGTAACAGTCAGAGGCTGGAACAGTTTAGAGGATTCAGAAGAAGACAGGAAAATGTGAGAAAGTTTGGAACTTCCTGGAGACTTGGAGGGCTCAGAAGACCGGAAGATGTGGGAAACTTTGGAACTTCCTACAGATTTGTTGAATGGCTTTGACCAAAATGCTGATAGCAATATGGACAACAAAGTCCACACTGAGGTAGTCTCAGATGGAGATGAGGAATTCATTGGAAACTGGAGTATAGGTCATTCTTGCCATGCAAAAAGACTGGTAGCATTTTGGCCCTGACCTGGAGATCTGTGGAACTTTGAACTTGAGAGATGATTTAGGGTATCTCATGGAAGAAATTTCTAAGCAGCAAAGTGTACAAGAGGAAACAAAGCAGAAAAGTTTGGAAAATTTGCAGCTTGACAATGTGACAGAAGAGAAAACCCCATTTTCTGGGGAGAAATTCAAGCCAGCTGCAGAAATTTGCATAAGTAACAAGGAACCAAATGTTAATCACCAAGAAATGGGAAAAAAATGTACCCAGGGCCTGTCAGAGACGTCTTCTTCATGGCAGCCCCTCCCATTACAGGCCTGGAGTCCTGAGGGGAAAAATGGTTTTCTGGGTTGATCCCAGGAACCCCCTGCTCTATGCAGCCTCAGGACATGATGTCCTGTATCCCAGCTGCTTCAGCTCCAGCCATGGCTAAAAGGGGCCAACATAGAGCTCAGGCTGTCACTTCAGAGGGTGCAAGCCCAAAGCCTCGGCAGCTTCCACATGGTGTTGAGCCTGTGGGTGCACACAAATCAAGAATTGAGGTTTGGGGACCTATGCCTAGATTTCAGAGTATGTATGGAAATGCCTGGATGTCCAGGCAGAAGTTTGCTATAGTGGCAGACTCCTCAGGGAGAATATCTGCTAGGGCAGTGTGAAAGGGAAATGTGGGGTTGGATCCCTTACACAGAGTCCCCACTGGGGCACTGCCCGGTGGAGCTGTGAGAAGATGGCCACCATCATGCAGACCCCAGAATGGTAGATCCACTGACAGCTTGTACCATGCGCTTGGAAAAGCCACAGACACTCAAGGTCGGCCGATGAAAGCAGCTAAGAGAGGAGCTGTACCCTGCAAAGCCACAATGGTGGAGCTGCCCAAGGTCACTGGAGCCTAACTCTTGCATCAGCATGACATGGATGTAAGACAAGGAGTCAAAGGAGATCATTTTGGAACTTTAAGGTTTAATGACTGCCATACTGGATTTTGGACTTGCATGGGGTCTGTGTCCCTTTGTTTTGGCCAATTTCTCCCATTTGGAATGGATGTATTTACCCAATCCCTGTACCCTCACTGTATATAGGAAGTAACTAACTTGATTTTGATTTAACAGGCTTGTAAGTGGAAGGAACTTGCCTTGTCACAATTAAAACTTTGGACTTGGACTTTTGAGTTAATGCTGGAATGTGTTAAGACTTTGGGGGACTGTTGGAAAGCCATGGTTGTGTTTTGAAATGTGAGGACATGAGATTTAGGAGGAGTCAGGGGTGGAATGATATGGTTTGGCTGTGTCCCCACTCAAATCTCATCTTGAATTGTAGTTCCCATAATCCTCACATGTTGTGGGAGGAACCTGATGGAAGGTAACTGAATCCTGGGGGTGGTTATCTCCATGCTGATCTTGTGATAGTAAGTGAGTTCTCATGAAATCTGATGGTTTTGTAGAAGGCTTCGCCCCCATCCTTCACTCTGCACTTCTCCTTGTTGCCGCCATGTGAAGATGGACATATTTGCTTCCCCTTCTGCTGTAATTGTAAGTTTCCTGAGGCCTCCCCAGCCATGCTGGACTGTGAGTCAATTAAGCCTCTTTCTTTTATAAATTATCCAGTCTCAAGTATGTCTTTATTAGCAGCGTGAGAACGGACTAATACAGACTGCCAGGCAGTTGGTCCCTCTGCCCAGTCAGCCACAAAGGCAGAGACAGCACAGCATACCGAGCAGAAGGCTGAATTGGAGGCAGCCAGATTCTCAGAATACAGATTCTCAGAAGTCACCACCCTGCACTTTTCCTCATACCACCATGCCTGCTGTGTCTGTTCCTGGCCGGCTGGCTCTGAGAGCCATTTCCTCTCCTTTCTTTGCAGCAGAGAACACTTTTAGGCTCTATTTCCAAGTCCCCTGATGCAGCTGGCTTCTAGCTGGGTTTAGACAATGAAAGACAATGGCAGGAGATTGGAGCTCAAGAAAGGGAGCTACCAGTGCATTTTTCTCCTCTCTCTTCTCTGAATGATGCTCCCACACAAATTACCATAGTTCAGACATCCCTGATGAAAACAGCGTCAATGAATATACACCTTTTAAGTGGAGGTGAGTTAATGTCCCATGGGTAAACTTTTAATCAAAGGGAAATGTGACCATGTGGGTATATTATTTCTCCTTTCTGTCTTCAATAGACAGTATAAAAACATTGTTAATGTTCTTTCTTCTAATGGTTCTGTAATTTAAGGCAACCAACTAGATATTGCATCCTCACATTGGCCATTGTCTCTTCCTTGATCACTGCCCTGACCCTCTCTACTGATTCCTAATACAGAAGTATTAGCATGTAAGGTGTAATAGCACATGGGAGTAACCACATGTAAGATCTCTGCCTCAAATTCTGCTTTGTTGGGAACCTGGTTGTATTTGTTTCCTAGGGCTGGCGTAACAAAGTACCACAAACTAAGTGGCTTAAAACAATAGAAATTTATTCTCTCACAGTTCAGGAGGCCAGGAAT
This sequence comes from Rhinopithecus roxellana, assembly GCF_007565055.1. Lineage (NCBI taxonomy): Eukaryota > Metazoa > Chordata > Mammalia > Primates > Cercopithecidae > Rhinopithecus > Rhinopithecus roxellana. The sequence continues at coordinate 73,475,783 of NC_044569.1, read as the reverse complement.
CTAAAACCAAGCTGTCTCCAGGTTGACTCCTTCCGGGGGCTCTGAGGAAGAATCTGTTTTGTTTCATGCTTATTTTCTAGTTTATGTAGTTGCTGGCAATCCTTGGTGCTCCTTGGATTGTAGCTGCATCCCTCCAAGCTCTACCTGTTATCACATGGTGTTCTTCCCTATTTAGCTCTGTGCTTCTGTATGTGGCCTTCTTATAAGGACACCAGTTGTTGGATTTAGAACCGATCAGTCATCTAGTATGACCTAATCTTAACTAAATACATCTGCAAAGACCCTACTCACAAATAAGGGTGACTTCTGAGGTTCCAGGTAGTCATAAATTTGCCAGGGGGAAGAGGACACTCTTCAAATCAGTAGACTGGGTTACAACATTTGGAGACAAGAGTGAAGTTATGGGAACCCCTAGCAAGGAGCGGCATCCCAGCTACAAAAGCTGCGGTTACTACCTGTGGTTAGTTGGGATGAGGTTCAAGTGGAAGGTGAGTCATTGGAATATGCAGAGTCTGGACTTTGATATCTGTAAGGATTGTGGAGTGGGCTGGCTTTCTTTAACTGTATTTGAAACATTGAAGGAAGCAAATGATAGGCTCAGAGTGGCCTATTGATAACACAAGGTACATTGTTAAAGCCAGAGCCTTTTTTACAGCTGTCAAGTAGACTCTCAACTCCTGAAGCAGCAGGGTGGATTGTGCTGAAAAATCAGGCCGAGGATCAGATTGTAGCATGGCAGAGCTGAGTGCACAGCCTCCATGGATCCTCTGTGTCAAGGTCAAGGCAGTGATCAGAAGAAAATGGGACAATGAAACCTGGGATGGGGGTCCTTTAGATAACAGAGTCTGAGAACTTTGAATATCCAGCCTGGGGAAAGCAGTGCTATTCCCCTTGTCAGAGAAAAGCAATTTCACCTTCTATGGAGATCACACAAAAACATATCTGAGGCAGGCACTTCATAAAACAATGTCTGCTTTCCTCAGTATCCTCCCTCATTACCTCCAGGTGGATAACCAGGATAAGCCCAAGATGGGGAGTTCTGAAATAAAATAGTTTGCTTGCTAAAAGCATTGTAGGACATCAACAGTATAAATCAGTAGAAATTAGGGCAATGTATGTGAAAGTAAAATGTGAAGTTGTTGTATAAATAGAGACAAGGCAAAATATTAATGTATGATAGGGCACAATTTATTGACATGTTGATACTTATCATGCCTGGGACTCAAGTTCTGGCAAGAGCTTCTGGAGCAAATCTTAATAGTTGGTTGGGATGGCTCCTTGAATCTTGGGTATGATGGTGACTGTCTTAGTTCATTTTGTATTGCTATAACATAATGCTACAGACTGGGTAATTTATAAAGAAAAGAAATGAGTGAATTCAAAAGAGCTCCTGATGGCCAGGCATGGTGGCTCAGGCCTATAATCCCAGCACTTTGGGAGGCCCAATTTGGGTAGATTGCTGGAGGTCAGGAGTTCAAGACCAGCCTGGTCAAGATGGCAAAAACCCATCTCTACTAAAAATACAAAAATTAGCTGGGCGTGGTGCCACATACCTGTAATCCAAGCTTCTTGTGTGGCTGAGGCATGAGAACTGCTTGAACCCAGGAGGCAGAGCTTGCAGTGAACTGAGATTATGCCACTGCACTCCAGCCTGGGTGACAGAGCAAGACTCCATCTCAAAAAAAAAAAATATTGAACTCCAGACTGGGAGTTGAAAGACCTGGTCCCATCTAACTGGTGTGTAATTTTTTACAATTCACTTCCCCCACTGAACCTGTTTTCTTCTATGAAAAATCACAAAGGAGGATTTAGTTATGCCTCAATTCCTTCTCAGCTCTAAAAAGTAAAGAAAAGCAAATAGCAAGAGATTTTACAGTGATGAAACCTTAAAACAGGTGACTCTTCTATCTGTGGTTTGCTTTACTATAGAGAAATTTAAAATGTGGCTAAAAGAAAACATTTCTTTATGGCATTCTGTAATCCCAAGGGAAGTCTTTTATGAGCAAGCAGTCCAAATGACTAAGTCTCGTGCTATCTCCATGAAGTTGGCAAGCAGTTTTAATAGCAATAATGCCTCCCTTTATCTTTATACATTCTTGAACAATTATTAAGTATTTGTGAGAGTTACAAAGGAGCCACAATGGTAGGTAGGCACGCAAACCTGGCAAATAGAGCCCAAGACAGCTCTCAGTCTCCAGGGAATGGTAGACAAGCCACCACAGAGACTCTGTGCTGTCTGGCCCCTTGAGCCGCAGAGAGCAGACAATGGACCTAAGGAGCCCTCAGGGGTAAAGATGACTTGAAACATATGGACCAGTGACCAGAGACACTAAGACGTGTTCACAGTCATTGCAAAGATGCCAGAACAATGACAGGCATCAGCAACCAGAAATCACAGTGGACCTATGGACAGCTCAGAGGTGACAACACAGGACAGAGCAAGACCCTGAAGTAGGCACTTTCATCCAGAGGTCATGAGGCAATGTAAGCTGCCCAGAAGTTACAGGTCACCTTGGAAAGGAAAGTGGGAAAGAATGGCGCCTATAATTGGCAGAGGTGATCTATGATCTATGAAATGCTGAGAAAACCCTAAATGAGTGAGTTTTCTCAGGGTTGGTAGATAAGCAACTAAACTATGCTGCAGAAAACTGAAGAAATGAAAACGTTTACACAACTGAATAGAAAGAAATACAACGCAGAGACTGAGAAAGAACATACTTCAAGTTTTGGAATAGCGATTAAGTAAAAAGAGAAGAAAGCACCAAGGTAAGTTGACTGGTATATGGAATGCTCAACAAAAGTTGGGCACTATGAATCTCACTGACACCAGTCTGCCCGGTGATGGGATCTTGTTTTTGTTTTGTGACCTGAGCTAGAGAAGGTGGGTGTTTGAATTAATATACGGTTGTATTTTACAGGATGGGATAGTTTTTTGTTTTTTGTTTTTGAGACGGGGTCTCGTTCTGTCGCCCAGGCTGGAGTGCAGTGGAGCGATCTCAGCTCACTGCAAGCTCTGCCTCCCGGGTTCACACCATTCTCCTGCCTCAGCCTCCTGAGTAGTTGGGACTACAGGCGCCCACCACCACGCCCCGCTAATTGTTTTTGTATTTTCAGTAGAGATGGGGTTTCACCGTGTTAGCCAGGATGGTCTCGATCGCCTGACCTCGTGATCCGCCTCCCAAAATGCTGGGATTACAGACATAAGCCACTGCCCGGTCAGGATGGGATAGTTTTAAATAAGAGGTCTGCACTCTTAGCTAGAGGGAATTGGGGAAATGTTACCCATATATCTGTGTTGTTGAAAAAAACATTATGTGAATCATTGAGATAACCCTCAAGGATCTGTTTTCTTTACAATAATGCCTTATACTTTCATGGAATTACAGTTTATCAAAGGCTTTCAAATAAAATTATTTCAATAAAATGAAATTAAGCACATCTATAATATCAGGAAGTAGATATTATTATTCACATTTTTCAAATGAGGAAACTGAGTTTCAAGAAATAAAGTGGCCTATTTCATGTAAAAGAACCAGCAAGTGGCAGGACTTGAAGCAAAAACTGACATAACTAAAAATAGCAATAGATAATTCCACAATTATATTTGATTTTGAAATTGCTTAACACTCCTCTCTCAGCAATTGTCAGAATATTGAGTCCAAACAAAGTCACTGAAAACAGAGATGATCTGAATAACATTAACCACCTTGACCAAAGTAATGTTTATAGAAACATTGTACCGTACAATTGCACAATGTATCTTTTTCACAAAAATAGACCCTATTTCTGATTTCAGCTCTAATGTGTAAAGAGCTTGAAACCTCAGCCTTACAACAACAAAAAGTCACTCTCAACCTTACAACAGCAACAAAAATAAGCTAGACAAACTGAAACAACTTCGTTGCACCTGGGGTTAAGAGAAAACTGCAGCCCTGAAATCTAGAGAGACAGTCACATGCAGATTGTCACCTCTGCTTACCTGGAACAGAAGCTGCTCAGGCTGCAAATTGGCAGGGACACTGAGATGGCAGTTTGACAAATGCTAGAGGCTAAGTGTGGACTAGCATGAGAGTGACAAAGTCCTTGGGGGCCACAATCTTAGGGAAGCCCCACACTTTTGTGGGCTTTATCTCCAGGAGCCTCATCAAGTTTTCATGGTGAAGATAACCTTATGGCTCTAGCATGAGAAGAGTTATCATTATGAACTACAGCAAGAGATTTCTCCATAATAAAGGCCTACCTTGAAGGGTAAAACACTTTGCTGAACCCTTATTGTTACAGAGGAAGTGCATTCCTCCCACTCCAGTCCCATCTAGACCTCCTGTCCCACCTAAGAGTTGGGGGTAGGGAGACGGAAATGGTCACCTAAAAGTTGGGGGAAGGGGGAGGGAAATGGTCAATACAGACCAAAATTTCAAGATAGGAAATGCTGCAACCAGGGAAGGGAGTAGAGGACAGATGAGGTAGAAGGGAAGCTATATCAATGGAAAATATTCTTGTGAGGGTCACAACCCCAAAATACAGGCCAATTTTAAAAACTCAGATTTAACTATAGAATGCTTCTCCTTTCATACCTTACCACCACACTAGTATAACAACAGTGAATAACAGCTGAAAGAGTTGTAGGACACAGATTCTCTCTGAGGAGGAGTATTTAGAGAAGACAAAAGTTAAGAAAGGAGACAAAAGCAAGTGTACTAGAGGAATTTGAAGACTCTGGCACCTATACATAAAGCAAACATCAAACCAGCCCAATTCCTAGTGAGATAAACTAAAGGCCTATTTATGTCAATTTCTATTGCCTGATACAATATACTCGGCTTTCAACAACAACAAAATTACAAGGCATGCCAAAAGAGGAAAAAATATAGTCTGTAAAAAGCAATCATCAGAATCAGACTCTGATATGACACAGATGTTGGAGTTATCAGACAGGAAACTTCAAATAATTATGATTGATATGTTAAAGGTTCTAATGGGAAAAGTAGACAACATGCAAAAACATAATGGATAATGTAAGCAGAGATGGAATCTCTAAGAAAGAACTTTCTTAAAATGCTAGAAATAAAAAACTCTGTTACAGAAATGAACAATGTCTTTGACGCATTCATCAGGAGATTCAACATGGCCAAGGAAAGAATCGGTGAGCTTAAGATAGACCAAGAGAAATTTCTCAACTAAAATGCAAAAAATTAAAATAAAATTTAAAAAAACAGAACACAATAACATCCAAGAACTGTGGGACAATTTTTAAAGGCCAGGTGCAGTGGCTCATGCCTGTAATCCCAGCACTTTGGGAGATCGAGGTGGTTGGATCACAAGGTCAGGAGATCAAGACCATCTTGGCTAACACGGGGAAACCCAGTCTCTACTGAAAATAAAAAAATTAGCCAGGCGTGGTGGCAGGCACCTGCAGTCCCAGGTATTTGGGAGACTGAGGCAGGAGAATGGCATGAACCTGAGAGGCAGAGGTTGCAGCGAGCTGAGATCATGCCACTGCACTCTAGCCTGGGCGACAGAGCAAGACTCCGTCTCAAAAAAAAAAAAAAGCATAAAATACAAAATACATGTAATCAAAATATCAGAAGGAGAAGAAACAGAGAATGTGGCAGAAGAAATATATAAAGAAATAGTAACCAAGAACCTTCCAAAATTAATGATAGACACTAATCCACAGATCCAAGGTGTTCAGAGAACATCAAGGAAGATAAATACCAAAACAAAGCAACAAAAACAACAAAAAGCTACACTTAGGCATATGATATCATGCATAAACTGCAGAAAACCAAAGACAAAGACAAAATCTTGAAGTCAGAGAAGGAAAACAAAAAACACCTAACCTATAGAGGATCAGAGAAGTGGAGTATAGTGGACTTACTAGAAACCATGTGAGCAAGCAGATGGAGTGGAATATTTAAAATGATTTTTTTAATCTAGAATTTTATATCCAGTGAAATTATTCTCCAAAAGTGAAAGAGGATGATTTCTTCAAACAAACAAAACCAAGGAATTAATCACCAGTAAATTTGTCCTGCAAGAAATATTAAAAGAATTCCTTCCAGCAGAAGGAAAATGCTATAGACAGAAACACAGATATTCACAAACAAAGGGAGAACACTGGAGAAAAAGAAAAAGAAAATAAAATCTTCTTTTCTTCTTCTTAATTGGCCTAAAAGATAACTATTTGTTTAAAGCCATAGTGCTGATAGTTACATGAATAAATGAATGATTTAAGTGAATAAATGAATGAAAGAAAGACATTATCATTTTCAGATAGTGAACATTTAGACCAGAATCTGAAATATAACTTAGGAATTAAATCATTGAACATTCTAATGATGAATAAATACATGCATAAATAAAACAATAAATTTATAAGTTGACTTTTTGAGTAATTAACTTTTATAGTAAAGATTGCTACCAATGATTCACTCTTATTTCAAATTACATTTACAAGAACTATACTTCTAAAAGTAAAAATACATTTTTAAATATTTTAAATCTGATATTCTTTTCTTGCAAATAAAGGTTTAAAATTAAAGTTAGTTTTAGATCATTCAATTATTGTCATTGAGAATCATTTTGAAAATATTTTATTACAAGTAACTTAAATGCCTGTCCTGACCTATCTGTTGCTGACATTACCAGTGACATAACAGGTACAAACTTTATAAAATCTTTATTTTAAAAATTAAGATAATAACTTTTCGGCACTAGAAATCTGAAATAGCTATAATTATCTTTACATTAAAAATTACAAAATATAAGCCAGTGTTTTATAGTTTTCTTTTTCTGGATGACAGCTATAAGATTTGAAAATTCAGGATAAGGCTGTGTTGCCAATCTGGTTATCTACTGTAGTTATTATTATTAATTATTATTTCTATTACATTACCATTTTTGCTTGTGATTGTAGTTACCTTCAAATCCTTTGTGGAAAGAAGCCATGTGTAAATACAAATGAAGACATTTACATGTAAACTCTACATTGTATGGTAAACAGTTAGTAAAATACTGAGTGTTCCAAAATTAAAAAGAATGAAACATGCACTGCTTTGAAAGAATGGAAAATACACTGAACATTGCCACTTGGATTTACCAAAGGCCTTTGATCTGTATGCTAGAAAAATGCACAATAGAGCATACACCTCTCTCTTCTCTCTCACTCACTTGTCTACCTTAACGTACTCTCACCTCCACAATCCCAAGGTCACTGCTTTTTCTCAGGCCATCACTGTGTCTACCTAATTGGTCCTCCTCAAGAGACTTCTAACAGCTTCCCCCGATTCTCTCTCTTTTGTTATTAGAGTACTTTCTTAAAACATAAACATCCTAAACCTTGCTGATGGCAGGAGACACAATAAATGAACTGAGTGGCATATGACCAGTAGAATACAATACAACCTCCACAAATCCAACTTGAGAGGAATATTTCATGACATTAGAAAGTTGTCATCTCTTTTACACTGCTGGCGGGAGTGTAAATTAGTTTAACCATTATGGAAGACAATGTGGCAGTTCCTCAAAGACCTAGAGGCAGAAATACCATTTTACCCAGCAATCCCATTACTGGATATATACCCAAAAGAATATAAATCATTCTATTATAAAGATACATACACATGTATGTTAATTTCAGCACAATTGCAAAGACGTGGAATCAACCTAAATGCCCACCAATGATAGACTGGATAAAGAAAATATGGTACATATACACCATAAAAAACTACACAGCCATAAAAAGGAATGAGATCATGTTCTTTGCAGGGATGTGAATGGAGCTAGAGGCCATTATCCTCAGCAAACTAAAGCAGGAACAGAAAATCTAATACCTCATATTCTCACTTAAAAGTGGGAACTGAATGATGAGAATACATGGACACATGGCAGGGAACAACACACAATGGGGCCTGTCAGAGGGTTGGGGTTGGGAAGAGGGTGAGCATCAGGAAGAATAGCTATTGGATGCTGGGCTTAATACCCAGGCGATGGGATGGCCTGTGCAGCAAACCACCATAGTCCACATTTACCTATGTAACAAACCTGCACATCCTGCACACGTAACCCTGAACTTAAAATTGAGAAAAAACAAAAGTGTTCATGATGAATGGGACAAGTCAGATTACAAGTGAGTATGTACAGTAGGATTTCAGTTTTAAATGTTGTAAATATGTTTTAAAATATGTGTATGTACTGAGATAATGTTTTTGAAACACAGTAAGATTCTTGCATTTCTGTTTATTTCTCCTGTTTGTAGTTAGCCTGAGTTGGGGATGGGGTAGGCACCTAAGATTGGACCTATTGTAGCAGTGGTTCTCTAACTTTTTTTTATCTCAGAACCTCTTCACAACTCTTGAACATTATTGAGAGCCTCAATAATTTCTAGTATTTTAACTACTGTGAGATATTTGCTTATGTGTATTGTATCTATTAAAACTTACCACATTAGAAATTAAAACTGAGAAAAATTTAAAATATTTATCAACATACCAAAAATAATATATCAACTAAATTAACATAAATTACATATTCTTGTGAAATAATATTTTAACCCACAAAAAAAGAGCAAGAAAAGAGTTATTGTTTATATTTTTGCAAATCTAATGTTTGACTTAATGGAAGACAACTGGATTCTCTTCATATCTGTTTATACAATCCCTTGTGATAAGTTGTTTTGATTAGAGTATGGGGGAACAAATCTACTCTCACACAGCTTGAAGCTGGAAAAAGAAGTATTTTAATAGTCTTTAGAGCTAATTGTGAATATTCTTCTTTAATACTACACCAAAACTCAAAAAGCAATGTTTCTTAAATGCTAGTTACAATATGCAATTTGAAACCATTTAACTGAATGTTTACACTATTACATTGAAGTCCATCTATCCCACACTCTGAAAGTATCTTTTATTCATGCATGATTTTGAACACAGTGTATTTATCGCTTGGGAGAATATTAGTCTTTCTGAGTTATGTAGAGTTTCCAAACATTGGCATATTTTATATAACATCAAAAAATCACATCAGTTACCATCATCATAAATCTCATTTTTTAAAAAAGTCTTTAATTATTGGGAAGCCATCAAGTTCATGGAGGTAAATACAAGTATTTCACACTTCTAAAGTTTGGTTGAAAGCTCAAATTTTACTATTAGCAACAAATATTTTCAGTTGTTATCTTTGAAATGACAGGCTCACATCATTGAGAGAATGTCCACCAAATATGCAAGTCTGAATAATCAGTATGTTTGCTTATTAGTATTGTTCTTTTAAGTAAAAATCATATTCCTAGGGGGGAAAAAAGCTGCTAGTTCAGCTCACAACTGAAATAATTGCATAGGTGTCTTTCCTAAAACAACCATCATGCTTCAGTATGAATCAGGAGTACGTCATTTGTACTTCACTTGCCACACAGACTATAGAAAAAGATGAGTAATCAAAAGTTAAGATTTAATATAATTCATAATTGTGTTGCTTTACCGAGGATGTGCTTAAGTGAAACTAGGCGGTTATTTTTGTCTTGACTTTTTTTGTCTTTTGGGGTTTAGGGTGTCTGTGTGTATGTGTGTGTGTTTACTCTAAGTGTGTGGTGTTTAAGAGTGCAATGACTTCTAGCAGAATTCAGTGTTACCACCTTCATTAGTGCTAAGGAGCCAGCAGTTTTGTCTACATCACTTTCGCATCATCAGTGCAAGTGTCACACAGTAAAAAGGGGAAATAACTTCTCAGTCCTTTTTTGAAAATAGTTTTGATCTCATGGACCCCCTGAAAATGTCTCAGAGACTCCCAGGAATCTGTGAAGCAATAGAAATCACTATAGAAAGTCGTCATTAATTTGAATAAATTATAAGACTAAAAAGAAAACTAAAAAGAAATGTGTTCACTGTTACCAGTGGTTATCTCTGGGTAATGGAATTATGCATGGTTTCTTTTTTTTGTTTGTTTGTTTGTTTTTTTTTTTTTTTGAGGCAGAGTCTCGCTCTGTCGCCCAGACTGGAGTGCAGTGGCGCAATCTCGGCTCACTGCAAGCTCCGCCTCTCGGGTTCACGCCATTCTCCTGCCTCAGCCTCCCAAGTAGCTGGGACTACAGGCGCCCGCCACCTCGCCCGGCTAGTTTTTTGTATTTTTAGTAGAGACGGGGTTTCACCATGTTAGCCAGGATGGTCTCGATCTCCTGACCTCGTGATCCGCCCGTCTCGGCCTCCCAAAGTGCTGGGATTACAGGCTTGAGCCACCGCGCCCGGCCTATGCATGGTTTCTATTATATTTTCAGGCTTATTTGAATGTTATTCATTTTTATAGTAATCATTATTTTAATAATAAGAAAATATGTGGTTATTTCCTGAAAATTACTGTTCACATTTCTGATCCTGGTTGAAAAATGATCCTGTTTCTGCTGACTCTACTTCACCTCCTCATCTTCCTCTCCCGAAACCCACCACCAAGTGACTCGCTGCTTCCCATATGGAAAGCTTGCTCAGGGTTTTTGAAGAGTTCTGGCAAGATATGCACACTTACCAGTAAATGGAGAAATGGCCTCTATTGCAAAGGGTAGGTCGAAGCCCACAGAACAATTTGTATTCCCCCCAAAATATCTTCGCATAATAAAGGGGCATTAGTCACTTTCACCAGCTCATCTGGTTAGCTAATATTTGAAACAGCACAATTACAGAATAATAAAAAGATGAATTTAGCAACCTCTTAGAGCTGCGCTGTTTGATACAGTTCTATTTAGCCACATGTGGCTGCTGAGTACCTGAAATGGGGCTAGCGCAACTGAGAAACTGAATTTTCAATTTTATTGATTTGAATGAGTTTAAAACTAAGACTTGCTACTCATTTCAATTATTAGAAAAATTTTAAGTATGTTTATATATCTACTTTTTCAACCATAAATTTTATGACATCTGAATACAAATCAAGTATTTCCAATGAAAACTTGGCATCCAAATGGAGAGATGTTGTAAGCATAAATTACAAATTTCATACGGTAAGATTAAAAGTAAAGTATTTCACTTCTAATTTTTTATATTGATTATATATTGAAATAATATTTGAGACATATTGATCAAACAAAATACAGCATTAAAATTAATTTTACCTGTTTGTCTTAACTTTTTAAATGTAGCAAGTAGAAAATTTTAATTACATATGTGATTCACAGTGTATTTCTGTTAGATAGTGTTGCCTTCAAGTTGTATGTGGTAGAATTAGACCAAAAATAATTTTGTTTGCTATACTGCATATTTTCTACTTTTGACTGTTACTATAGATCTACTTAAAATTCTTCTAAATCTTAGCCAGAAGTAGTATTCTTCTTCTTCTCAAAGATTGCTTCTCATAAGTACTGTAACCCCTTTGCAACCTAACAAGGTATTTGTAGTGTGTAAAAAGTTCAAATACTTATGACAAGTAAGTACTTATGAGAGCTATCATTATGTTATTGCAATATAGCTGCAACTATGTCTCTTTACATCTAGAAAGTTCTGTCTTTCTTTTAAAACCCAGGCTGGTGGAAAGTGGCTCCAGACATTGAGTACTTTTGTCTTAAAGCTAACAGTACTTTTATTTTCTATTTGCCATCATGACTTGAACCACTTTGTCTTGGCTCTGTGGCAAAGGATCGGACAATTCAAATTTTCCAGAGGTCTCTTTTCTTAACTCTTAACAAAGGCATAGCAAGTGCTTCTGTCTCTTATTTACAGCCATGGTTTTTGCCTTTCAGTGAGAAAGTAAAACTGAGAATAGTTTCCAGAGCTTTCAGAACTTTTTCCATTGAAATGCAAACACCCCCCTGGCGCCTCTGAAAATTCTGAGAAATTGTTGGGTTTTGGCGATGTTTCCAGAAAACCTGGCATTCTTCTCCTGTTCATGGCTGTTTTAAGTTCTTCCCTTTCCAAGTACATTCGAGTGAAGTCAGTGGTTGACTGTCTCTTGCAGGGCAAACTCCCAACTTGAATGCTAAACAAAGAGTAACTTTTTCATTCCAAATTTGGAATTGTTACCAGTAAACCTCTGAACCCTACCTTTGTTATATCTGCTCTCCAAATGTGATTTAGTTTCTCCACATGTACCCTTCTCCTTAACCCTGTCCATGACTTACCACAGCCCTGAGGCAGCTTACATAATGAAAATCAGTGTGTGTTGTAAAGATAATGGCAGACTTTGTTTTGGATTCTCTAATGTAGCCATCCTAACTGGTCTAAAAATTATCCATCTGCATTTTAAAATCTTTTATACAACCCATTGCTCTCTTAATGCAAAGCATCAGTGTAACATATAATAAAGCCACCAATCTTTTCTATCTTCATTTCCTCAACAGGATAAGTAATCTGAATGGGTAAACTAAGAAAGCAATTGCCAAGTGTTCAATTAACACATCACCAGATTCTGATCTTAGAATCAGCTCAGATATGTCTTCCTTACTTACTGTCTATAATACATAACCTTGATCCTGTAGTGCCACCATGCACTTGTAAACTGAAAGATGATGCGTTCCCCACTGTTTCACATGCGCTCATCTTTTGGGGAGGAATCATGTCTGGTTTTCCTTTCATTGTTCATCAGTTAAGCTCAATGAATATTTACTTAATAACTGTGTGACCTAAGAAAAAACTTATCTCATGGCTCCTAGTAAATTCATGCTCAGACAGAAGAGAAGCTCCATCTCATCTGGAGTGGAGTTAACAGTGTCTAATGCATGTAGAAGAAGAGCAAGTGAAAACTAAGAAGGAATAAACTGTCCTCTGTTACTTGCTCTGCAAATCTGGTAAATCAATCTCCATACTCACAAAATGTCAGATATTCAAATGTCATAATACACCCCAAATAAAAATTCTTATCAAAAATTAGAGTATAAAATTCAAGTTGAAAACACAACTCTTGGCTGGGCACAATGGCTCATGCCTATAATCCCAGCATTTTGGGAGGACAAGGCGGGCAGAGCACCTGAAGTCAGGAGTTCGAGACCAGCCTGGCCAACATGGCGAAACCCCCATCTCTACCAAAAATATGAAAATTTGCCAGTGTGGTGGCACATGCATGTAATCCCAGCTACTTAGGAGACTGAGGCAGGAAAATCACTTGAACCCAGGAGATGGAGATTGCAGTGAGCCAAGATTGTGCCACTGTACTCCTGGGCAACAGGGCAAGACACCATCTCAAAAAAAAAAAAAAAAAACTGTCTAATTTAACAATAAACTTCTCTAAGACTCTGTTTCATCTTCTGAGAAGTACAATCTTACTATTATTTCAGTGATTCTACAAATCAGTCATGGGCCCTTACTTACTGAAGTCTTAAGTAAAGCTTTGCAAGCCTATGACCCAAAATAAAGTCAAAAGATCGGTACTCATCTTCAACAACAAATTTACATATACAGGTAATTGTGATTTTCTCAAAAAGGAAAACATTTTAAAAACCAGGTGGCAGAAGAGACTGAAACACAAAACAACTTTTAGCCACGAGACTATAACTACAGTTCACATCTAGACACTAGGAGGGCTCAGGCACAGTACTGGCCATGGAGCATATGCTCAAGACATTTTTCTCAAGTTATGTAAATATATTCTAGAGCACTGCCTGAGAACCACAGTAGCAGTTCAGCAAAACTGCTGATCAGCCAGCACATCTTCTGGATGTTATGACAACAAGAAGAAAATGGCATCACCCATGTGAGCCATATTAACCTTGACCTTGTGACCAGGAAAGGCACGGTCTTGGACCTCTCCTCTCAGCCATACATCCCACCAGCTCTCCATTCCACTCCATGGCTGCCCAAGATGTATTTTTCTGAACGTATTTTATACACTTTGGCAGGCTCCAGGAGATGAGATTTTTTGGAAGGGACTCAAATTTGAGGCTATAACTAAAGTTCTAGTATTAATAGCAAGGTTCCTAAATATAGATTTTAAATAGCAATAAATTTAATAATCAAAAGTACTTTAAAACTGTCATTCACAAGGCAAAACATGTTGATTGGAAACTCTCATTAGCACAATAGATTTCTCTTATATTATGGATACATACACACACACATACACACACAAACACACATACAGTCTTTCCATATTAATCTAATAATACAGACACGAGGACTGGGGAGATGTGTGGAAGTTATCAATTATTAATGTTTATATTCTAAGAAATGCAATGAACTTGCTATTTATCACGAGAAGAAAAAAACGCATTTTTCTTACAGTTGAGGGATTGCTGAGGGAAGTATAACATATTAGTTAGAAAACAATTTAAACTGGGAAATAAGATTTTGAGTAGGTGACATACATATGTAGAAAATGGAAATTTTTTAAAAGCAATTTGCTCAATCCTTAAAACTTTCCAAACAACCAAATTTACAAAGGAATTAGTACAATCACTTTACTGGGGAAAAGAATGCTGGAGAGAGAATAAATGCACTCAATTTTTACTACTCTGCCACCTGTCTCTATTTAGAATGCCATTCTAGGAGTCTAACGTATGGCACAGAACAGTACTGAGGGCCACAGGATCCAGGGTGGCAGAGGCAGGGAGGGGTAGGGAGAGAGCTAGGCTTAGCAGCACCCTGCTTTAAATCAGCTCTTCTATTACATAGTAAACATCGAGATGTCTCAGTTTGCAAAGAAATAAAATGAAAAATTGCTTTCAAAGGCTTCAAAATCGTCCCTGCTTTGAGGCATTGGAAAAAAGTTGATTTCAGTAATTGAAAGAGAGTTTTGCAGTGCATGAACAATCAGCTCCCCAGAAGATCCTGTCTACACGGCCCACTGACTTCCACGATATCTGAGTTAAGATTGTTCCATACCCACAAACAAGCCAAGCAGACTAAAATCTGTGTCTCCTTTTCCAGATACCATTAAACATGTGAAGTGTAAAAGTTAGTAATTAAAATGCCAGTTAAGATCTGGAAATGATTGCTTCCCTGGTATGGCCATATTACCAAATGAAAAATTAGCCCAGTCTGGGTTGAAGTTTTTTCACTTGAACCCAGACACTCACACTTTTCCACCACAGCACAGGTAGACAAATAATTTTGTTTAAAAATCTATTTTTTCAAATCTAAATAATGGAATTAAGTTCTCATTTATTTTTTTACCAGTGGAAGCGCAACTCAAAACAAAATTTTAAAATACTAAGTTTGATTTCACATCCCTAAAATCAGGAAGGGATGACCTTATTTGTAACTCTGCTTCCAAACAAGGCCACGTGGAAAATATTCCACAACAGCCAAAATAATTCAATCAATTGTAATGACCTTTCAAGATGATCCGATCACTACATTTTATCTCAGTCATTCATTCTGAAATTGTCAAATCTTTTTGTTTGTTTCATTTTTTTAAATTTGTTTACCTTAAATGACAAGTAAAAATTGTATATATTTATAGTGTACAGCATGATGTTTCGATATATTTACATATTGTTCATTGGCCAAATTCAGCTATTTAACAAAGCCCTATCTCAAACACATCATTTATTCTGTAAAAAGAACACTTAAAATCTACTTTCTTAGCAATTGGCCATTTCTATGTCTTCTTTGAAGAAATATCTACTCAGATCCTTTGCCCATGCGTAAACCAGGTTATTTGTTTTCTTGTTACTGAGTCATTTGATTTCCTTATATATTTTGGATATTGACCACTTATCAGATTTTGCAAATATTTTTTCCCATTCCATAGGTTGTCTCTTCATTCTGTTGATTATTTCCTTGCTTGGGCAGAGCTTTTCAGTTTTATATAATCCCATTTGTTTATTTGCTTACTTTTGCTTTTGTTGCCTGTGCTTTGGGGGTCGTATCGAAAAAATCACTACCCAGATCAACACCATAGGGTTTTCCCTTATATCTTCTTCTATAGTTTTACATGTTCAGGTCATACATTTAAGTCTTTAATCCATTTGGAGTTGATTTCTGTGTGTATTGTGAGATGAGGGTCCATTGTTATTCTTCCACATGTGGATATCCAGTTATTCCAGCACTGTTTGTTGAAGAGACTGTCCTTTCCTCATTATGTAAGGAAACTCTCATCTCTGGGCTGGGCAGGAGACATGAGATCATAAGAGAACATGGGGAGTAATATCACCCCACACTCCTCCCCTGGATATTACATTCCACATTGCAGGGGAGTGGGCACCCCCCACAATATGGGGAGTAATATCACCCCCCTCTCGCCCCCTGGATACTACGATCCACCTCGCAGGGGGATGGACAGCCCCCGCGAGGCGGGGAGTAATATCACCCCCCTCTCCTCCCCTGGATATTACGATCCATGGTGGACTGACAGCTTGTTTACGATGTTGTGAGTAATATCATCTTCCCCTCTGGAAATTGCGAACTATTTCCAGACAGGTACACACCCTCTGCAGTATTGGGAGGAATATCGTCCCTCTCCCCACCCTTGACATTAAGAACAATATCACAGGAGTGTTTTTACTCTCTGTGATATTACGTGTCCTATCATCCTCTCCCACCTTGAAATTATGAACAATATCACTGGGTGAGTGTACACGTTCTGTGATATTGAAAGTAATAACCTCCTTTTCTCTCCTGGATCATGGGAACAATATCACTGGGGGGTGTACACTTTCTGCGACATTGAGAGTAATATCATCCCCTCCATCTTTGAATATTGACAGTCTTACAAGGGGTTGTACATTCCCTGCATTATTGAGAATATTATCCTCTCCCCCCTCCCCGCATATTAAAAAAAATCACAGAGTGGCTGTACACCTCCTGCGATATGGGGAGTAATATCATCTTCTCCCTTTCTGGATATCAGGAACAATATCACACGGGGGTGTACACTTTCTGCGATATTGGGAATTATATCAACCTCTCGGCCTTTGAATATTAAGAACAGTATCACAGGGTGGATGTACACTCCCTGCAGTATGGGGAGTAATATCAGCCTCTCTCCTCCATGGACATTAGGAACAATATCCCAGGGTGGGTGTACACCTCCTGCTATGTGAGGAGTAATATCATCCTCTCCCTTCCTGGATATTAGGAACAATATCACAGGGTGGGTGTACACATCCTACAATACTAGAAGTATTATCACCCTCTCCCCTCCGGATACTAGGAACAATATCACAGAAGAGGTGTACGCTCCCTGCGATATTGGAAGTAATATCATTCTCTTCTTTTGTGAATATTAGGAGCAATATCACTGGGTGGCTGTACACCCCCTGCTCTATTGGGAGTAATGTCATGCTCTGACCCATGGATATTAGAATCAGCATCACAGGGTGGGTGTACACCTACTGCAATATTGAAACTAATATCATGCTCTCCCTCCCTATTAGGAACAATATCACAGTGGGATGTAGACCCCGTGAGGTATTAGAAGTGATAATAGTGATATCATTATTAATCATTAAATATTAATTATTATTAATTATTAATATT
Source organism: Rhinopithecus roxellana (assembly GCF_007565055.1). NCBI lineage: Eukaryota > Metazoa > Chordata > Mammalia > Primates > Cercopithecidae > Rhinopithecus > Rhinopithecus roxellana. The sequence goes on along the minus strand of NC_044569.1, from coordinate 73,458,390 downwards.
AATTAATAGCAAGTATTTATTATTATTAATATTGTTATTGATATTAATTATTAATAGTAACTGATACTGATTTCTAACACAATTGTATTAATTATTAATGTTAATATTAATATTTGTTATTAATCAATACTAATTGCTGATATTTTATTTACTATTGCTATTATCGATAGTGATTATTAATATTAATTGTTATTATTTATATTAATAATTAACATTAATTTTATTGAGATCACTTTAATTACTAATATCAGTGATTAATATTAATTAGTGTCATTTTATTAATATTAATAATGGACATTAATTTTAATTATTAACATTAATAAATATTATTATTCCTGATATCAGGGGGAGACGACGATATAACTCCCAATATCACAGAAGGCATACACCACCTGTGTTGTTCCTAGTAGCCAGGGGGTAGAGGATGACATTACTCAAAATATCGCAGTGAGTGTACGTCCCTTCTGTGATATTGTTCCTAATATCCAGGGGGGGAGACGAGGATATTACTCCCAATATTGCAGGGGGTGTAGACCCCTTCTGTGATATTGTCTCTAATATCCAAAGGTGGAGAGGATGATATTTCTCCCAAATTCGCAGGAGGTGTACACCACCCCTGTGATATTATTCCTAATATCCAGGGGGCAAGAAGATGATATTAGTCTCAGTATCACAGGAGGTGTACACTCGTTAGTGATATTGTTCCTAATATCCAGGGATGGAGAGGATGATATTACTCATAATATACCAGGGGGTGTACACCCCTGCTGTGACATTGTTCCTAATAGCCAGCGGTGGAGAGGAAGATATTACTCCCAATATCATAGCAGGGGTATACTCTCCTCCCCCACCCCCGTTATATTGTTCTGAATGTCCAGAGTGGGAGAGAATGATATTACTCCCAATATATCAGGGGGTGTGCATCTTCTTGTGATATTGTTTCTTATATTCAGGGGGAAAAGATGGCATTACTCCTAATATCGCAGGCATTGTACACACCTCCTGTGATATTATTCCTAATATCCAGAAGGGGAGAGCATAATATTACTGTCAATATCGCAGGGGGTGTACACCTCCCCTGTGATACTGTTCTTAATATCCACGATGGGAGAGGATGATATTACTCCCAATATTGCAAGAAGTGTACAGCCTCCTGTGATATAGTTCCTAATATCTAGGTGGAGAGAGGATAATATTACTCCCAATATCGCACAAGTGGTAAAACCCTTTCGATAATTTTCCTACAATCCGGGGGGAGAGGATGATATTACTTCCAACATGGAAGAAGGTGTACACCCTCCCCGTGACATTATTCCCAATATCCACGTTGGCAGACGATAATATTACTCCCAATATCGCAGGGGATATATACCCATCTTGGGATATTGCTCCTAATATCGAGAGGGGGAGAGGATATTACTCCCAATATCGTAAGGGCTGTACACCCACCCAGTGATATTGTTCTTAATGTCTGGAAAGGAAGGGATGTTATTACTCCAGATATCGAAGAGGTTGTACTCTCCCCCTGGGATATTGTTCCTAATATCCAAAGGTAGAGAGGATGATATTACTCCCAATATCACAGGGGGTTATACACCCCTCTTGTGATACTGTTCTTAATATTTAGGGGGGGAGACGATGATATTACTGTCCATATCACAGGGGTGGACAACACCCCTGTGAGATTGTTTTTAATATTCAGTGGGGGAGAGGATGATATTAATTTCAGTATCACAGGGGACACGCCCCCTGTGATATTGTCCCTAATATCCAGGGGAAGAGAAATGATAGGACTCACAATATGGCAGAGGGTGTACACCCCCTCCATAATATTGTTCCTACTATCCCAGGGGGATTAGAATGATATTACTCCCAATATCACAGGGGGTGTACACAATCCCTTTAATATTGTTTCTAATATCCAGGGAGGGAAAGGATATTACCCCCAATGTCATAGTGGGTGTATACACCACTCCAAAATTGTTCCTTATATTTAGTTGGGGAGAGGATGATAATACTCTCAATATCTCAGAGGGTGTATACCCTTCTTGGGATATTGTTTAGTAATATCAAGTGGGGGAGAGAATGATATTACTACCAATATCGCAGGGGGTATACAGCCCCCTGTTATTTTGTTTTGAATATCCAGGTTGGGAGAGGATGATATCACTGCCAATATCGCAGGAGTTGAACACCCCACCTGTGAAATTATTCCTAATATCCAGAAGAAGACAGAATGATATTACTCCCAGTAGTGCAGGAGGTGTACACACCCCTGTGATATTGTTCCTAATATCCAGTGGGGGAGACGATGATATTACTGGCCATATCGCGGGGGGTGTACACCACCCCTGTGATATTGTTTTTAATATCCAGGGGGAAGAGGATGACATTACTTCCAGCATCGCAGTGCATGTACACCAACTCTGTGGTATTGTTCTTCAAATCCAGGGAGGGAGAGGATGATATTACTGTCAATATCGCAAGGGGTGGACACCCTGTCTTTGATATTGTTCCTAATATCCACGGGGGAGAGCATGATATTAATCCCAATATCGCTGTATACACCCCTTTTTGATATTGTTCCTAATATCCTGCGGCGGGGGGAGTCTATATTACTGGTAATATCACAGGGTGTGTACACCCCCCCTGTTATATTGTTTCTTATTTGCAGCAATTAAGAAATTGATACTACTCCCAAAATGGAATGGGCTGTACACCTCCCATGAGATATTGTTCCTAATATCCAGCGGGGAAAGGATGATATTACTCCCAATGTTGCAGAGGGTGTATAATCCACCTGTGGTATTGTTCCTAATATCTAGTGGGATTGAGGATGATATTACTCCCATTATCGCAGACGGTGTACACTGCCCTTGTGATATTGTTCTCAATATCCATGGGGTAGAAAATAATATTACTCCCAATATCGCAGGTGGTGTACACCCCCCCCCATGATATTATTCCTAATATCCAGGTGAAGGGAGGATTGTATTTCTCTCAACATCGCAAGTGATGTACACACTTTCTTTGATAATTTTCCCACTATTTATGGGGAGAGAGGATGATATTACTCCCAGTATTGAAGGAAGTGTACACGCCCCCTGTGATATTGTTCCTAATATCCAGGTTAAAAGAGGATGATATTACCCCCAGTATCACAGGGGGTGGGGTGTACACTCCACCTAACATCTAGCGAGAGTGAGGATGATATTACTCCCAGTATCGCAGAGGGTGTACACCGCCCTTGTGATATTGTTCTCAATATCCATGGGGGTAGAACATAATATTACTCTCAATATCGCAAGTAGTGTACACCCCCCCATGATATTATTTCTAATATCCAGGGGAAGTGAGGATAATATTACTCCCAATAGCACAGGGGGTGTACACATCTTGTGAAATTGTTCCTAATATTCATGGAAGGAGCCAATGATATTACTGGCCTTATTGCAGGGGGTGTACACCCTTCTGTGATATTGTTCCTAATACTCAGTGGGGAAGAGGATAACATTAATCCCAATATCACAGGAGGTGAACAGCCCCCCTGTGATATAGTTCCTAATGTACAAGGAAAAGAGAATAATATTACTCCCAATATCACAGGGGTGTAAAGCCCCCCTATATATTGTTCCTAATATGCAGCGGGGAAGAGGCTGATATTACTCCCAGTATCGCAGGAGCTGTACACCCCTTCTGTCATATGGTTCCTGCTATCCAGGGGCTTTGTGGATGATATTATTCCCAATAATGTAGGAAGCGTACACCCACCCTGTCATTTTGTCCCTTATAACCACATGGGGACAGGTGATGTCACTCCTAATATTGCAAGGGGTGTACACTACACCTGTGATACTGTTTCTTATATTCAGGAGGGAAGAAATTAGTATTACTACCAGTATTGAAGGCATGGACATTCACCATGTGATATACTTCTCAATATCCAGGTTGAAAGAAGATGCTATTACAATATCCAGGTTGTTACTCCCATAACAAGAAGGGGTGTATACCCCGCCTGTGATATGGTTTCTTATATCCAGGAGGGGAGAAGTCAGTGTTGCTACGAATATTGAAGGGATGTACACCCCCATGTAATATTGTTCTCAGTATCCAGGTTGAAAGAAGATGCTATTACTCCCAATATAACAAGGGATGTACACTGCTTTTGTGATATTATTCGTAAAATCTAGAAGAGAATATTACTTCCAAAAGTGCAAGGGGTGTACACCCCCCCGATATTGTATCTAATATCTAAAGGAAGAGATGATGATATTACTCCCAATACCGCAGAAGGTGTACACCCCCCTGTGATATTGTTCCTAATAACTAGTGAGGGAGAGCATGATATTACTTCTGCTATCGCAATGGCTGCGCACTCCTGTGATATTGATCATAATTTCCAGGGGTTACAGAAGGATATTACTCTCAATACAACAGTGGATGTACACCCACCCTGTGATATGTCTCCTAATATTCAGGGAATCACAGGATGATATTACTCGGAATATCACAAAAAGTGTACACTCCTTTCGTGATATTGTTCCTAATATCCAGAGGGGGCGAGGATGACATTACTTTCAACATCGCAGGCTGTGTACACACACCCTGTGAAATTGTTCCTACTCTCCAGGATGGGAGAGGATGATATTACTCCCCATATAGAAGGAGGGTGGACACCTCTCACGATATGGGGAGTAATATCACCCCTTCCCCCTCTCTGGGTATTAGGGCCTACATCACAGTGGGGTGGACACCCTCCGACATATGGGGAGAAATATCACCCTCTCTCCCTCACTGGGTATTACGGTCCACATTGCAGAGGGGTAGACACCCACCACGATACGGGGAGTAATACCACCCCCCTCTTTGCCCCTGGGTATTACGATCCACATCGCAGGAGGGTGGATACCCCCGCGATATTGGGAGTAATTTCACCCCTGTCTCTCCTCCTGGTAATTACAATCCACATCACAGGAGGCTGGACACCCCCCGCCATATGGGGAGTAATATTCCCCTCTCCCCGCCACTGGGTATTATGATCCACATCGCAGGGGGATGGATACCCCCTGCCATATGGGGAGTAATAGCATCCTCCTCTCCCCGCTAGGTATTATGATCCACATCGCAGTGGGGTTGACACCCCCCGAGATATGGTAAAGCAGGCAGAGTGATTCCAACGCTTGGTAAATGTCCTAGAAATTTGTATTCAACTTCTTCAATGTGTCCATCTTGGCATCTTTGTCCAAAAACTATGGATTGTAATATGTGGATTTATTTCTGTGCCCTCCTGTCTGTTCCATTAGTCTGTACATCTATTTTTATGCCAGTACTATGCCGCTTTGATTACTATAGCTTTGTAGTATATTATCAAGTCAGGTAATGTGATGCCTCCAGCTTTGTTCTTTTTTGCGTAAGATTACTTTGGCTATTCAGAGTTTTCTGTAGTTCCGTGCAAATTTTACAATTTTTTTTTTTATTTCTAGGAAAAATGTCACTGAAATTTTGATAAGGATTTGGTTAAATCAATAGATCATTTTGGGTAGTATGGACATTATAACAATATTAATTTTGGAACTGTCAAATCTTTAAAGCTGAATTTCTCATACTGAACTTCATCCCTGTCCAGTATACACTGAAGCAGTTGAATACAAATTTCTAGAACCTTTGCTAAGCTTTGGAATGACTCTGCCTGCCTTTCCATCTTACACAGCTTGCTGGCTCTCTTATAATCACATGCCTCCTGCCCAGCCCAGAGATGATCCATTTAAAGACTTAAGAACAGAAACTGGCATATAGTAAGAGCTCAAAAAAAAAAAAATTGTGAGTGATTATGATGATGATAATTAGCCCAGGCAGCATGGTCAGCCACTTCAATATTTAAGTCAGTACTGTGCCAAGCTTGACCCAGTTCCCTCCACCCGTTCATCCTGCTCCTCCTCCCAACCATAGAGCCTTATTAAGGAAAACTGTAGAATCTTGATGACCACCCTACAAATTCATGCTAGCTTCAAATGTACTGCTAGCTGACCAAAACCTTATTATTTATGTTATGTGCCTTCCATAGCACATTTTCCAAACAAATTACTCCAAGTCTCTATGTTAAATCTTCTCCACCTGTAATCTCTCTCCCACCTGATTCCTGCAGGAATTTATTTTCATGCTATTTTATTAACACCAGTGCCTTCCTTAATACATGAAAGATAGTTTGTTCAATACATACGTATCTGATTGAGACCAAAACCAACAACACTTGGTGTCATTTCAATGCTAACTTCCATTTCCTTTTTTCCTAAAGAATTGGTGAAAATCTTAGCCCAGTGCAAGTAAGGGAACATTTCTGTGCACAGCTCATGCTGGGCCTCTTTGTTGTCTTGTTTCCACTCCTGTTGCTGTTCTTCCTGTGTTCTACATCGTCCTGTTCCAATTCAGTCTGTATCAAAATGGTCACAGTGAGGATTCTATGAATCTAGTCTTTGGTACTAACTGCACACAGCACTCTGTCTCTTGATCTGCTTGCTAAAGGTTCTCATTTTATTTATTTATTTATTTATTTATTATTTATTTATTTATTATTTAATTTTTATTTTATGAAACAGAGTCTTGCTCTGCCACCCAGGCTGGAGAGGAGTGGTGTCATCATAGCTCATTGTAGCCTCAAACTCCTGGGCTCAATGGATTTTTCCACCTCAGAGAAGCTGCGACTACAGGCGTACACTACCACAACCAGTTAATTTTTTTTCTTTTTTTCAGTAGAGATGAGGTATCAAACTCCTGAGCTCAAGGGATCCTCCTGCCTTGGGCTTCCAAAGTGCTGGGATTACAGGTGTGACCCACCACATCCAGCCCCCGTTTTAAACAAAGTCTTCCTCACAATATTTGCACAGCTGTGGATAATTCTAATTCCTACTACAAAGTGGGAAGAATGTGCAGAGGATGGAACTTGCAGGGCATGTTCTCTTTGAACTGTCTCTCCTGTTCCCTGGGAATTGCTTCTCTCTCTTTTGCTCAGTTCTCTGAGTCTGTGGTAATCAAGTTCTTTCCTAATATTTGCATCCCTTTTCTTCCCACCCATGGCTTTACTCTGCAGCACAAGGAGCCTAGCATATGTGTGTGGACACTTCAGTCCGAGGTCCACACGCACACACACCTGCTAACTATTGGCCACCAGCTGTCTATTGGCTATCACTGTGACCTAAGGTTGAGACAGAGCAATGTAGTTCAGGTGGGAAGAGGGATGTGAAAGAAGAGACAGGCCCAGGCTCTGAGATCAGAGAATTCCGGAGTCCCAGTTATGGAGAGTGTGGGTGTGCCCAAGAAGGAAGGTGGTGTATCCTGGGAAGGAACAGAGCATCCTCAAACAGGAACCCAGGGCAGGGGTCCCCAGTGCCTAGGTCTAAGGCTAGGACTGCTGCTACCTTCATCCTTCGCTGCTCTGCAGGGGACGTACCAACGGACAGCAGAGCCCAAGTCACCACTTGAAAAATGTAAAACCTCTATTCTGAAGTAATTAATTCTCTAATGATTTCTGTGATGCCCTGTCCAACATTCCTTGATCTGTATTGCCTGAGGGGCTAACCACCTTTAACCACCTTCAAATAAGATGCACACAAATCTTCATCCCCATCTTAATATAAGGCATTTCTTCCTGAATCCTCGTTTTCTTTCCTCCTTTCTCAAAAACAGTGTCATTCCTCATCATGGAGGCAGCATATGGGCCACTGATGGTATGCAAGATGCCCTTAGGTGATGCACAGAATGGATTTTCCTGAAAGCATATATATTGAATTTAATACGCATTTTAAAAATATAACTAGCATGTCAAACCTGTGGTATTGTTGCATAGGCTGATGCTAAGTAAAAATCTGAGTCGAATATGTGTGTTGATACACACACACATGTGTACATATACATACACACACAAAAAATAATAGTAAGGAGCTGACTTCAATACGGCAGACATGGTGAAGGTGGCACAGAAATGAAAGTAGTTTGGGAAATGCTGTGGAAGGAAAGCTCATCAGGAAAAGTTAATTCAAACACGCTCCTCATCCTAGGTCTTCCAGTTCACAACTGTACAAATCTGGCCCCTATGAAATCAATTTTCCTCATCTGCTTATCTCAGAGCCATTAGGAGGACCAAATGAAAAATATACAGAAACGCTATAATGTGGTTCTCCAAGGCTGACTTCTCTGTAATCCCAGTTCTCATATTTTCTAGATTCTGGCTTTCTCAGCTGTACCTTTCTATTCAATCATTTTGGTTTTTTCCTATCCACTGCTATTGGCTCATTCTCTCCCTCTAACTTGATTCCAGTATCCGAGAAATAACTAGGATACTAGATTCCGGTATCCTAGAAATAACTAGAATACTAGATTCCAATATCCTAGAAATAAAGGCCTCTCCCTTATTTTTAGTCAAACTCACTAAAACAGGGTGGTGTAAACAACAGCTATTTATACCAGCAGGATTTATTTCTGGTGAGACCTCTCCTCCTAGCTTGTGGATGGTTGTTTTCTCAGTGTGGAGAAAGAGAGAAAGAGAAAGAGAAAGAGAGAGAGAGAGAGAGAGAGGGAGAGAGAGAATACTCAAGAGAAAGAGAGAGAGAGAGAGAGAGAGAGAGAGAGAGAGAGAGAGAGAGAGAGAGAGAGAGAGAGAGAGAATACTCCAGTGTCTCTTCCTCTTCCTATAAGGACACCAGCAATTTTGGATTAGGGCCCCACCTGTATGATGTCCTTTAATCCTCATTATTTATTTAAGTAAATACAGTCACATTAGGGGTTAGGACTTCAACATATAAATTTGAGGGGAATGCAATTCAGCCCTTAACACTTCCCCTAACCTTACTTCCTTCATTACTGCACCAGCCAAACTAATAAAGTGACGGACGTAC